>NC_072007.2:18727921-19036983 GCF_028885655.2 Pongo abelii | reverse complement strand
GCATGCTTCTCTGTAGTTTTTAGGTGAAGATATTCCATATCCCAGCACAGGCCTCGAAGTGCTCCAAATAACCACTTGCAGATTTTACCAAAAGAGTGTTTCAAAACTGCTCTTTCTATAGGTAAGTTCAAGTCTGTGAGTTGAATGCACTCATCACACAGAAGTTTCTGACAATGCTTCTGTTCAGTTTTTATGTGAAGATATTTCCTTTTCCAGCATAGGCCTCAAACGGCTCCAAATATCCACTTGCAGATTCTACAAAAAGAGTGTTTCCAAACTTCTCTATCAATTGGTAGGTTCAACTCTGTGAGTTGAATGAACTCATCACAAAGAAGTTTCTGAGAATCCTTCTCTCTAGTTTTTATGTGAAGATATTTCCTTTTCCAACATACGCCTCAAGGTGCTCCGAATAAACACTTTCAGATTCTACAAACGTAATGTTTCCAAACTGTTCTATCAAAAGAAACGTTCAAGTCTGTGAGTTGAATGCACTCATCACACAGAAGTTTCTGAGAATGCTTCTGTCTAGTTTTTAGGTGAAGATATTTCCTTTTCCAGCATAGGCCTCAAAACGCTCCAAATATCCTCTTGCAGATTCTACAAAAAGAGTGTTTCAAAACTGTTCTATCAAAAGGAAGGTTCAACTCTGTGAGTTGAATGAATGCATCGTGAAGAACTTTCTGAGAATGCTTCTCTGTAGTTTTTAGGTGAAGATATTCCATATCCCAGCACAGGCCTCGAAGTGCTCCAAATAACCACTTGCAGATTTTACCAAAAGAGTGTTTCAAAACTGCTCTTTCTACAGGTAAGTTCAAGTCTGTGAGTTGAATGCACTCAACACAAAGAAGTTTCTGAGAATGCTTCTGTTCAGTTTTTATGTGAAGATATTTCCTTTTCCAGCATAGGCCTCAAACGGCTCCAAATATCCACTTGCAGATTCTACAAAAAGAGTGTTTCCAAACTTCTCTATCAATTGGTAGGTTCAACTCTGTGAGTTGAATGAACTCATCACAAAGAAGTTTCTGAGAATCCTTCTCTCTAGTTTTTATGTGAAGATATTTCCTTTTCCAACATAGGCCTCAAGGTGCTCCGAATAAACACTTGCAGATTCTACAAACGTAATGTTTCCAAACTGTTCTATCAAAAGAAACGTTCATGTCGCTGAGTTGAATGCACTCATCACACAGAAGTTTCTGAGAATGCTTCTGTCTAGTTTTTAGGTGAAGATATTTCCTTTTCCAGCATAGGCCTCAAAACGCTCCAAATATCCTCTTGCAGATTCTACAAAAAGAGTGTTTCAAAACTGTTCTATCAAAAGGAAGGTTCAACTCTGTGAGTTGAATGAATGCATCGTGAAGAACTTTCTGAGAATGCTTCTCTGTAGTTTTTAGGTGAAGATATTCCATATCCCAGCACAGGCCTCGAAGTGCTCCAAATAACCACTTGCAGATTTTACCAAAAGAGTGTTTCAAAACTGCTCTTTCTACAGGTAAGTTCAAGTCTGTGAGTTGAATGCACTCAACACAAAGAAGTTTCTGAGAATGCTTCTGTTCAGTTTTTATGTGAAGATACTACCTTTTCCAGCATAGGCTTCAAACGGCTCCAAATATCCACTTGCAGATTCTACAAAAAGAGTGTTTCCAAACTTCTCTATCAATTGGTAGGTTCAACTCTGTGAGTTGAATGAACTCATCACAAAGAAGTTTCTGAGAATCCTTCTCTCTAGTTTTTATGTGAACATATTTCCTTTTCCAACATAGGTCTCAAGGTGCTCCGAATAAACACTTGCAGATTCTACAAACGTAATGTTTCCAAACTGTTCTATCAAAAGAAACGTTCAAGTCTGTGAGTTGAATGCACTCATCACACAGAAGTTTCTGAGAATGCTTCTGTCTAGTTTTTAGGTGAAGATATATCCTTTTCCAGCATAGGCCTCAAAACGCTCCAAATATCCTCTTGCAGATTCTACAAAAAGAGTGTTTCCAAACTGTTCTATCAAAAGGAAGGTTCAACTCTGTGAGTTGAATGAATGCATCGTGAAGAACTTTCTGAGAATGCTTCTCTGTAGTTTTTAGGTGAAGATATTCCATATCCCAGCACAGGCCTCGAAGTGCTCCAAATAACCACTTGCAGATTTTACCAAAAGAGTGTTTCAAAACTGCTCTTTCTACAGGTAAGTTCAAGTCTGTGAGTTGAATGCACTCAACACAAAGAAGTTTCTGAGAATGCTTCTGTTCAGTTTTTATGTGAAGATATTTCCTTTTCCAGCATAGGCCTCAAACGGCTCCAAATATCCACTTGCAGATTCTACAAAAAGAGTGTTTCCAAACTTCTCTATCAATTGGTAGGTTCAACTCTGTGAGTTGAATGAACTCATCACAAAGAAGTTTCTGAGAATCCTTCTCTCTAGTTTTTATGTGAAGATATTTCCTTTTCCAACATAGGCCTGAAGGTGCTCCGAATAAACACCAGCAGATTCTACAAACGTAATGTTTCCAAACTGTTCTATCAAAAGAAACGTTCAAGTCTGTGAGTTGAATGCACTCATCACACAGAAGTTTCTGAGAATGCTTCTGTCTAGTTCTTAGGTGAAGATATTTCCTTTTCCAGCATAGGCCTCAAAACGCTCCAAATATCCTCTTGCAGATTCTACAAAAAGAGTGTTTCAAAACTGTTCTATCAAAAGGAAGGTTCAACTCTGTGAGTTGAATGAATGCATCGTGAAGAACTTTCTGAGACTGCTTCTCTGTAGTTTTCACGTGAAGATATTCCATATCCCAGCACAGGCCTCGAAGTGCTCCAAATAACCACTTGCAGATTTTACCAAAAGAGTGTTTCAAAACTGCTCTTTCTACAGGTAAGTTCAAGTCTGTGAGTTGAATGCACTCAACACAAAGAAGTTTCTGAGAATGCTTCTGTTCAGTTTTTATGTGAAGATATTTCCTTTTCCAGCATAGGCCTCAAACGGCTCCAAATATCCACTTGCAGATTCTACAAAAAGAGTGTTTCCAAACTTCTCTATCAAATGGTAGGTTCAACTCTTTGAGTTGAATGAACTCATCACAAAGAAGTTTCTGAGAATCCTTCTCTCTAGTTTTCATGTGAAGATATTTCCTTTTCCAACATAGGCCTCAAGGTGCTCCGAATAAACACTTGCAGATTCTACAAACGTAATGTTTCCAAACTGTTCTATCAAAAGAAACGTTCATGTCGCTGAGTTGAATGCACTCATCACACAGAAGTTTCTGAGAATGCTTCTGTCTAGTTTTTAGGTGAAGATATTTCCTTTTCCAGCATAGGCCTCAAAACGCTCCAAATATCCTCTTGCAGATTCTACAAAAAGAGTGTTTCCAAACTGTTCTATCAAAAGGAAGGTTCAACTCTGTGAGTTGAATGAATGCATCGTGAAGAACTTTCTGAGAATGCTTCTCTGTAGTTTTTAGGTGAAGATATTCCATATCCCAGCACAGGCCTCGAAGTGCTCCAAATAACCACTTGCAGATTTTACCAAAAGAGTGTTTCAAAACTGCTCTTTCTACAGGTAAGTTGAAGTCTGTGAGTTGAATGCACTCAACACAAAGAAGTTTCTGAGAATGCTTCTGTTCAGTTTTTATGTGAAGATATTTCCTTTTCCAGCATAGGCCTCAAACGGCTCCAAATATCCACTTGCAGATTCTACAAAAAGAGTGTTTCCAAACTTCTCTATCAATTGGTAGGTTCAACCCTGTGAGTTGAATGAACTCATCACAAAGAAGTTTCTGAGAATCCTTCTCTCTAGTTTTTATGTGAAGATATTTCCTTTTCCAACATAGGCCTCAAGGTGCTCCGAATAAACACTTGCAGATTCTACAAACGTAATGTTTCCAAACTCTTCTATCAAAAGAAACGTTCAAGTCTGTGAGTTGAATGCACTCATCACACAGAAGATTCTGAGAAAGCTTCTGTTTAGTTTTTAGGTGAAGATATTTCCTTTTCCAGCATAGGCCTCAAAACGCTCCAAATATCCTCTTGCAGATTCTACAAAAAGAGTGTTTCCAAACTGTTCTATCAAAAGGAAGGTTCAACTCTGTGAGTTGAATGAATGCATCGTGAAGAACTTTCTGAGAATTCTTCTCTGTAGTTTTTAGGTGAAGATATTCCATATCCCAGCACAGGCCTCGAAGTGCTCCAAATAACCACTTGCAGATTTTACCAAAAGAGTGTTTCAAAACTGCTCTTTCTACAGGTAAGTTCAAGTCTGTGAGTTGAATGCACTCAACACAAAGAAGTTTCTGAGAATGCTTCTGTTCAGTTTTTATGTGAAGATATTTCCTTTTCCAGCATAGGCCTCAAACGGCTCCAAATATCCACTTGCAGATTCTACAAAAAGAGTGTTTCCAAACTTCTCTATCAATTGGTAGGTTCAACTCTGTGAGTTGAATGAACTCATCACAAAGAAGTTTCTGAGAATCCTTCTCTCTAGTTTTTATGTGAAGATATTTCCTTTTCCAACATAGGCCTCAAGGTGCTCCGAATAAAAACTTGCAGATTCTACAAACGTAATGTTTCCAAACTGTTCTATCAAAAGAAACGTTCAAGTCTGTGAGTTGAATGCACTCATCACACAGAAGTTTCTGAGAATGCTTCTGTCTAGTTTTTAGGTGAAGATATTTCCTTTTCCAGCATAGGCCTCAAAACGCTCCAAATATCCTCCTGCAGATTCTACAAAAAGAGTGTTTCAAAACTGTTCTATCAAAAGGAAGGTTCAACTCTGTGGGTTGAATGAATGCATCGTGAATAACTTTCTGAGAATGCTTCTCTGTAGTTTTTAGGTGAAGATATTCCATATCCCAGCACAGTCCTCGAAGTGCTCCAAATAACCACTTGCAGATTTTACCAAAAGAGTGTTTCAAAACTGCTCTTTCTACAGGTAAGTTCAAGTCTGTGAGTTGAATGCACTCAACACAAAGAAGTTTCTGAGAATGCTTCTGTTCAGTTTTTATGTGAAGATATTTCCTTTTCCAGCATAGGCCTCAAACGGCTCCAAATATCCACTTGCAGATTCTACAAAAAGAGTGTTTCCAAACTTCTCTATCAATTGATAGGTTCAACTCGGTGAGTTGAATGCACTCATCAGAAAGAAGTTTCTGAGAATCCTTCTCTCTAGTTTTTATGTGAAGATATTTCCTTTTCCAACATAGGCCACAAGGTGCTCTGAATAAACACTTGCAGATTCTACAAACGTAATGTTTCCAAACTGTTCTATCAAAAGAAACGGTCAAGTCTGTGAGTTGAATGCACTCATCACACAGAAGTTTCTGAGAATGCTTCTGTCTAGTTTTTAGGTGAAGATATTTCCTTTTCCAGCATAGGCCTCAAAACGCTCCAAATATCCTCTTGCAGATTCTACAAAAAGAGTGTTTCCAAACTGTTCTATCAAAAGGAAGGTTCAACTCTGTGAGTTGAATGAATGCATCGTGAAGAACTTTCTGAGAATGCTTCTCTGTAGTTTTTAGGTGAAGATATTCCATATCCCAGCACAGGCCTCGAAGTGCTCCAAATAACCACTTGCAGATTTTACCAAAAGAGTGTTTCAAAACTGCTCTTTCTACAGGTAAGTTCAAGTCTGTGAGTTGAATGCACTCAACACAAAGAAGTTTCTGAGAATGCTTCTGTTCAGTTTTTATGTGAAGATATTTCCTTTTCCAGCATAGGCCTCAAACGGCTCCAAATATCCACTTGCAGATTCTACAAAAAGAGTGTTTCCAAACTTCTCTATCAATTGGTAGGTTCAACTCTGTGATTTGAATGAACTCATCACAAAGAAGTTTCTGAGAATCCTTCTCTCTAGTTTTTATGTGAAGATATTTCCTTTTCCAACATACGCCTGAAGGTGCTCCGAATAAACACCTGCAGATTCTACAAACGTAATGTTTCCAAACTGTTCTATCAAAAGAAACGTTCAAGTCTGTGAGTTGAATGCACTCATCACACAGAAGTTTCTGAGAATGCTTCTGTCTAGTTCTTAGGTGAAGATATTTCCTTTTCCAGCATAGGCCTCAAAACCCTCCAAATATCCTCTTGCAGATTCTACAAAAAGAGTGTTTCAAAACTGTTCTATCAAAAGGAAGGTTCAACTCTGTGAGTTGAATGAACTCATCACAAAGATGTTTCTGAGAATCCTTCTCTCTAGTTTTTATGTGAAGATATTTCCTTTTCCAACATACGCCTCAAGGTGCTCCGAATAAACACTTGCAGATTCTACAAACGTAATGTTTCCAAACTCTCCTATCAAAAGAAACGTTCAAGTCTGTGAGTTGAATGCACTCATCACACAGAAGTTTCTGAGAATGCTTCTGTCTAGTTTTCAGGTGAAGATATTTCCTTTTCCAGCATAGGCCTCAAAACGCTCCAAATATCCTCTTGCAGATTCTACAAAAAGAGTGTTTCAATACTGTTCTATCAAAAGGAAGGTTCAACTCTGTGAGTTGAATGAATGCATCGTGAAGAACTTTCTGAGAATGCTTCTCTGTAGTTTTTAGGTGAAGATATTCCATATCCCAGCACAGGCCTCGAAGTGCTCCAAATAACCACTTGCAGATTTTACCAAAAGAGTGTTTCAAAACTGCTCTTTCTATAGGTAAGTTCAAGTCTGTGAGTTGAATGCACTCAACACAAAGAAGTTTCTGAGAATGCTTCTGTTCAGTTTTTATGTGAAGATATTTCCTTTTCCAGCATAGGCCTCAAACGGCTCCAAATATCCACTTGCAGATTCTACAAAAAGAGTGTTTCCAAACTTCTCTATCAATTGGTAGGTTCAACTCTGTGAGTTGAATGAACTCATCACAAAGAAGTTTCTGAGAATCCTTCTCTCTAGATTTTATGTGAAGATATTTCCTTTTCCAACATAGGCCTCAAGGTGCTCCGAATAAACACTTGCAGATTCTACAAACGTAATGTTTCCAAACTGTTCTATCAAAAGAAACGTTCAAGTCTGTGAGTTGAATGCACTCATCACACAGAAGTTTCTGAGAATGCTTCTGTCTAGTTTTTAGGTGAAGATATTTCCTTTTCCAGCATAGGCCTCAAAACGCTCCAAATATCCTCTTGCAGATTCTACAAAAAGAGTGTTTCCAAACTGTTCTATCAAAAGGAAGGTTCAACTCTGTGAGTTGAATGAATGCATCGTGAAGAACTTTCTGAGAATGCTTCTCTGTAGTTTTTAGGTGAAGATATTCCATATCCCAGCACAGGCCTCGAAGTGCTCCAAATAACCACTTGCAGATTTTACCAAAAGAGTGTTTCAAAACTGCTCTTTCTACAGGTAAGTTCAAGTCTGTGAGTTGAATGCACTCAACACAAAGAAGTTTCTGAGAATGCTTCTGTTCAGTTTTTATGTGAAGATATTTCCTTTTCCAGCATAGGCCTCAAACGGCTCCAAATATCCACTTGCAGATTCTACAAAAAGAGTGTTTCCAAACTTCTCTATCAATTGGTAGGTTCAACTCTGTGAGTTGAATGAACTCATCACAAAGAAGTTTCTGAGAATCCTTCTCTCTAGTTTTTATGTGAAGAGATTTCCTTTTCCAACATAGGCCTGAAGGTGCTCCGAATAAACACCAGCAGATTCTACAAATGTAATGTTTCCAAACTGTTCTATCAAAAGAAACGTTCAAGTCTGTGAGTTGAATGCACTCATCACACAGAAGTTTCTGAGAATGCTTCTGTCTAGTTCTTAGGTGAAGATATTTCCTTTTCCAGCATAGGCCTCAAAACGCTCCAAATATCCTCTTGCAGATTCTACAAAAAGAGTGTTTCAATACTGTTCTATCAAAAGGAAGGTTCAACTCTGTGAGTTGAATGAATGCATCGTGAAGAACTTTCTGAGACTGCTTCTCTGTAGTTTTCACGTGAAGATATTCCATATCCCAGCACAGGCCTCGAAGTGCTCCAAATAACCACTTGCAGATTTTACCAAAAGAGTGTTTCAAAACTGCTGTTTCTACAGGTAAGTTCAAGTCTGTGAGTTGAATGCACTCAACACAAAGAAGTTTCTGAGAATGCTTCTGTTCAGTTTTTATGTGAAGATATTTCCTTTTCCAGCATAGGCCTCAAACGGCTCCAAATATCCACTTGCAGATTCTACAAAAAGAGTGTTTCCAAACTTCTCTATCAAATGGTAGGTTCAACTCTTTGAGTTGAATGAACTCATCACAAAGAAGTTTCTGAGAATCCTTCTCTCTAGTTTTCATGTGAAGATATTTCCTTTTCCAACATAGGCCTCAAGGTGCTCCGAATAAACACTTGCAGATTCTACAAACGTAATGTTTCCAAACTGTTCTATCAAAAGAAACGTTCATGTCGCTGAGTTGAATGCACTCATCACACAGAAGTTTCTGAGAATGCTTCTGTCTAGTTTTTAGGTGAAGATATTTCCTTTTCCAGCATAGGCCTCAAAACGCTCCAAATATCCTCTTGCAGATTCTACAAAAAGAGTGTTTCCAAACTGTTCTATCAAAAGGAAGGTTCAACTCTGTGAGTTGAATGAATGCATCGTGAAGAACTTTCTGAGAATGCTTCTCTGTAGTTTTTAGGTGAAGATATTCCATATCCCAGCACAGGCCTCGAAGTGCTCCAAATAACCACTTGCAGATTTTACCAAAAGAGTGTTTCAAAACTGCTCTTTCTACAGGTAAGTTCAAGTCTGTGAGTTGAATGCACTCAACACAAAGAAGTTTCTGAGAATGCTTCTGTTCAGTTTTTATGTGAAGATATTTCCTTTTCCAGCATAGGCCTCAAACGGCTCCAAATATCCACTTGCAGATTCTACAAAAAGAGTGTTTCCAAACTTCTCTATCAATTGGTAGGTTCAACTCTGTGAGTTGAATGAACTCATCACAAAGAAGTTTCTGAGAATCCTTCTCTCTAGTTTTTATGTGAAGATATTTCCTTTTCCAACATAGGCCTCAAGGTGCTCCGAATAAACACTTGCAGATTCTACAAACGTAATGTTTCCAAACTCTTCTATCAAAAGAAACGTTCAAGTCTGTGAGTTGAATGCACTCATCACACAGAAGATTCTGAGAAAGCTTCTGTTTAGTTTTTAGGTGAAGATATTTCCTTTTCCAGCATAGGCCTCAAAACGCTCCAAATATCCTCTTGCAGATTCTACAAAAAGAGTGTTTCCAAACTGTTCTATCAAAAGGAAGGTTCAACTCTGTGAGTTGAATGAATGCATCGTGAAGAACTTTCTGAGAATGCTTCTCTGTAGTTTTTAGGTGAAGATATTCCATATCCCAGCACAGGCCTCGAAGTGCTGCAAATAACCACTTGCAGATTTTACCAAAAGAGTGTTTCAAAACTGCTCTTTCTACAGGTAAGTTCAAGTCTGTGAGTTGAATGCACTCAACACAAAGAAGTTTCTGAGAATGCTTCTGTTCAGTTTTTATGTGAAGATATTTCCTTTTCCAGCATAGGCCTCAAACGGCTCCAAATATCCACTTGCAGATTCTACAAAAAGAGTGTTTCCAAACTTCTCTATCAATTGGTAGGTTCAACTCTGTGAGTTGAATGAACTCATCACAAAGAAGTTTCTGAGAATCCTTCTCTCTAGTTTTTATGTGAAGATATTTCCTTTTCCAACATAGGCCTCAAGGTGCTCCGAATAAAAACTTGCAGATTCTACAAACGTAATGTTTCCAAACTGTTCTATCAAAAGAAACGTTCAAGTCTGTGAGTTGAATGCACTCATCACACAGAAGTTTCTGAGAATGCTTCTGTCTAGTTTTTAGGTGAAGATATTTCCTTTTCCAGCATAGGCCTCAAAACGCTCCAAATATCCTCCTGCAGATTCTACAAAAAGAGTGTTTCAAAACTGTTCTATCAAAAGGAAGGTTCAACTCTGTGGGTTGAATGAATGCATCGTGAATAACTTTCTGAGAATGCTTCTCTGTAGTTTTTAGGTGAAGATATTCCATATCCCAGCACAGTCCTCGAAGTGCTCCAAATAACCACTTGCAGATTTTACCAAAAGAGTGTTTCAAAACTGCTCTTTCTACAGGTAAGTTCAAGTCTGTGAGTTGAATGCACTCAACACAAAGAAGTTTCTGAGAATGCTTCTGTTCAGTTCTTATCTGAAGATATTTCCTTTTCCAGCATAGGCCTCAAACGGCTCCAAATATCCACTTGCAGATTCTACAAAAAGAGTGTTTCCAAACTTCTCTATCAATTGGTAGGTTCAACTCGGTGAGTTGAATGCACTCATCAGAAAGAAGTTTCTGAGAATCCTTCTCTCTAGTTTTTATGTGAAGATATTTCCTTTTCCAACATAGGCCACAAGGTGCTCTGAATAAACACTTGCAGATTCTACAAACGTAATGTTTCCAAACTGTTCTATCAAAAGAAATGGTCAAGTCTGTGAGTTGAATGCACTCATCACACAGAAGTTTCTGAGAATGCTTCTGTCTAGTTTTTAGGTGAAGATATTTCCTTTTCCAGCATAGGCCTCAAAACGCTCCAAATATCCTCTTGCAGATTCTACAAAAAGAGTGTTTCCAAACTGTTCTATCAAAAGGAAGGTTCAACTCTGTGAGTTGAATGAATGCATCGTGAAGAACTTTCTGAGAATGCTTCTCTGTAGTTTTTAGGTGAAGATATTCCATATCCCAGCACAGGCCTCGAAGTGCTCCAAATAACCACTTGCAGATTTTACCAAAAGAGTGTTTCAAAACTGCTCTTTCTACAGGTAAGTTCAAGTCTGTGAGTTGAATGCACTCAACACAAAGAAGTTTCTGAGAATGCTTCTGTTCAGTTTTTATGTGAAGATATTTCCTTTTCCAGCATAGGCCTCAAACGGCTCCAAATATCCACTTGCAGATTCTACAAAAAGAGTGTTTCCAAACTTCTCTATCAATTGGTAGGTTCAACTCTGTGAGTTGAATGAACTCATCACAAAGAAGTTTCTGAGAATCCTTCTCTCTAGTTTTTATGTGAAGATATTTCCTTTTCCAACATACGCCTGAAGGTGCTCCGAATAAACACCTGCAGATTCTACAAACGTAATGTTTCCAAACTGTTCTATCAAAAGAAACGTTCAAGTCTGTGAGTTGAATGCACTCATCACACAGAAGTTTCTGAGAATGCTTCTGTCTAGTTCTTAGGTGAAGATATTTCCTTTTCCAGCATAGGCCTCAAAACCCTCCAAATATACTCTTGCAGATTCTACAAAAAGAGTGTTTCAAAACTGTTCTATCAAAAGGAAGGTTCAACTCTGTGAGTTGAATGAACTCATCACAAAGATGTTTCTGAGAATCCTTCTCTCTAGTTTTTATGTGAAGATATTTCCTTTTCCAACATACGCCTCAAGGTGCTCCGAATAAACACTTGCAGATTCTACAAACGTAATGTTTCCAAACTCTTCTATCAAAAGAAACGTTCAAGTCTGTGAGTTGAATGCACTCATCACACAGAAGTTTCTGAGAATGCTTCTGTCTAGTTTTCAGGTGAAGATATTTCCTTTTCCAGCATAGGCCTCAAAACGCTCCAAATATCCTCTTGCAGATTCTACAAAAAGAGTGTTTCAATACTGTTCTATCAAAAGGAAGGTTCAACTCTGTGAGTTGAATGAATGCATCGTGAAGAACTTTCTGAGAATGCTTCTCTGTAGTTTTTAGGTGAAGATATTCCATATCCCAGCACAGGCCTCGAAGTGCTCCAAATAACCACTTGCAGATTTTACCAAAAGAGTGTTTCAAAACTGCTCTTTCTATAGGTAAGTTCAAGTCTGTGAGTTGAATGCACTCAACACAAAGAAGTTTCTGAGAATGCTTCTGTTCAGTTTTTATGTGAAGATATTTCCTTTTCCAGCATAGGCCTCAAACGGCTCCAAATATCCACTTGCAGATTCTACAAAAAGAGTGTTTCCAAACTTCTCTATCAATTGGTAGGTTCAACTCTGTGAGTTGAATGAACTCATCACAAAGAAGTTTCTGAGAATCCTTCTCTCTAGATTTTATGTGAAGATATTTCCTTTTCCAACATAGGCCTCAAGGTGCTCCGAATAAACACTTGCAGATTCTACAAACGTAATGTTTCCAAACTGTTCTATCAAAAGAAACGTTCAAGTCTGTGAGTTGAATGCACTCATCACACAGAAGTTTCTGAGAATGCTTCTGTCTAGTTTTTAGGTGAAGATATATCCTTTTCCAGCATAGGCCTCAAAACGCTCCAAATATCCTCTTGCAGATTCTACAAAAAGAGTGTTTCCAAACTGTTCTATCAAAAGGAAGGTTCAACTCTGTGAGTTGAATGAATGCATCGTGAAGAACTTTCTGAGAATGCTTCTCTGTAGTTTTTAGGTGAAGATATTCCATATCCCAGCACAGGCCTCGAAGTGCTCCAAATAACCACTTGCAGATTTTACCAAAAGAGTGTTTCAAAACTGCTCTTTCTACAGGTAAGTTCAAGTCTGTGAGTTGAATGCACTCAACACAAAGAAGTTTCTGAGAATGCTTCTGTTCAGTTTTTATGTGAAGATATTTCCTTTTCCAGCATAGGCCTCAAACGGCTCCAAATATCCACTTGCAGATTCTACAAAAAGAGTGTTTCCAAACTTCTCTATCAATTGGTAGGTTCAACTCTGTGAGTTGAATGAACTCATCACAAAGAAGTTTCTGAGAATCCTTCTCTCTAGTTTTTATGTGAAGATATTTCCTTTTCCAACATAGGCCTGAAGGTGCTCCGAATAAACACCAGCAGATTCTACAAATGTAATGTTTCCAAACTGTTCTATCAAAAGAAACGTTCAAGTCTGTGAGTTGAATGCACTCATCACACAGAAGTTTCTGAGAATGCTTCTGTCTAGTTCTTAGGTGAAGATATTTCCTTTTCCAGCATAGGCCTCAAAACGCTCCAAATATCCTCTTGCAGATTCTACAAAAAGAGTGTTTCAATACTGTTCTATCAAAAGGAAGGTTCAACTCTGTGAGTTGAATGAATGCATCGTGAAGAACTTTCTGAGACTGCTTCTCTGTAGTTTTCACGTGAAGATATTCCATATCCCAGCACAGGCCTCGAAGTGCTCCAAATAACCACTTGCAGATTTTACCAAAAGAGTGTTTCAAAACTGCTCTTTCTACAGGTAAGTTCAAGTCTGTGAGTTGAATGCACTCAACACAAAGAAGTTTCTGAGAATGCTTCTGTTCAGTTTTTATGTGAAGATATTTCCTTTTCCAGCATAGGCCTCAAACGGCTCCAAATATCCACTTGCAGATTCTACAAAAAGAGTGTTTCCAAACTTCTCTATCAAATGGTAGGTTCAACTCTTTGAGTTGAATGAACTCATCACAAAGAAGTTTCTGAGAATCCTTCTCTCTAGTTTTCATGTGAAGATATTTCCTTTTCCAACATAGGCCTCAAGGTGCTCCGAATAAACACTTGCAGATTCTACAAACGTAATGTTTCCAAACTGTTCTATCAAAAGAAACGTTCATGTCGCTGAGTTGAATGCACTCATCACACAGAAGTTTCTGAGAATGCTTCTGTCTAGTTTTTAGGTGAAGATATTTCCTTTTCCAGCATAGGCCTCAAAACGCTCCAAATATCCTCTTGCAGATTCTACAAAAAGAGTGTTTCAAAACTGTTCTATCAAAAGGAAGGTTCAACTCTGTGAGTTGAATGAATGCATCGTGAAGAACTTTCTGAGAATGCTTCTCTGTAGTTTTTAGGTGAAGATATTCCATATCCCAGCACAGGCCTCGAAGTGCTCCAAATAACCACTTGCAGATTTTACCAAAAGAGTGTTTCAAAACTGCTCTTTCTACAGGTAAGTTCAAGTCTGTGAGTTGAATGCACTCAACACAAAGAAGTTTCTGAGAATGCTTCTGTTCAGTTTTTATGTGAAGATATTTCCTTTTCCAGCATAGGCCTCAAACGGCTCCAAATATCCACTTGCAGATTCTACAAAAAGAGTGTTTCCAAACTTCTCTATCAATTGGTAGGTTCAACTCTGTGAGTTGAATGAACTCATCACAAAGAAGTTTCTGAGAATCCTTCTCTCTAGTTTTTATGTGAAGATATTTCCTTTTCCAACATAGGCCTCAAGGTGCTCCGAATAAACACTTGCAGATTCTACAAACGTAATGTTTCCAAACTCTTCTATCAAAAGAAACGTTCAAGTCTGTGAGTTGAATGCACTCATCACACAGAAGATTCTGAGAAAGCTTCTGTTTAGTTTTTAGGTGAAGATATTTCCTTTTCCAGCATAGGCCTCAAAACGCTCCAAATATCCTCTTGCAGATTCTACAAAAAGAGTGTTTCCAAACTGTTCTATCAAAAGGAAGGTTCAACTCTGTGAGTTGAATGAATGCATCGTGAAGAACTTTCTGAGAATGCTTCTCTGTAGTTTTTAGGTGAAGATATTCCATATCCCAGCACAGGCCTCGAAGTGCTCCAAATAACCACTTGCAGATTTTACCAAAAGAGTGTTTCAAAACTGCTCTTTCTACAGGTAAGTTCAAGTCTGTGAGTTGAATGCACTCAACACAAAGAAGTTTCTGAGAATGCTTCTGTTCAGTTTTTATGTGAAGATATTTCCTTTTCCAGCATAGGCCTCAAACGGCTCCAAATATCCACTTGCAGATTCTACAAAAAGAGTGTTTCCAAACTTCTCTATCAATTGGTAGGTTCAACTCTGTGAGTTGAATGAACTCATCACAAAGAAGTTTCTGAGAATCCTTCTCTCTAGTTTTTATGTGAAGATATTTCCTTTTCCAACATAGGCCTCAAGGTGCTCCGAATAAACACTTGCAGATTCTACAAACGTAATGTTTCCAAACTGTTCTATCAAAAGAAACGTTCAAGTCTGTGAGTTGAATGCACTCATCACACAGAAGTTTCTGAGAATGCTTCTGTCTAGTTTTTAGGTGAAGATATTTCCTTTTCCAGCATAGGCCTCAAAACGCTCCAAATATCCTCCTGCAGATTCTACAAAAAGAGTGTTTCAAAACTGTTCTATCAAAAGGAAGGTTCAACTCTGTGGGTTGAATGAATGCATCGTGAATAACTTTCTGAGAATGCTTCTCTGTAGTTTTTAGGTGAAGATATTCCATATCCCAGCACAGTCCTCGAAGTGCTCCAAATAACCACTTGCAGATTTTACCAAAAGTGTGTTTCAAAACTGCTCTTTCTACAGGTAAGTTCAAGTCTGTGAGTTGAATGCACTCAACACAAAGAAGTTTCTGAGAATGCTTCTGTTCAGTTCTTATCTGAAGATATTTCCTTTTCCAGCATAGGCCTCAAACGGCTCCAAATATCCACTTCCAGATTCTACAAAAAGAGTGTTTCCAAACTTCTCTATCAATTGGTAGGTTCAACTCGGTGAGTTGAATGCACTCATCAGAAAGAAGTTTCTGAGAATCCTTCTCTCTAGTTTTTATGTGAAGATATTTCCTTTTCCAACATAGGCCACAAGGTGCTCTGAATAAACACTTGCAGATTCTACAAACGTAATGTTTCCAAACTGTTCTATCAAAAGAAACGGTCAAGTCTGTGAGTTGAATGCACTCATCACACAGAAGTTTCTGAGAATGCTTCTGTCTAGTTTTTAGGTGAAGATATTTCCTTTTCCAGCATAGGCCTCAAAACGCTCCAAATATCCTCTTGCAGATTCTACAAAAAGAGTGTTTCCAAACTGTTCTATCAAAAGGAAGGTTCAACTCTGTGAGTTGAATGAATGCATCGTGAAGAACTTTCTGAGAATGCTTCTCTGTAGTTTTTAGGTGAAGATATTCCATATCCCAGCACAGGCCTCGAAGTGCTCCAAATAACCACTTGCAGATTTTACCAAAAGAGTGTTTCAAAACTGCTCTTTCTACAGGTAAGTTCAAGTCTGTGAGTTGAATGCACTCAACACAAAGAAGTTTCTGAGAATGCTTCTGTTCAGTTTTTATGTGAAGATATTTCCTTTTCCAGCATAGGCCTCAAACGGCTCCAAATATCCACTTGCAGATTCTACAAAAAGAGTGTTTCCAAACTTCTCTATCAATTGGTAGGTTCAACTCTGTGAGTTGAATGAACTCATCACAAAGAAGTTTCTGAGAATCCTTCTCTCTAGTTTTTATGTGAAGATATTTCCTTTTCCAACATAGGCCTGAAGGTGCTCCGAATAAACACCAGCAGATTCTACAAACGTAATGTTTCCAAACTGTTCTATCAAAAGAAACGTTCAAGTCTGTGAGTTGAATGCACTCATCACACAGAAGTTTCTGAGAATGCTTCTGTCTAGTTCTTAGGTGAAGATATTTCCTTTTCCAGCATAGGCCTCAAAACGCTCCAAATATCCTCTTGCAGATTCTACAAAAAGAGTGTTTCAAAACTGTTCTATCAAAAGGAAGGTTCAACTCTGTGAGTTGAATGAATGCATCGTGAAGAACTTTCTGAGAATGCTTCTCTGTAGTTTTTAGGTGAAGATATTCCATATCCCAGCACAGGCCTCGAAGTGCTCCAAATAACCACTTGCAGATTTTACCAAAAGAGTGTTTCAAAACTGCTCTTTCTACAGGTAAGTTCAAGTCTGTGAGTTGAATGCACTCAACACAAAGAAGTTTCTGAGAATGCTTCTGTTCTGTTTTTATGTGAAGATATTTCCTTTTCCAGCATAGGCCTCAAACGGCTCCAAATATCCACTTGCAGATTCTACAAAAAGAGTGTTTCCAAACTTCTCTATCAATTGGTAGGTTCAACTCTGTGAGTTGAATGAACTCATCACAAAGAAGTTTCTGAGAATCCTTCTCTCTAATTTTCATGTGAAGATATTTCCTTTTCCAACATACGCCTCAAGGTGCTCCGAATAAACACTTGCAGATGCTACAAACGTAATTTTTCCAAACTGTTCTATCAAAAGAAACGTTCAACTCTGTGAGTTGAATGCACTCATCACACAGAAGTTTCTGAGAATGCTTCTGTCTAGTTTTCAGGTGAAGATATTTCCTTTTCCAGCATAGGCCTCAAAACGCTCCAAATATCCTCTTGCAGATTCTACAAAAAGAGTGTTTCAAAACTGTTCTATCAAAAGGAAGGTTCAACTCTGTGAGTTGAATGAATGCATCGTGAAGAACTTTCTGAGCATGCTTCTCTGTAGTTTTTAGGTGAAGATATTCCATATCCCAGCACAGGCCTCGAAGTGCTCCAAATAACCACTTGCAGATTTTACCAAAAGAGTGTTTCAAAACTGCTCTTTCTATAGGTAAGTTCAAGTCTGTGAGTTGAATGCACTCATCACACAGAAGTTTCTGACAATGCTTCTGTTCAGTTTTTATGTGAAGATATTTCCTTTTCCAGCATAGGCCTCAAACGGCTCCAAATATCCACTTGCAGATTCTACAAAAAGAGTGTTTCCAAACTTCTCTATCAATTGGTAGGTTCAACTCTGTGAGTTGAATGAACTCATCACAAAGAAGTTTCTGAGAATCCTTCTCTCTAGTTTTTATGTGAAGATATTTCCTTTTCCAACATACGCCTCAAGGTGCTCCGAATAAACACTTTCAGATTCTACAAACGTAATGTTTCCAAACTGTTCTATCAAAAGAAACGTTCAAGTCTGTGAGTTGAATGCACTCATCACACAGAAGTTTCTGAGAATGCTTCTGTCTAGTTTTTAGGTGAAGATATTTCCTTTTCCAGCATAGGCCTCAAAACGCTCCAAATATCCTCTTGCAGATTCTACAAAAAGAGTGTTTCAAAACTGTTCTATCAAAAGGAAGGTTCAACTCTGTGAGTTGAATGAATGCATCGTGAAGAACTTTCTGAGAATGCTTCTCTGTAGTTTTTAGGTGAAGATATTCCATATCCCAGCACAGGCCTCGAAGTGCTCCAAATAACCACTTGCAGATTTTACCAAAAGAGTGTTTCAAAACTGCTCTTTCTACAGGTAAGTTCAAGTCTGTGAGTTGAATGCACTCAACACAAAGAAGTTTCTGAGAATGCTTCTGTTCAGTTTTTATGTGAAGATATTTCCTTTTCCAGCATAGGCCTCAAACGGCTCCAAATATCCACTTGCAGATTCTACAAAAAGAGTGTTTCCAAACTTCTCTATCAATTGGTAGGTTCAACTCTGTGAGTTGAATGAACTCATCACAAAGAAGTTTCTGAGAATCCTTCTCTCTAGTTTTTATGTGAAGATATTTCCTTTTCCAACATAGGCCTCAAGGTGCTCCGAATAAACACTTGCAGATTCTACAAACGTAATGTTTCCAAACTGTTCTATCAAAAGAAACGTTCATGTCGCTGAGTTGAATGCACTCATCACACAGAAGTTTCTGAGAATGCTTCTGTCTAGTTTTTAGGTGAAGATATTTCCTTTTCCAGCATAGGCCTCAAAACGCTCCAAATATCCTCTTGCAGATTCTACAAAAAGAGTGTTTCAAAACTGTTCTATCAAAAGGAAGGTTCAACTCTGTGAGTTGAATGAATGCATCGTGAAGAACTTTCTGAGAATGCTTCTCTGTAGTTTTTAGGTGAAGATATTCCATATCCCAGCACAGGCCTTGAAGTGCTCCAAATAACCACTTGCAGATTTTACCAAAAGAGTGTTTCAAAACTGCTCTTTCTACAGGTAAGTTCAAGTCTGTGAGTTGAATGCACTCAACACAAAGAAGTTTCTGAGAATGCTTCTGTTCAGTTTTTATGTGAAGATACTACCTTTTCCAGCATAGGCTTCAAACGGCTCCAAATATCCACTTGCAGATTCTACAAAAAGAGTGTTTCCAAACTTCTCTATCAATTGGTAGGTTCAACTCTGTGAGTTGAATGAACTCATCACAAAGAAGTTTCTGAGAATCCTTCTCTCTAGTTTTTATGTGAACATATTTCCTTTTCCAACATAGGTCTCAAGGTGCTCCGAATAAACACTTGCAGATTCTACAAACGTAATGTTTCCAAACTGTTCTATCAAAAGAAACGTTCAAGTCTGTGAGTTGAATGCACTCATCACACAGAAGTTTCTGAGAATGCTTCTGTCTAGTTTTTAGGTGAAGATATATCCTTTTCCAGCATAGGCCTCAAATCGCTCCAAATATCCTCTTGCAGATTCTACAAAAAGAGTGTTTCCAAACTGTTCTATCAAAAGGAAGGTTCAACTCTGTGAGTTGAATGAATGCATCGTGAAGAACTTTCTGAGAATGCTTCTCTGTAGTTTTTAGGTGAAGATATTCCATATCCCAGCACAGGCCTCGAAGTGCTCCAAATAACCACTTGCAGATTTTACCAAAAGAGTGTTTCAAAACTGCTCTTTCTACAGGTAAGTTCAAGTCTGTGAGTTGAATGCACTCAACACAAAGAAGTTTCTGAGAATGCTTCTGTTCAGTTTTTATGTGAAGATATTTCCTTTTCCAGCATAGGCCTCAAACGGCTCCAAATATCCACTTGCAGATTCTACAAAAAGAGTGTTTCCAAACTTCTCTATCAATTGGTAGGTTCAACTCTGTGAGTTGAATGAACTCATCACAAAGAAGTTTCTGAGAATCCTTCTCTCTAGTTTTTATGTGAAGATATTTCCTTTTCCAACATAGGCCTGAAGGTGCTCCGAATAAACACCAGCAGATTCTACAAACGTAATGTTTCCAAACTGTTCTATCAAAAGAAACGTTCAAGTCTGTGAGTTGAATGCACTCATCACACAGAAGTTTCTGAGAATGCTTCTGTCTAGTTCTTAGGTGAAGATATTTCCTTTTCCAGCATAGGCCTCAAAACGCTCCAAATATCCTCTTGCAGATTCTACAAAAAGAGTGTTTCAAAACTGTTCTATCAAAAGGAAGGTTCAACTCTGTGAGTTGAATGAATGCATCGTGAAGAACTTTCTGAGACTGCTTCTCTGTAGTTTTCACGTGAAGATATTCCATATCCCAGCACAGGCCTCGAAGTGCTCCAAATAACCACTTGCAGATTTTACCAAAAGAGTGTTTCAAAACTGCTCTTTCTACAGGTAAGTTCAAGTCTGTGAGTTGAATGCACTCAACACAAAGAAGTTTCTGAGAATGCTTCTGTTCAGTTTTTATGTGAAGATATTTCCTTTTCCAGCATAGGCCTCAAACGGCTCCAAATATCCACTTGCAGATTCTACAAAAAGAGTGTTTCCAAACTTCTCTATCAAATGGTAGGTTCAACTCTTTGAGTTGAATGAACTCATCACAAAGAAGTTTCTGAGAATCCTTCTCTCTAGTTTTCATGTGAAGATATTTCCTTTTCCAACATAGGCCTCAAGGTGCTCCGAATAAACACTTGCAGATTCTACAAACGTAATGTTTCCAAACTGTTCTATCAAAAGAAACGTTCATGTCGCTGAGTTGAATGCACTCATCACACAGAAGTTTCTGAAAATGCTTCTGTCTAGTTTTTAGGTGAAGATATTTCCTTTTCCAGCATAGGCCTCAAAACGCTCCAAATATCCTCTTGCAGATTCTACAAAAAGAGTGTTTCCAAACTGTTCTATCAAAAGGAAGGTTCAACTCTGTGAGTTGAATGAATGCATCGTGAAGAACTTTCTGAGAATGCTTCTCTGTAGTTTTTAGGTGAAGATATTCCATATCCCAGCACAGGCCTCGAAGTGCTCCAAATAACCACTTGCAGATTTTACCAAAAGAGTGTTTCAAAACTGCTCTTTCTACAGGTAAGTTCAAGTCTGTGAGTTGAATGCACTCAACACAAAGAAGTTTCTGAGAATGCTTCTGTTCTGTTTTTATGTGAAGATATTTCCTTTTCCAGCATAGGCCTCAAACGGCTCCAAATATCCACTTGCAGATTCTACAAAAAGAGTGTTTCCAAACTTCTCTATCAATTGGTAGGTTCAACTCTGTGAGTTGAATGAACTCATCACAAAGAAGTTTCTGAGAATCCTTCTCTCTAATTTTTATGTGAAGATATTTCCTTTTCCAACATACGCCTCAAGGTGCTCCGAATAAACACTTGCAGATTCTACAAACGTAATTTTTCCAAACTGTTCTATCAAAAGAAACGTTCAACTCTGTGAGTTGAATGCACTCATCACACAGAAGTTTCTGAGAATGCTTCTGTCTAGTTTTCAGGTGAAGATATTTCCTTTTCCAGCATAGGCCTCAAAACGCTCCAAATATCCTCTTGCAGATTCTACAAAAAGAGTGTTTCCAAACTGTTCTATCAAAAGGAAGGTTCAACTCTGTGAGTTGAATGAATGCATCGTGAAGAACTTTCTGAGAATGCTTCTCTGTAGTTTGTAGGTGAAGATATTCCATATCCCAGCACAGGCCTCGAAGTGCTCCAAATAACCACTTGCAGATTTTACCAAAAGAGTGTTTCAAAACTGCTCTTTCTACAGGTAAGTTCCAGTCTGTGAGTTGAATGCACTCAACACAAAGAAGTTTCTGAGAATGCTTCTGTTCAGTTTTTATGTGAAGATATTTCCTTTTCCAGCATAGGCCTCAAACGGCTCCAAATATCCACTTGCAGATTCTACAAAAAGAGTGTTTCCAAACTTCTCTATCAATTGGTAGGTTCAACTCTGTGAGTTGAATGAACTCATCACAAAGAAGTTTCTGAGAATCCTTCTCTCTAGTTTTTATGTGAAGATATTTCCTTTTCCAACATAGGCCTGAAGGTGCTCCGAATAAACACCTGCAGATTCTACAAACGTAATGTTTCCAAACTGTTCTATCAAAAGAAACGTTCAAGTCTGTGAGTTGAATGCACTCATCACACAGAAGTTTCTGAGAATGCTTCTGTCTAGTTTTTAGGTGAAGATATTTCCTTTTCCAGAATAGGCATCAAAACGCTCAAATATCCTCTTGCAGATTCCACAAAAAGAGTGTTTCAAAACTGTTCTATCAAAAGGAAGGTTCAACTCTGTGAGTTGAATGAATGCATCGTGAAGAACTTTCTGAGAATGCTTCTCTGTAGTTTTTAGGTGAAGATATTCCATATCCCAGCACAGGCCTCGAAGTGCTCCAAATAACCACTTGCAGATTTTACCAAAAGAGTGTTTCAAAACTGCTCTTTCTACAGGTAAGTTCAAGTCTGTGAGTTGAATGCACTCAACACAAAGAAGTTTCTGAGAATGCTTCTGTTCAGTTTTTATGTGAAGATATTTCCTTTTCCAGCATAGGCCTCAAACGGCTCCAAATATCCACTTGCAGATTCTACAAAAAGAGTGTTTCCAAACTTCTCTATCAGTTGGTAGGTTCAACTCTGTGAGTTGAATGAACTCATCACAAAGAAGTTTCTGAGAATCCTTCTCTCTAGTTTTTATGTGAAGTTATTTCCTTTTCCAACATAGGCCTCAAGGTGCTCCGAATAAACACTTGCAGATTCTACAAACGTAATGTTTCCAAACTGTTCTATCAAAAGAAACGTTCAAGTCTGTGAGTTGAATGCACTCATCACACAGAAGTTTCTGAGAATGCTTCTGTCTAGTTTTTAGGTGAAGATATTTCCTTTTCCAGCATAGGCCTCAAAACGCTCCAAATATCCTCTTGCAGATTCTACAAAAAGAGTGTTTCCAAACTGTTCTATCAAAAGGAAGGTTCAACTCTGTGAGTTGAATGAATGCATCGTGAAGAACTTTCTGAGAATGCTTCTCTGTAGTTTGTAGGTGAAGATATTCCATATCCCAGCACAGGCCTCGAAGTGCTCCAAATAACCACTTGCAGATTTTACCAAAAGAGTGTTTCAAAACTGCTCTTTCTACAGGTAAGTTCAAGTCTGTGAGTTGAATGCACTCAACACAAAGAAGTTTCTGAGAATGCTTCTGTTCAGTTTTTATGTGAAGACATTTCCTTTTCCAGCATAGGCCTCAAACGGCTCCAAATATCCACTTGCAGATTCTACAAAAAGAGTGTTTCCAAACTTCTCTATCAATTGGTAGGTTCAACTCTGTGAGTTGAATGAACTCATCACAAAGAAGTTTCTGAGAATCCTTCTCTCTAGTTTTTATGCGAAGATATTTCCTTTTCCAACATAGGCCTCAAGGTGCTCCGAATAAACACTTGCAGATTGTACAAAGGTAATGTTTCCAAACTGTTCTATCAAAAGAAACGTTCAAGTCTGTGAGTTGAATGCACTCATCACACAGAAGTTTCTGAGAATGCTTCTGTCTAGTTTTTAGGTGAAGATATTTCCTTTTCCAGCATAGGCCTCAAAACGCTCCAAATATCCTCTTGCAGATTCTACAAAAAGAGTGTTTCCAAACTGTTCTATCAAAAGGAAGGTTCAACTCTGTGAGTTGAATGAATGCATCGTGAAGAACTTTCTGAGAATGCTTCTCTGTAGTTTGTAGGTGAAGATATTCCATATCCCAGCACAGGCCTCGAAGTGCTCCAAATAACCACTTGCAGATTTTACCAAAAGAGTGTTTCAAAACTGCTCTTTCTACAGGTAAGTTCCAGTCTGTGAGTTGAATGCACTCAACACAAAGAAGTTTCTGAGAATGCTTCTGTTCAGTTTTTATGTGAAGATATTTCCTTTTCCAGCATAGGCCTCAAACGGCTCCAAATATCCACTTGCAGATTCTACAAAAAGAGTGTTTCCAAACTTCTCTATCAATTGGTAGGTTCAACTCTGTGAGTTGAATGAACTCATCACAAAGAAGTTTCTGAGAATCCTTCTCTCTAGTTTTTATGTGAAGATATTACCTTTTCCAACATAGGCCTGAAGGTGCTCCGAATAAACACCTGCAGATTCTACAAACGTAATGTTTCCAAACTGTTCTATCAAAAGAAACGTTCAAGTCTGTGAGTTGAATGCACTCATCACACAGAAGTTTCTGAGAATGCTTCTGTCTAGTTTTTAGGTGAAGATATTTCCTTTTCCAGCATAGGCATCAAAACGCTCAAATATCCTCTTGCAGATTCCACAAAAAGAGTGTTTCAAAACTGTTCTATCAAAAGGAAGGTTCAACTCTGTGAGTTGAATGAATGCATCGTGAAGAACTTTCTGAGAATGCTTCTCTGTAGTTTTTAGGTGAAGATATTCCATATCCCAGCACAGGCCTCGAAGTGCTCCAAATAACCACTTGCAGATTTTACCAAAAGAGTGTTTCAAAACTGCTCTTTCTACAGGTAAGTTCAAGTCTGTGAGTTGAATGCACTCAACACAAAGAAGTTTCTGAGAATGCTTCTGTTCAGTTTTTATGTGAAGATATTTCCTTTTCCAGCATAGGCCTCAAACGGCTCCAAATATCCACTTGCAGATTCTACAAAAAGAGTGTTTCCAAACTTCTCTATCAGTTGGTAGGTTCAACTCTGTGAGTTGAATGAACTCATCACAAAGAAGTTTCTGAGAATCCTTCTCTCTAGTTTTTATGTGAAGATATTTCCTTTTCCAACATAGGCCTCAAGGTGCTCCGAATAAACACTTGCAGATTCTACAAACGTAATGTTTCCAAACTGTTCTATCAAAAGAAACGTTCAAGTCTGTGAGTTGAATGCACTCATCACACAGAAGTTTCTGAGAATGCTTCTGTCTAGTTTTTAGGTGAAGATATTTCCTTTTCCAGCATAGGCCTCAAAACGCTCCAAATATCCTCTTGCAGATTCTACAAAAAGAGTGTTTCCAAACTGTTCTATCAAAAGGAAGGTTCAACTCTGTGAGTTGAATGAATGCATCGTGAAGAACTTTCTGAGAATGCTTCTCTGTAGTTTGTAGGTGAAGATATTCCATATCCCAGCACAGGCCTCGAAGTGCTCCAAATAACCACTTGCAGATTTTACCAAAAGAGTGTTTCAAAACTGCTCTTTCTACAGGTAAGTTCAAGTCTGTGAGTTGAATGCACTCAACACAAAGAAGTTTCTGAGAATGCTTCTGTTCAGTTTTTATGTGAAGATATTTCCTTTTCCAGCATAGGCCTCAAACGGCTCCAAATATCCACTTGCAGATTCTACAAAAAGAGTGTTTCCAAACTTCTCTATCAATTGGTAGGTTCAACTCTGTGAGTAGAATGAACTCATCACAAAGAAGTTTCTGAGAATCCTTCTCTCTAGTTTTTATGCGAAGATATTTCCTTTTCCAACATAGGCCTCAAGGTGCTCCGAATAAACACTTGCAGATTCTACAAACGTAATGTTTCCAAACTGTTCTATCAAAAGAAACGTTCAAGTCTGTGAGTTGAATGCACTCATCACACAGAAGTTTCTGAGAATGCTTCTGTCTAGTTTTTAGGTGAAGATATTTCCTTTTCCAGCATAGGCCTCAAAACGCTCCAAATATCCTCTTGCAGATTCTACAAAAAGAGTGTTTCCAAACTGTTCTATCAAAAGGAAGGTTCAACTCTGTGAGTTGAATGAATGCATCGTGAAGAACTTTCTGAGAATGCTTCTCTGTAGTTTTTAGGTGAAGATATTCCATATCCCAGCACAGGCCTCGAAGTGCTCCAAATAACCACTTGCAGATTTTACCAAAAGAGTGTTTCAAAACTGCTCTTTCTACAGGTAAGTTCCAGTCTGTGAGTTGAATGCACTCAACACAAAGAAGTTTCTGAGAATGCTTCTGTTCAGTTTTTATGTGAAGATATTTCCTTTTCCAGCATAGGCCTCAAACGGCTCCAAATATCCACTTGCAGATTCTACAAAAAGAGTGTTTCCAAACTTCTCTATCAATTGGTAGGTTCAACTCTGTGAGTTGAATGAACTCATCACAAAGAAGTTTCTGAGAATCCTTCTCTCTAGTTTTTATGTGAAGATATTTCCTTTTCCAACATAGGCCTGAAGGTGCTCCGAATAAACACCTGCAGATTCTACAAACGTAATGTTTCCAAACTGTTCTATCAAAAGAAACGTTCAAGTCTGTGAGTTGAATGCACTCATCACACAGAAGTTTCTGAGAATGCTTCTGTCTAGTTCTTCGGTGAAGATATTTCCTTTTCCAGCATAGGCCTCAAAACGCTCCAAATATCCTCTTGCAGATTCTACAAAAAGAGTGTTTCAAAACTGTTCTATCAAAAGGAAGGTTCAACTCTGTGAGTTGAATGAATGCATCGTGAAGAACTTTCTGAGAATGCTTCTCTGTAGTTTTTAGGTGAAGATATTCCATATCCCAGAACAGGCCTCGAAGTGCTCCAAATAACCACTTGCAGGTTTTACCAAAAGAGTGTTTCAAAACTGCTCTTTCTACAGGTAAGTTCAAGTCTGTGAGTTGAATGCACTCAACACAAAGAAGTTTCTGAGAATGCTTCTGTTCAGTTTTTATGTGAAGATATTTCCTTTTCCAGCATAGGCCTCAAACGGCTCCAAATATCCACTTGCAGATTCTACAAAAAGAGTGTTTCCAAACTTCTCTATCAATTGGTAGTTTCATCTCTGTGAGTTGAATGAATTCATCACAAAGAAGTTTCTGAGAATCCTTCTCTCTAGTTTTTATGCGAAGATACTTCCTTTTTCAACGTAGGCCTCAAGGTGCTCCGAATAAACACTTGCAGATTCTACAAACGTAATGTTTCCAAACTGTTCTATCAAAAGAAACGTTCAAGTCTGTGAGTTGAATGCACTCATCACACAGAAGTTTCTGAGAATGCTTCTGTCTAGTTTTTAGGTGAAGATATTTCCTTTTCCAGCATAGGCCTCAAAACGCTCCAAATATTCTCTTGCAGATTCTACAAAAAGAGTGTTTCCAAACTGTTCTATCAAAAGGAAGGTTCAACTCTGTGAGTTGAATGAATGCATCGTGAAGAACTTTCTGAGAATGCTTCTCTGTAGTTTGTAGGTGAAGATATTCCATATCCCAGCACAGGCCTCGAAGTGCTCCAAATAACCACTTGCAGATTTTACCAAAAGAGTGTTTCAAAACTGCTCTTTCTACAGGTAAGTTCAAGTCTGTGAGTTGAATGCACTCAACACAAAGAAGTTTCTGAGAATGCTTCTGTTCAGTTTTTATGTGAAGATATTTCCTTTTCCAGCATAGGCCTCAAACGGCTCCAAATATCCACTTGCAGATTCTACAAAAAGAGTGTTTCCAAACTTCTCTATCAATTGGTAGGTTCAACTCTGTGAGTTGAATGAACTCATCACAAAGAAGTTTCTGAGAATCCTTCTCTCTAGTTTTTATGTGAAGGTATTTCCTTTTCCAACATAGGCCTCAAGGTGCTCCGAATAAACACTTGCAGATTCTACAAACGTAATGTTTCCAAACTGTTCTATCAAAAGAAACGTTCAAGTCTGTGAGTTGAATGCACTCATCACACAGAAGTTTCTGAGAATGCTTCTGTGTAGTTTTTAGGTGAAGATATTTCCTTTTCCAGCATAGGCCTCAAAACGCTCCAAATATCCTCTTGCAGATTCTACAAAAAGAGTGTTTCCAAACTGTTCTATCAAAAGGAAGGTTCAACTCTGTGAGTTGAATGAATGCATCGTGAAGAACTTTCTGAGAATGCTTCTCTGTAGTTTTTAGGTGAAGATATTCCATATCCCAGCACAGGCCTCGAAGTGCTCCAAATATCCACTTGCAGATTTTACCAAAAGAGTGTTTCAAAACTGCTCTTTCTACAGGTAAGTTCAAGTCTGTGAGTTGAATGCACTCAACACAAAGAAGTTTCTGAGAATGCTTCTGTTCAGTTTTTATGTGAAGATATTTCCTTTTCCAGCATAGGCCTCAAACGGCTCCAAATATCCACTTGCAGATTCTACAAAAAGAGTGTTTCCAAACTTCTCTATCAATTGGTAGGTTCAACTCTGTGAGTTGAATGAACTCATCACAAAGAAGTTTCTGAGAATCCTTCTCTCTAGTTTTTATGTGAAGATATTTCCTTTTCCAACATACGCCTCAAGGTGCTCCGAATAAACACTTGCAGATTCTACAAACGTAATGTTTCCAAACTGTTCTATCAAAAGAAACGTTCAAGTCTGTGAGTTGAATGCACTCATCACACAGAAGTTTCTGAGAATGCTTCTGTGTAGTTTTTAGGTGAAGATATTTCCTTTTCCAGCATAGGCCTCAAAACGCTCCAAATATCCTCTTGCAGATTCTACAAAAAGAGTGTTTCCAAACTGTTCTATCAAAAGGAAGGTTCAACTCTGTGAGTTGAATGAATGCATCGTGAAGAACTTTCTGAGAATGCTTCTCTGTAGTTTTTAGGTGAAGATATTCCATATCCCAGCACAGGCCTCGAAGTGCTCCAAATATCCACTTGCAGATTTTACCAAAAGAGTGTTTCAAAACTGCTCTTTCTACAGGTAAGTTCAAGTCTGTGAGTTGAATGCACTCAACACAAAGAAGTTTCTGAGAATGCTTCTGTTCAGTTTTTATGTGAAGATATTTCCTTTTCCAGCATAGGCCTCAAACGGCTCCAAATATCCACTTGCAGATTCTACAAAAAGAGTGTTTCCAAACTTCTCTATCAATTGGTAGGTTCAACTCTGTGAGTTGAATGAACTCATCACAAAGAAGTTTCTGAGAATCCTTCTCTCTAGTTTTTATGTGAAGATATTTCCTTTTCCAACATACGCCTCAAGGTGCTCCGAATAAACACTTGCAGATTCTACAAACGTAATGTTTCCAAACTGTTCTATCAAAAGAAACGTTCAAGTCTGTGAGTTGAATGCACTCATCACACAGAAGTTTCTGAGAATGCTTCTGTCTAGTTTTTAGGTGAAGATATTTCCTTTTCCAGCATAGGCCTCAAAACGCTCCAAATATCCTCTTGCAGATTCTACAAAAAGAGTGTTTCCAAACTGTTCTATCAAAAGGAAGGTTCAACTCTGTGAGTTGAATGAATGCATCGTGAAGAACTTTCTGAGAATGCTTCTCTGTAGTTTTTAGGTGAAGATATTCCATATCCCAGCACAGGCCTCGAAGTGCTCCAAATAACCACTTGCAGATTTTACCAAAAGAGTGTTTCAAAACTGCTCTTTCTACAGGTAAGTTCAAGTCTGTGAGTTGAATGCACTCAACACAAAGAAGTTTCTGAGAATGCTTCTGTTCAGTTTTTATGTGAAGATATTTCCTTTTCCAGCATAGGCCTCAAACGGCTCCAAATATCCACTTGCAGATTCTACAAAAAGAGTGTTTCCAAACTTCTCTATCAATTGGTAGGTTCAACTCTGTGAGTTGAATGAACTCATCACAAAGAAGTTTCTGAGAATCCTTCTCTCTAGTTTTTATGTGAAGATATTTCCTTTTCCAACAGAGGCCTCAAGGTGCTCCGAATAAACACTTGCAGATTCTACAAACGTAATGTTTCCAAACTCTTCTATCAAAAGAAACGTTCAAGTCTGTGAGTTGAATGCACTCATCACACAGAAGTTTCTGAGAATGCTTCTGTTTAGTTTTTAGGTGAAGATATTTACTTTTCCAGCATAGGCTTCAAAACGCTCCAAATATCCTCTTGCAGATTCTACAAAAAGAGTGTTTCCAAACTGTTCTATCAAAAGGAAGGTTCAACTCTGTGAGTTAAATGAATGCATCGTGAAGAACTTTCTGAGAATGCTTCTCTGTAGTTTTTAGGTGAAGATATTCCATATCCCAGCACAGGCCTCGAAGTGCTCCAAATAACCACTTGCAGATTTTACCAAAAGACTGTTTCAAAACTGCTCTTTCTACAGGTAAGTTCAAGTCTGTGAGTTGAATGCACTCAACACAAAGAAGTTTCTGAGAATGCTTCTGTTCAGTTTTTATGTGAAGATATTTCCTTTTCCAGCATAGGCCTCAAACGGCTCCAAATATCCACTTGCAGATTCTACAAAAGGAGTGTTTCCAAACTTCTCTATCAATTGGTAGGTTCAACTCTGTGAGTTGAATGAACTCATCACAAAGAAGTTTCTGAGAATCCTTCTCTCTAGTTTTTATGTGAAGATATTTCCTTTTCCAACATACGTCTCAAGGTGCTCCGAATAAACACTTGCAGATTCTACAAACGTAATGTTTCCAAACTGTTCTATCAAAAGAAACGTTCAAGTCTGTGAGTTGAATGCACTCATCACACAGAAGTTTCTGAGAATTCTTCTGTCTAGTTTTTAGGTGAAGATATTTCCTTTTCCAGCATAGGCCTCAAAACGCTCCAAATATCCTCTTGCAGATTCTACAAAAAGAGTGTTTCCAAACTGTTCTATCAAAAGGAAGGTTCAACTCTGTGAGTTGAATGAATGCATCGTGAATAACTTTCTGAGAATGCTTCTCTGTAGTTTGTAGGTGAAGATATTCCATATCCCAGCACAGGCCTCGAAGTGCTCCAAATAACCACTTGCAGATTTTACCAAAAGAGTGTTTCAAAACTGCTCTTTCTACAGGTAAGTTCAAGTCTGTGAGTTGAATGCACTCAACACAAAGAAGTTTCTGAGAATGCTTCTGGTCAGTTTTTATGTGAAGATATTTCCTTTTCCAGCATAGGCCTCAAACGGCTCCAAATATCCACTTGCAGATTCTACAAAAAGAGTGTTTCCAAACTTCTCTATCAATTGGTAGGTTCAACTCTGTGAGTTGAATGAACTCGTCACAAAGAAGTTTCTGAGAATCCTTCTCTCTAGTTTTTATGTGAAGATATTTCCTTTTCCAACAGAGGCCTCAAGGTGCTCCGAATAAACACTTGCAGATTCTACAAACGTAATGTTTCCAAACTGTTCTATCAAAAGAAACGTTCAAGTCTGTGAGTTGAATGCACTCATCACACAGAAGTTTCTGAGAATGCTTCTGTCTAGTTTTTAGGTGAAGATATTTCCTTTTCCAGCATAGGCCTCAAAACGCTCCAAATATCCTCTTGCAGATTCTACAAAAAGAGTGTTTCCAAACTGTTCTATCAAAAGGAAGGTTCAACTCTGTGAGTTGAATGAATGCATCGTGAAGAACTTTCTGAGAATGCTTCTCTGTAGTTTTTAGGTGAAGATATTCCATATCCCAGCACAGGCCTCGAAGTGCTCCAAATAACCACTTGCAGATTTTACCAAAAGAGTGTTTCAAAACTGCTCTTTCTACAGGTAAGTTCAAGTCTGTGAGTTGAATGCACTCAACACAAAGAAGTTTCTGAGAATGCTTCTGTTCAGTTTTTATGTGAAGATATTTCCTTTTCCAGCATAGGCCTCAAACGGCTCCAAATATCCACTTGCAGATTCTACAAAAAGAGTGTTTCCAAACTTCTCTATCAATTGGTAGGTTCAACTCTGTGAGTTGAATGAACTCATCACAAAGAAGTTTCTGAGAATCCTTCTCTCTAGTTTTTATGTGAAGATATTTCCTTTTCCAACATACGCCTCAAGGTGCTCCGAATAAACACTTGCAGATTCTACAAACGTAATGTTTCCAAACTGTTCTATCAAAAGAAACGTTCAAGTCTGTGAGTTGAATGCACTCATCACACAGAAGATTCTGAGAATGCTTCTGTCTAGTTTTTAGGTGAAGATATTTCCTTTTCCAGCATAGGCCTCAAAACGCTCCAAATATCCTCTTGCAGATTCTACAAAAAGAGTGTTTCCAAACTGTTCTATCAAAAGGAAGGTTCAACTCTGTGAGTTGAATGAATGCATGGTGAAGAACTTTCTGAGAATGCTTCTCTGTAGTTTGTAGGTGAAGATATTCCATATCCCAGCACAGGCCTCGAAGTGCTCCAAATAACCACTTGCAGATTTTACCAAAAGAGTGTTTCAAAACTGCTCTTTCTACAGGTAAGTTCAAGTCTGTGAGTTGAATGCACTCAACACAAAGAAGTTTCTGAGAATGCTTCTGTTCAGTTTTTATGTGAAGATATTTCCTTTTCCAGCATAGGCCTCAAACGGCTCCAAATATCCACTTGCAGATTCTACAAAAAGAGTGTTTCCAAACTTCTCTATCAATTGGTAGGTTCAACTCTGTGAGTTGAATGAACTCATCACAAAGAAGTTTCTGAGAATCCTTCTCTCTAGTTTTTATGTGAAGATATTTCCTTTTCCAACATAGGCCTCAAGGTGCTCCGAATAAACACTTGCAGATTCTACAAACGTAATGTTTCCAAACTGTTCTATCAAAAGAAACGTTCAAGTCTGTGAGTTGAATGCACTCATCACACAGAAGTTTCTGAGAATGCTTCTGTCTAGTTTTTAGGTGAAGATATTTCCTTTTCCAGCATAGGCCTCAAAACGCTCCAAATATCCTCTTGCAGATTCTACAAAAAGAGTGTTTCCAAACTGTTCTATCAAAAGGAAGGTTCAACTCTGTGAGTTGAATGAATGCATCGTGAAGAACTTTCTGAGAATGCTTCTCTGTAGTTATTAGGTGAAGATATTCCATATCCCAGCACAGGCCTCGAAGTGCTCCAAATAACCACTTGCAGATTTTACCAAAAGAGTGTTTCAAAACTGCTCTTTCTACAGGTAAGTTCAAGTCTGTGAGTTGAATGCACTCAACACAAAGAAGTTTCTGAGAATGCTTCTGTTCAGTTTTTATGTGAAGATATTTCCTTTTCCAGCATAGGCCTCAAACGGCTCCAAATATCCACTTGCAGATTCTACAAAAAGAGTGTTTCCAAACTTCTCTATCAATTGGTAGGTTCAACTCTGTGAGTTGAATGAACTCATCACAAAGAAGTTTCTGAGAATCCTTCTCTCTAGTTTTTATGTGAAGATATTTCCTTTTCCAACATAGGCCTCAAGGTGCTCCGAATAAACACTTGCAGATTCTACAAACGTAATGTTTCCAAACTGTTCTATCAAAAGAAACGTTCAAGTCTGTGACTTGAATGCACTCATCACACAGAAGTTTCTGAGAATGCTTCTGTCTAGTTTTTAGGTGAAGATATTTCCTTTTCCAGCATAGGCCTCAAAACGCTCCAAATATCCTCTTGCAGATTCTACAAAAAGAGTGTTTCCAAACTGTTCTATCAAAAGGAAGGTTCAACTCTGTGAGTTGAATGAATGCATCGTGAAGAACTTTCTGAGAATGCTTCTCTGTAGTTTGTAGGTGAAGATATTCCATATCCCAGCACAGGCCTCGAAGTGCTCCAAATAACCACTTGCAGATTTTACCAAAAGAGTGTTTCAAAACTGCTCTTTCTACAGTTAACTTCAAGTCTGTGAGTTGAATGCACTCAACACAAAGAAGTTTCTGAGAATGCTTCTGTTCAGTTTTTATGTGAAGATATTTCCTTTTCCACCATAGGCCTCAAACGGCTCCAAATATCCACTTGCAGATTCTACAAAAAGAGTGTTTCCAAACTTCTCTATCAATTGGTAGGTTCAACTCTGTGAGTTGAATGAACTCATCACAAAGAAGTTTCTGAGAATCCTTCTCTCTAGTTTTTATGTGAAGATATTTCCTTTTCCAACATAGGCCTCAAGGTGCTCCGAATAAACACGTGCAGATTCTACAAACGTAATGTTTCCAAACTGTTCTATCAAAAGAAACATTCAAGTCTGTGAGTTGAATGCACTCATCACACAGAAGTTTCTGAGAATTCTTCTGTCTAGTTTTTAGGTGTAGATATTTCCTTTTCCAGCATAGGCATCAAAACGCTCCAAATATCCTCTTGCAGATGCTACAAAAAGAGTGTTTCCAAACTGTTCTATCAAAAGGAAGGTTCAACTCTGTGAGTTGAATGAATGCATCGTGAAGAACTTTCTGAGAATGCTTCTCTGTAGTTTGTAGGTGAAGATATTCCATATCCCAGCACAGGCCTCGAAGTGCTCCAAATAACCACTTGCAGATTTTACCAAAAGAGTGTTTCAAAACTGCTCTTTCTACAGGTAAGTTCAAGTCTGTGAGTTGAATGCACTCAACACAAAGAAGTTTCTGAGAATGCTTCTGTTCAGTTTTTATGTGAAGATATTTCCTTTTCCAGCATAGGCCTCAAACGGCTCCAAATATCCACTTGCAGATTCTACAAAAAGAGTGTTTCCAAACTTCTCTATCAATTGGTAGGTTCAACTCTGTGAGTTGAATGAACTCATCACAAAGAAGTTTCTGAGAATCCTTCTCTCTAGTTTTTATGTGAAGATATTTCCTTTTCCAACATAGGCCTCAAGCTGCTCCGAATAAACACCTGCAGATTCTACAAACGTAATGTTTCCAAACTGTTCTATCAAAAGAAACGTTCAAGTCTGTGAGTTGAATGCACTCATCACACAGAAGTTTCTGAGAATTCTTCTGTCTAGTTTTTAGGTGAAGATATTTCCTTTTCCAGCAAAGGCATCAAAACGCTCCAAATATCCTCTTGCAGATTCTACAAAAAGAGTGTTTCAAAACTGTTCTATCAAAAGGAAGGTTCAACTCTGTGAGTTGAATGAATGCATCGTGAAGAACTTTCTGAGAATGCTTCTCTGTAGTTTTTAGGTGAAGATATTCCATATCCCAGCACAGGCCTCGAAGTGCTCCAAATAACCACTTGCAGATCTTACCAAAAGAGTGTTTCAAAACTGCTCTTTCTATAGGTAAGTTCAAGTCTGTGAGTTGAATGCACTCAACACAAAGAAGTTTCTGAGAATGCTTCTGTTCAGTTTTTATGTGAAGATATTTCCTTTTCCAGTATAGGCCTCAAACGGCTCCAAATATCCACTTGCAGATTCTACAAAAAGAGTGTTTCCAAACTTCTCTATCAATTGGTTGGTTCAAATCTGTGAGTTGAATGAACTCATCACAAAGAAGTTTCTGAGAATCCTTCTCTCTAGTTTTTATGTGAAGATATTTCCTTTTCCAACATACGCCTCAAGGTGCTCCGAGTAAACACTTGCAGATTCTACAAAGGTAATGTTTCCAAACTGTTCTATCAAAGGAAACGTTCAAGTCTCTGAGTTGAATGCACTCATCACACAGAAGTTTCTGAGAATGCTTCTGTCTAGTTTTTAGGTGAAGATATTTCCTTTTCCAGCATAGGCCTCAAAACGCTCCAAATATCCTCTTGCAGATTCTACAAAAAGAGTGTTTCCAAACTGTTCTATCAAAAGGAAGGTTCAACTCTGTGAGTTGAATGAATGCATCGTGAAGAACTTTCTGAGAATGCTTCTCTGTAGTTTTTAGGTGAAGATATTCCATATCCCAGCACAGGCCTCGAAGTGCTCCAAATAACCACTTGCAGATTTTACCAAAAGAGTGTTTCAAAACTGCTCTTTCTACAGGTAAGTTCAAGTCTGTGAGTTGAATGCACTCAACACAAAGAAGTTTCTGAGAATGCTTCTGTTCAGTTTTTATGTGAAGATATTTCCTTTTCCAGCATAGGCCTCAAACGGCTCCAAATATCCACTTGCAGATTCTACAAAAAGAGTGTTTCCAAACTTCTCTATCAATTGGTAGGTTCAACTCTGTGAGTTGAATGAACTCATCACAAAGAAGTTTCTGAGAATCCTTCTCTCTAGTTTTTATGCGAAGATATTTCCTTTTCCAACATAGGCCTCAAGGTGCTCCGAATAAACACTTGCAGATTCTACAAACGTAATGTTTCCAAACTGTTCTATCAAAAGAAACGTTCAAATCTGTGAGTTGAATGCACTCATCACACAGAAGTTTCTGAGAATGCTTCTGTCTAGTTTTTAGGTGAAGATATTTCCTTTTCCAGCATAGGCCTCAAAACGCTCCAAATATCCTCTTGCAGATTCTACAAAAAGAGTGTTTCAAAACTGTTCTATCAAAAGGAAGGTTCAACTCTGTGAGTTGAATGAATGCATCGTGAAGAACTTTCTGAGACTGCTTCTCTGTAGTTTTTAGGTGAAGATATTCCATATCCCAGCACAGGCCTCGAAGTGCTCCAAATAACCACTTGCAGATTTTACCAAAAGAGTGTTTCAAAACTGCTCTTTCTACAGGTAAGTTCAAGTCTGTGAGTTGAATGCACTCAACACAAAGAAGTTTCTGAGAATGCTTCTGTTCAGTTTTTATGTGTAGATATTTCCTTTTCCAGCATAGGCCTCAAACGGCTCCAAATATCCACTTGCAGATTCTACAAAAAGAGTGTTTCCAAACTTCTCTATCAATTGGTAGGTTCAACTCTGTGAGTTGAATGAACTCATCACAAAGAAGTTTCTGAGAATCCTTCTCTCTAGTTTTTATGTGAAGATATTTCCTTTTCCAACATAGGCCTCAAGGTGCTCCGAATAAACACCTGCAGATTCTACAAACGTAATGTTTCCAAACTGTTCTATCAAAAGAAACGTTCAAGTCTGTGAGTTGAATGCACTCATCACACAGAAGTTTCTGAGAATGCTTCTGTTCCGTTTATATGTGAAGATATTTCCTTTTCCAGCCTAGGCCTCAAACGGCTCCAAATATCCACTTGCAGATTCTACAAAAAGAGTGTTTCCAAACTTCTCTATGAATTGGTAGGTTCAACTCTGTGAGTTGAATGAACTCATCACAAAGAAGTTTCTGAGAATCCTTCTCTCTAGTTTTTATGTGAAGATATTTCCTTTTCCAACATACGCCTCAAGGTGCTCCGAATAAACACTTGCAGATTCTACAAACGTAATGTTTCCAAACTGTTCTATGAAAAGAAACGTTCAAGTCTGTGAGTTGAATGCACTCATCACACAGAAGTTTCTGAGAATGCTTCTGTCTAGTTTTTAGGTGAAGATATTTCCTTTTCCAGCATAGGCCTCAAAACGCTCCAAATATCCTCTTGCAGATTCTACAAAAAGAGTGTTTCAAAACTGTTCTATCAAAAGGAAGGTTCAACTCTGTGAGTTGAATGAATGCATCGTGAAGACCTTTCTGAGAATGCTTCTCTGTAGTTTTTAGGTGAAGATATTCCATATCCCAGCACAGGCCTCGAAGTGCTCCAAATAACCACTTGCAGATTTTACCAAAAGAGTGTTTCAAAACTGCTCTTTCTACAGGTAAGTTCCAGTCTGTGAGTTGAATGCACTCAACACAAAGAAGTTTCTGAGAATGCTTCTGTTCAGTTTTTATGTGAAGATATTTCCTTTTCCAGCATAGGCCTCAAACGGCTCCAAATATCCACTTGCAGATTCTACAAAAAGAGTGTTTCCAAACTTCTCTATCAATTGGTAGGTTCAACTCTGTGAGTTGAATGAACTCATCACAAAGAAGTTTCTGAGAATCCTTCTCTCTAGTTTTTATGTGAAGATATTTCCTTTTCCAACATAGGCCTCAAGGTGCTCCGAATAAACACTTGCAGATTCTACAAAGGTAATGTTTCCAAACTGTTCTATCAAAAGAAACGTTCAAGTCTGTGAGTTGAATGCACTCATCACACAGAAGTTTCTGAGAATGCTTCTGTCTAGTTTTTAGGTGAAGATATTTCCTTTTCCAGCATAGGCCTCAAAACGCTCCAAATATCCTCTTGCAGATTCTACAAAAAGAGTGTTTCCAAACTGTTCTATCAAAAGGAAGGTTCAACTCTGTGAGTTGAATGAATGCATCGTGAAGAACTTTCTGAGAATGCTTCTCTGTAGTTTGTAGGTGAAGATATTCCATATCCCAACACAGGCCTCGAAGTGCTCCAAATAACCACTTGCAGATTTTACCAAAAGAGTGTTTCAAAACTGCTCTTTCTACAGGTAAGTTCAAGTCTGTGAGTTGAATGCACTCAACACAAAGAAGTTTCTGAGAATGCTTCTGTTCAGTTTTTATGTGAAGATATTTCCTTTTCCAGCATAGGCCTCAAACGGCTCCAAATAACCACTTGCAGATTCTACAAAAAGAGTGTTTCCAAACTTCTCTATCAATTGGTAGGTTCAACTCTGTGAGTTGAATGAACTCATCACAAAGAAGTTTCTGAGAATCCTTCTCTCTAGTTTTTATGTGAAGATATTTCCTTTTCCAACATAGGCCTCAAAGTGCTCCGAATAAACACTTGCAGATTCTACAAACGTAATGTTTCCAAACTGTTCTATCAAAAGAAACGTTCAAGTCTGTGACTTGAATGCTCTCATCACACAGAAGTTTCTGAGAATGCTTCTGTCTAGTTTTTAGGTGAAGATATTTCCTTTTCCAGCATAGGCATCAAAACGCTCCAAATATCCTCTTGCAGATTCCACAAAAAGAGTGTTTCAAAACTGTTCTTTCAAAAGGAAGGTTCAACTCTGTGAGTTGAATGAATGCATCGTGAAGAACTTTCTGAGAATGCTTCTCTGTAGTTTTTAGGTGAAGATATTCCATATCCCAGCACAGGCCTCGAAGTGCTCCAAATAACCACTTGCAGATTTTACCAAAAGAGTGTTTCAAAACTGCTCTTTCTACAGGTAAGTTCAAGTCTGTGAGTTGAATGCACTCAACACAAAGAAGTTTCTGAGAATGCTTCTGTTCAGTTTTTATGTGAAGATATTTCCTTTTCCAGCATAGGCCTCAAACGGCTCCAAATATCCACTTGCAGATTCTACAAAAAGAGTGTTTCCAAACTTCTCTATCAGTTGGTAGGTTCAACTCTGTGAGTTGAATGAACTCATCACAAAGAAGTTTCTGAGAATCCTTCTCTCTAGTTTTTATGTGAAGATATTTCCTTTTCCAACATAGGCCTCAAGGTGCTCCGAATAAACACTTGCAGATTCTACAAAGGTAATGTTTCCAAACTGTTCTATCAAAAGAAACGTTCAAGTCTGTGAGTTGAATGCACTCATCACACAGAAGTTTCTGAGAATGCTTCTGTCTAGTTTTTAGGTGAAGATATTTCCTTTTCCAGCATAGGCCTCAAAACGCTCCAAATATCCTCTTGCAGATTCTACAAAAAGAGTGTTTCCAAACTGTTCTATCAAAAGGAAGGTTCAACTCTGTGAGTTGAATGAATGCATCGTGAAGAACTTTCTGAGAATGCTTCTCTGTAGTTTGTAGGTGAAGATATTCCATATCCCAGCACAGGCCTCGAAGTGCTCCAAATAACCACTTGCAGATTTTACCAAAAGAGTGTTTCAAAACTGCTCTTTCTACAGGTAAGTTCAAGTCTGTGAGTTGAATGCACTCAACACAAAGAAGTTTCTGAGAATGCTTCTGTTCAGTTTTTATGTGAAGATATTTCCTTTTCCAGCATAGGCCTCAAACGGCTCCAAATATCCACTTGCAGATTCTACAAAAAGAGTGTTTCCAAACTTCTCTATCAGTTGGTAGGTTCAACTCTGTGAGTTGAATGAACTCATCACAAAGAAGTTTCTGAGAATCCTTCTCTCTAGTTTTTATGTGAAGATATTTCCTTTTCCAACATAGGCCTCAATGTGCTCCGAATAAACACTTGCAGATTCTACAAACGTAATGTTTCCAAACTGTTCTATCAAAAGAAACGTTCAAGTCTGTGAGTTGAATGCACTCATCACACAGAAGTTTCTGAGAATGCTTCTGTCTAGTTTTTAGGTGAAGATATTTCCTTTTCCAGCATAGGCCTCAAAACGCTCCAAATATCCTCTTGCAGATTCTACAAAAAGAGTGTTTCCAAACTGTTCTATGAAAAGGAAGGTTCAACTCTGTGAATTGAATGAATGCATCGTGAAGAACTTTCTGAGAATGCTTCTCTGTAGTTTTTAGGTGAAGATATTCCATATCCCAGCACAGGCCTCGAAGTGCTCCAAATAACCACTTGCAGATTTTACCAAAAGAGTGTTTCAAAACTGCTCTTTCTACAGGTAAGTTCAAGTCTGTGAGTTGAATGCACTCAACACAAAGAAGTTTCTGAGAATGCTTCTGTTCAGTTTTTATGTGAAGATATTTCCTTTTCCAGCATAGGCCTCAAACGGCTCCAAATATCCACTTGCAGATTCTACAAAAAGAGTGTTTCCAAACTTCTCTATCAATTGGTAGGTTCAACTCTGTGAGTTGAATGAACTCATCACAAAGAAGTTTCTGAGAATCCTTCTCTCTAGTTTTTATGTGAAGATATTTCCTTTTCCAACATAGGCCTCAAGGTGCTCCGAATAAACACTTGCAGATTCTACAAACGTAATGTTTCCAAACTGTTCTATCAAAAGAAACGTTCAAGTCTGTGAGTTGAATGCACTCATCACACAGAAGTTTCTGAGAATGCTTCTGTCTAGTTTTTAGGTGAAGATATTTCCTTTTCCAGCATAGGCCTCAAAACGCTCCAAATATCCTCTTGCAGATTCTACAAAAAGAGTGTTTCCAAACTGTTCTATCAAAAGGAAGGTTCAACTCTGTGAGTTGAATGAATGCATCGTGAAGAACTTTCTGAGAATGCTTCTCTGTAGTTATTAGGTGAAGATATTCCATATCCCAGCACAGGCCTCGAAGTGCTCCAAATAACCACTTGCAGATTTTACCAAAAGAGTGTTTCAAAACTGCTCTTTCTACAGGTAAGTTCAAGTCTGTGAGTTGAATGCACTCAACACAAAGAAGTTTCTGAGAATGCTTCTGTTCAGTTTTTATGTGAAGATATTTCCTTTTCCAGCATAGGCCTCAAACGGCTCCAAATATCCACTTGCAGATTCTACAAAAAGAGTGTTTCCAAACTTCTCTATCAATTGGTAGGTTCAACTCTGTGAGTTGAATGAACTCATCACAAAGAAGTTTCTGAGAATCCTTCTCTCTAGTTTTTATGTGAAGATATTTCCTTTTCCAACATAGGCCTCAAGGTGCTCCGAATAAACACTTGCAGATTCTACAAACGTAATGTTTCCAAACTGTTCTATCAAAAGAAACGTTCAAGTCTGTGACTTGAATGCACTCATCACACAGAAGTTTCTGAGAATGCTTCTGTCTAGTTTTTAGGTGAAGATATTTCCTTTTCCAGCATAGGCCTCAAAACGCTCCAAATATCCTCTTGCAGATTCTACAAAAAGAGTGTTTCCAAACTGTTCTATCAAAAGGAAGGTTCAACTCTGTGAGTTGAATGAATGCATCGTGAAGAACTTTCTGAGAATGCTTCTCTGTAGTTTTTAGGTGAAGATATTCCATATCCCAGCACAGGCCTCGAAGTGCTCCAAATAACCACTTGCAGATCTTACCAAAAGAGTGTTTCAAAACTGCTCTTTCTATAGGTAAGTTCAAGTCTGTGAGTTGAATGCACTCAACACAAAGAAGTTTCTGAGAATGCTTCTGTTCAGTTTTTATGTGAAGATATTTCCTTTTCCAGTATAGGCCTCAAACGGCTCCAAATATCCACTTGCAGATTCTACAAAAAGAGTGTTTCCAAACTTCTCTATCAATTGGTTGGTTCAAATCTGTGAGTTGAATGAACTCATCACAAAGAAGTTTCTGAGAATCCTTCTCTCTAGTTTTTATGTGAAGATATTTCCTTTTCCAACATACGCCTCAAGGTGCTCCGAGTAAACACTTGCAGATTCTACAAAGGTAATGTTTCCAAACTGTTCTATCAAAGGAAACGTTCAAGTCTCTGAGTTGAATGCACTCATCACACAGAAGTTTCTGAGAATGCTTCTGTCTAGTTTTTAGGTGAAGATATTTCCTTTTCCAGCATAGGCCTCAAAACGCTCCAAATATCCTCTTGCAGATTCTACAAAAAGAGTGTTTCCAAACTGTTCTATCAAAAGGAAGGTTCAACTCTGTGAGTTGAATGAATGCATCGTGAAGAACTTTCTGAGAATGCTTCTCTGTAGTTTTTAGGTGAAGATATTCCATATCCCAGCACAGGCCTCGAAGTGCTCCAAATAACCACTTGCAGATTTTACCAAAAGAGTGTTTCAAAACTGCTCTTTCTACAGGTAAGTTCAAGTCTGTGAGTTGAATGCACTCAACACAAAGAAGTTTCTGAGAATGCTTCTGTTCAGTTTTTATGTGAAGATATTTCCTTTTCCAGCATAGGCCTCAAACGGCTCCAAATATCCACTTGCAGATTCTACAAAAAGAGTGTTTCCAAACTTCTCTATCAATTGGTAGGTTCAACTCTGTGAGTTGAATGAACTCATCACAAAGAAGTTTCTGAGAATCCTTCTCTCTAGTTTTTATGCGAAGATATTTCCATTTCCAACATAGGCCTCAAGGTGCTCCGAATAAACACTTGCAGATTCTACAAACGTAATGTTTCCAAACTGTTCTATCAAAAGAAACGTTCAAATCTGTGAGTTGAATGCACTCATCACACAGAAGTTTCTGAGAATGCTTCTGTCTAGTTTTTAGGTGAAGATATTTCCTTTTCCAGCATAGGCCTCAAAACGCTCCAAATATCCTCTTGCAGATTCTACAAAAAGAGTGTTTCAAAACTGTTCTATCAAAAGGAAGGTTCAACTCTGTGAGTTGAATGAATGCATCGTGAAGAACTTTCTGAGACTGCTTCTCTGTAGTTTTTAGGTGAAGATATTCCATATCCCAGCACAGGCCTCGAAGTGCTCCAAATAACCACTTGCAGATTTTACCAAAAGAGTGTTTCAAAACTGCTCTTTCTACAGGTAAGTTCAAGTCTGTGAGTTGAATGCACTCAACACAAAGAAGTTTCTGAGAATGCTTCTGTTCAGTTTTTATGTGTAGATATTTCCTTTTCCAGCATAGGCCTCAAACGGCTCCAAATATCCACTTGCAGATTCTACAAAAAGAGTGTTTCCAAACTTCTCTATCAATTGGTAGGTTCAACTCTGTGAGTTGAATGAACTCATCACAAAGAAGTTTCTGAGAATCCTTCTCTCTAGTTTTTATGTGAAGATATTTCCTTTTCCAACATAGGCCTCAAGGTGCTCCGAATAAACACCTGCAGATTCTACAAACGTAATGTTTCCAAACTGTTCTATCAAAAGAAACGTTCAAGTCTGTGAGTTGAATGCACTCATCACACAGAAGTTTCTGAGAATGCTTCTGTTCCGTTTATATGTGAAGATATTTCCTTTTCCAGCCTAGGCCTCAAACGGCTCCAAATATCCACTTGCAGATTCTACAAAAAGAGTGTTTCCAAACTTCTCTATGAATTGGTAGGTTCAACTCTGTGAGTTGAATGAACTCATCACAAAGAAGTTTCTGAGAATCCTTCTCTCTAGTTTTTATGTGAAGATATTTCCTTTTCCAACATACGCCTCAAGGTGCTCCGAATAAACACTTGCAGATTCTACAAACGTAATGTTTCCAAACTGTTCTATGAAAAGAAACGTTCAAGTCTGTGAGTTGAATGCACTCATCACACAGAAGTTTCTGAGAATGCTTCTGTCTAGTTTTTAGGTGAAGATATTTCCTTTTCCAGCATAGGCCTCAAAACGCTCCAAATATCCTCTTGCAGATTCTACAAAAAGAGTGTTTCAAAACTGTTCTATCAAAAGGAAGGTTCAACTCTGTGAGTTGAATGAATGCATCGTGAAGACCTTTCTGAGAATGCTTCTCTGTAGTTTTTAGGTGAAGATATTCCATATCCCAGCACAGGCCTCGAAGTGCTCCAAATAACCACTTGCAGATTTTACCAAAAGAGTGTTTCAAAACTGCTCTTTCTACAGGTAAGTTCCAGTCTGTGAGTTGAATGCACTCAACACAAAGAAGTTTCTGAGAATGCTTCTGTTCAGTTTTTATGTGAAGATATTTCCTTTTCCAGCATAGGCCTCAAACGGCTCCAAATATCCACTTGCAGATTCTACAAAAAGAGTGTTTCCAAACTTCTCTATCAATTGGTAGGTTCAACTCTGTGAGTTGAATGAACTCATCACAAAGAAGTTTCTGAGAATCCTTCTCTCTAGTTTTTATGTGAAGATATTTCCTTTTCCAACATAGGCCTCAAGGTGCTCCGAATAAACACTTGCAGATTCTACAAAGGTAATGTTTCCAAACTGTTCTATCAAAAGAAACGTTCAAGTCTTTGAGTTGAATGCACTCATCACACAGAAGTTTCTGAGAATGCTTCTGTCTAGTTTTTAGGTGAAGATATTTCCTTTTCCAGCATAGGCCTCAAAACGCTCCAAATATCCTCTTGCAGATTCTACAAAAAGAGTGTTTCCAAACTGTTCTATCAAAAGGAAGGTTCAACTCTGTGAGTTGAATGAATGCATCGTGAAGAACTTTCTGAGAATGCTTCTCTGTAGTTTGTAGGTGAAGATATTCCATATCCCAGCACAGGCCTCGAAGTGCTCCAAATAACCACTTGCAGATTTTACCAAAAGAGTGTTTCAAAACTGCTCTTTCTACAGGTAAGTTCAAGTCTGTGAGTTGAATGCACTCAACACAAAGAAGTTTCTGAGAATGCTTCTGTTCAGTTTTTATGTGAAGATATTTCCTTTTCCAGCATAGGCCTCAAACGGCTCCAAATATCCACTTGCAGATTCTACAAAAAGAGTGTTTCCAAACTTCTCTATCAGTTGGTAGGTTCAACTCTGTGAGTTGAATGAACTCATCACAAAGAAGTTTCTGAGAATCCTTCTCTCTAGTTTTTATGTGAAGATATTTCCTTTTCCAACATAGGCCTCAATGTGCTCCGAATAAACACTTGCAGATTCTACAAACGTAATGTTTCCAAACTGTTCTATCAAAAGAAACGTTCAAGTCTGTGAGTTGAATGCACTCATCACACAGAAGTTTCTGAGAAGGCTTCTGTCTAGTTTTTAGGTGAAGATATTTCCTTTTCCAGCATAGGCCTCAAAACGCTCCAAATATCCTCTTGCAGATTCTACAAAAAGAGTGTTTCCAAACTGTTCTATGAAAAGGAAGGTTCAACTCTGTGAATTGAATGAATGCATCGTGAAGAACTTTCTGAGAATGCTTCTCTGTAGTTTTTAGGTGAAGATATTCCATATCCCAGCACAGGCCTCGAAGTGCTCCAAATAACCACTTGCAGATTTTACCAAAAGAGTGTTTCAAAACTGCTCTTTCTACAGGTAAGTTCAAGTCTGTGAGTTGAATGCACTCAACACAAAGAAGTTTCTGAGAATGCTTCTGTTCAGTTTTTATGTGAAGATATTTCCTTTTCCAGCATAGGCCTCAAACGGCTCCAAATATCCACTTGCAGATTCTACAAAAAGAGTGTTTCCAAACTTCTCTATCAATTGGTAGGTTCAACTCTGTGAGTTGAATGAACTCATCACAAAGAAGTTTCTGAGAATCCTTCTCTCTAGTTTTTATGTGAAGATATTTCCTTTTCCAACATAGGCCTCAAGGTGCTCCGAATAAACACTTGCAGATTCTACAAACGTAATGTTTCCAAACTGTTCTATCAAAAGAAACGTTCAAGTCTGTGAGTTGAATGCACTCATCACACAGAAGTTTCTGAGAATGCTTCTGTCTAGTTTTTAGGTGAAGATATTTCCTTTTCCAGCATAGGCCTCAAAACGCTCCAAATATCCTCTTGCAGATTCTACAAAAAGAGTGTTTCCAAACTGTTCTATCAAAAGGAAGGTTCAACTCTGTGAGTTGAATGAATGCATCGTGAAGAACTTTCTGAGAATGCTTCTCTGTAGTTATTAGGTGAAGATATTCCATATCCCAGCACAGGCCTCGAAGTGCTCCAAATAACCACTTGCAGATTTTACCAAAAGAGTGTTTCAAAACTGCTCTTTCTACAGGTAAGTTCAAGTCTGTGAGTTGAATGCACTCAACACAAAGAAGTTTCTGAGAATGCTTCTGTTCAGTTTTTATGTGAAGATATTTCCTTTTCCAGCATAGGCCTCAAACGGCTCCAAATATCCACTTGCAGATTCTACAAAAAGAGTGTTTCCAAACTTCTCTATCAATTGGTAGGTTCAACTCTGTGAGTTGAATGAACTCATCACAAAGAAGTTTCTGAGAATCCTTCTCTCTAGTTTTTATGTGAAGATATTTCCTTTTCCAACATAGGCCTCAAGGTGCTCCGAATAAACACTTGCAGATTCTACAAACGTAATGTTTCCAAACTGTTCTATCAAAAGAAACGTTCAAGTCTGTGACTTGAATGCACTCATCACACAGAAGTTTCTGAGAATGCTTCTGTCTAGTTTTTAGGTGAAGATATTTCCTTTTCCAGCATAGGCCTCAAAACGCTCCAAATATCCTCTTGCAGATTCTACAAAAAGAGTGTTTCAAAACTGTTCTATCAAAAGGAAGGTTCAACTCTGTGAGTTGAATGAATGCATCGTGAAGAACTTTCTGAGAATGCTTCTCTGTAGTTTGTAGGTGAAGATATTCCATATCCCAGCACAGGCCTCGAAGTGCTCCAAATAACCACTTGCAGATTTTACCAAAAGAGTGTTTCAAAACTGCTCTTTCTACAGTTAACTTCAAGTCTGTGAGTTGAATGCACTCAACACAAAGAAGTTTCTGAGAATGCTTCTGTTCAGTTTTTATGTGAAGATATTTCCTTTTCCACCATAGGCCTCAAACGGCTCCAAATATCCACTTGCAGATTCTACAAAAAGAGTGTTTCCAAACTTCTCTATCAATTGGTAGGTTCAACTCTGTGAGTTGAATGAACTCATCACAAAGAAGTTTCTGAGAATCCTTCTCTCTAATTTTTATGTGAAGATATTTCCTTTTCCAACATAGGCCTCAAGGTGCTCCGAATAAACACGTGCAGATTCTACAAACGTAATGTTTCCAAACTGTTCTATCAAAAGAAACATTCAAGTCTGTGAGTTGAATGCACTCATCACACAGAAGTTTCTGAGAATTCTTCTGTCTAGTTTTTAGGTGTAGATATTTCCTTTTCCAGCATAGGCATCAAAACGCTCCAAATATCCTCTTGCAGATGCTACAAAAAGAGTGTTTCCAAACTGTTCTATCAAAAGGAAGGTTCAACTCTGTGAGTTGAATGAATGCATCGTGAAGAACTTTCTGAGAATGCTTCTCTGTAGTTTGTAGGTGAAGATATTCCATATCCCAGCACAGGCCTCGAAGTGCTCCAAATAACCACTTGCAGATTTTACCAAAAGAGTGTTTCAAAACTGCTCTTTCTACAGGTAAGTTCAAGTCTGTGAGTTGAATGCACTCAACACAAAGAAGTTTCTGAGAATGCTTCTGTTCAGTTTTTATGTGAAGATATTTCCTTTTCCAGCATAGGCCTCAAACGGCTCCAAATATCCACTTGCAGATTCTACAAAAAGAGTGTTTCCAAACTTCTCTATCAATTGGTAGGTTCAACTCTGTGAGTTGAATGAACTCATCACAAAGAAGTTTCTGAGAATCCTTCTCTCTAGTTTTTATGTGAAGATATTTCCTTTTCCAACATAGGCCTCAAGCTGCTCCGAATAAACACCTGCAGATTCTACAAACGTAATGTTTCCAAACTGTTCTATCAAAAGAAACGTTCAAGTCTGTGAGTTGAATGCACTCATCACACAGAAGTTTCTGAGAATTCTTCTGTCTAGTTTTTAGGTGAAGATATTTCCTTTTCCAGCAAAGGCATCAAAACGCTCCAAATATCCTCTTGCAGATTCTACAAAAAGAGTGTTTCAAAACTGTTCTATCAAAAGGAAGGTTCAACTCTGTGAGTTGAATGAATGCATCGTGAAGAACTTTCTGAGAATGCTTCTCTGTAGTTTTTAGGTGAAGATATTCCATATCCCAGCACAGGCCTCGAAGTGCTCCAAATAACCACTTGCAGATCTTACCAAAAGAGTGTTTCAAAACTGCTCTTTCTATAGGTAAGTTCAAGTCTGTGAGTTGAATGCACTCAACACAAAGAAGTTTCTGAGAATGCTTCTGTTCAGTTTTTATGTGAAGATATTTCCTTTTCCAGTATAGGCCTCAAACGGCTCCAAATATCCACTTGCAGATTCTACAAAAAGAGTGTTTCCAAACTTCTCTATCAATTGGTTGGTTCAAATCTGTGAGTTGAATGAACTCATCACAAAGAAGTTTCTGAGAATCCTTCTCTCTAGTTTTTATGTGAAGATATTTCCTTTTCCAACATACGCCTCAAGGTGCTCCGAGTAAACACTTGCAGATTCTACAAAGGTAATGTTTCCAAACTGTTCTATCAAAGGAAACGTTCAAGTCTCTGAGTTGAATGCACTCATCACACAGAAGTTTCTGAGAATGCTTCTGTCTAGTTTTTAGGTGAAGATATTTCCTTTTCCAGCATAGGCCTCAAAACGCTCCAAATATCCTCTTGCAGATTCTACAAAAAGAGTGTTTCCAAACTGTTCTATCAAAAGGAAGGTTCAACTCTGTGAGTTGAATGAATGCATCGTGAAGAACTTTCTGAGAATGCTTCTCTGTAGTTTTTAGGTGAAGATATTCCATATCCCAGCACAGGCCTCGAAGTGCTCCAAATAACCACTTGCAGATTTTACCAAAAGAGTGTTTCAAAACTGCTCTTTCTACAGGTAAGTTCAAGTCTGTGAGTTGAATGCACTCAACACAAAGAAGTTTCTGAGAATGCTTCTGTTCAGTTTTTATGTGAAGATATTTCCTTTTCCAGCATAGGCCTCAAACGGCTCCAAATATCCACTTGCAGATTCTACAAAAAGAGTGTTTCCAAACTTCTCTATCAATTGGTAGGTTCAACTCTGTGAGTTGAATGAACTCATCACAAAGAAGTTTCTGAGAATCCTTCTCTCTAGTTTTTATGCGAAGATATTTCCTTTTCCAACATAGGCCTCAAGGTGCTCCGAATAAACACTTGCAGATTCTACAAACGTAATGTTTCCAAACTGTTCTATCAAAAGAAACGTTCAAATCTGTGAGTTGAATGCACTCATCACACAGAAGTTTCTGAGAATGCTTCTGTCTAGTTTTTAGGTGAAGATATTTCCTTTTCCAGCATAGGCCTCAAAACGCTCCAAATATCCTCTTGCAGATTCTACAAAAAGAGTGTTTCAAAACTGTTCTATCAAAAGGAAGGTTCAACTCTGTGAGTTGAATGAATGCATCGTGAAGAACTTTCTGAGACTGCTTCTCTGTAGTTTTTAGGTGAAGATATTCCATATCCCAGCACAGGCCTCGAAGTGCTCCAAATAACCACTTGCAGATTTTACCAAAAGAGTGTTTCAAAACTGCTCTTTCTACAGGTAAGTTCAAGTCTGTGAGTTGAATGCACTCAACACAAAGAAGTTTCTGAGAATGCTTCTGTTCAGTTTTTATGTGTAGATATTTCCTTTTCCAGCATAGGCCTCAAACGGCTCCAAATATCCACTTGCAGATTCTACAAAAAGAGTGTTTCCAAACTTCTCTATCAATTGGTAGGTTCAACTCTGTGAGTTGAATGAACTCATCACAAAGAAGTTTCTGAGAATCCTTCTCTCTAGTTTTTATGTGAAGATATTTCCTTTTCCAACATAGGCCTCAAGGTGCTCCGAATAAACACCTGCAGATTCTACAAACGTAATGTTTCCAAACTGTTCTATCAAAAGAAACGTTCAAGTCTGTGAGTTGAATGCACTCATCACACAGAAGTTTCTGAGAATGCTTCTGTTCCGTTTATATGTGAAGATATTTCCTTTTCCAGCCTAGGCCTCAAACGGCTCCAAATATCCACTTGCAGATTCTACAAAAAGAGTGTTTCCAAACTTCTCTATGAATTGGTAGGTTCAACTCTGTGAGTTGAATGAACTCATCACAAAGAAGTTTCTGAGAATCCTTCTCTCTAGTTTTTATGTGAAGATATTTCCTTTTCCAACATACGCCTCAAGGTGCTCCGAATAAACACTTGCAGATTCTACAAACGTAATGTTTCCAAACTGTTCTATGAAAAGAAACGTTCAAGTCTGTGAGTTGAATGCACTCATCACACAGAAGTTTCTGAGAATGCTTCTGTCTAGTTTTTAGGTGAAGATATTTCCTTTTCCAGCATAGGCCTCAAAACGCTCCAAATATCCTCTTGCAGATTCTACAAAAAGAGTGTTTCAAAACTGTTCTATCAAAAGGAAGGTTCAACTCTGTGAGTTGAATGAATGCATCGTGAAGACCTTTCTGAGAATGCTTCTCTGTAGTTTTTAGGTGAAGATATTCCATATCCCAGCACAGGCCTCGAAGTGCTCCAAATAACCACTTGCAGATTTTACCAAAAGAGTGTTTCAAAACTGCTCTTTCTACAGGTAAGTTCCAGTCTGTGAGTTGAATGCACTCAACACAAAGAAGTTTCTGAGAATGCTTCTGTTCAGTTTTTATGTGAAGATATTTCCTTTTCCAGCATAGGCCTCAAACGGCTCCAAATATCCACTTGCAGATTCTACAAAAAGAGTGTTTCCAAACTTCTCTATCAATTGGTAGGTTCAACTCTGTGAGTTGAATGAACTCATCACAAAGAAGTTTCTGAGAATCCTTCTCTCTAGTTTTTATGTGAAGATATTTCCTTTTCCAACATAGGCCTCAAGGTGCTCCGAATAAACACTTGCAGATTCTACAAAGGTAATGTTTCCAAACTGTTCTATCAAAAGAAACGTTCAAGTCTGTGAGTTGAATGCACTCATCACACAGAAGTTTCTGAGAATGCTTCTGTCTAGTTTTTAGGTGAAGATATTTCCTTTTCCAGCATAGGCCTCAAAACGCTCCAAATATCCTCTTGCAGATTCTACAAAAAGAGTGTTTCCAAACTGTTCTATCAAAAGGAAGGTTCAACTCTGTGAGTTGAATGAATGCATCGTGAAGAACTTTCTGAGAATGCTTCTCTGTAGTTTGTAGGTGAAGATATTCCATATCCCAACACAGGCCTCGAAGTGCTCCAAATAACCACTTGCAGATTTTACCAAAAGAGTGTTTCAAAACTGCTCTTTCTACAGGTAAGTTCAAGTCTGTGAGTTGAATGCACTCAACACAAAGAAGTTTCTGAGAATGCTTCTGTTCAGTTTTTATGTGAAGATATTTCCTTTTCCAGCATAGGCCTCAAACGGCTCCAAATAACCACTTGCAGATTCTACAAAAAGAGTGTTTCCAAACTTCTCTATCAATTGGTAGGTTCAACTCTGTGAGTTGAATGAACTCATCACAAAGAAGTTTCTGAGAATCCTTCTCTCTAGTTTTTATGTGAAGATATTTCCTTTTCCAACATAGGCCTCAAAGTGCTCCGAATAAACACTTGCAGATTCTACAAACGTAATGTTTCCAAACTGTTCTATCAAAAGAAACGTTCAAGTCTGTGACTTGAATGCTCTCATCACACAGAAGTTTCTGAGAATGCTTCTGTCTAGTTTTTAGGTGAAGATATTTCCTTTTCCAGCATAGGCATCAAAACGCTCCAAATATCCTCTTGCAGATTCCACAAAAAGAGTGTTTCAAAACTGTTCTTTCAAAAGGAAGGTTCAACTCTGTGAGTTGAATGAATGCATCGTGAAGAACTTTCTGAGAATGCTTCTCTGTAGTTTTTAGGTGAAGATATTCCATATCCCAGCACAGGCCTCGAAGTGCTCCAAATAACCACTTGCAGATTTTACCAAAAGAGTGTTTCAAAACTGCTCTTTCTACAGGTAAGTTCAAGTCTGTGAGTTGAATGCACTCAACACAAAGAAGTTTCTGAGAATGCTTCTGTTCAGTTTTTATGTGAAGATATTTCCTTTTCCAGCATAGGCCTCAAACGGCTCCAAATATCCACTTGCAGATTCTACAAAAAGAGTGTTTCCAAACTTCTCTATCAGTTGGTAGGTTCAACTCTGTGAGTTGAATGAACTCATCACAAAGAAGTTTCTGAGAATCCTTCTCTCTAGTTTTTATGTGAAGATATTTCCTTTTCCAACATAGGCCTCAAGGTGCTCCGAATAAACACTTGCAGATTCTACAAAGGTAATGTTTCCAAACTGTTCTATCAAAAGAAACGTTCAAGTCTGTGAGTTGAATGCACTCATCACACAGAAGTTTCTGAGAATGCTTCTGTCTAGTTTTTAGGTGAAGATATTTCCTTTTCCAGCATAGGCCTCAAAACGCTCCAAATATCCTCTTGCAGATTCTACAAAAAGAGTGTTTCCAAACTGTTCTATCAAAAGGAAGGTTCAACTCTGTGAGTTGAATGAATGCATCGTGAAGAACTTTCTGAGAATGCTTCTCTGTAGTTTGTAGGTGAAGATATTCCATATCCCAGCACAGGCCTCGAAGTGCTCCAAATAACCACTTGCAGATTTTACCAAAAGAGTGTTTCAAAACTGCTCTTTCTACAGGTAAGTTCAAGTCTGTGAGTTGAATGCACTCAACACAAAGAAGTTTCTGAGAATGCTTCTGTTCAGTTTTTATGTGAAGATATTTCCTTTTCCAGCATAGGCCTCAAACGGCTCCAAATATCCACTTGCAGATTCTACAAAAAGAGTGTTTCCAAACTTCTCTATCAGTTGGTAGGTTCAACTCTGTGAGTTGAATGAACTCATCACAAAGAAGTTTCTGAGAATCCTTCTCTCTAGTTTTTATGTGAAGATATTTCCTTTTCCAACATAGGCCTCAATGTGCTCCGAATAAACACTTGCAGATTCTACAAACGTAATGTTTCCAAACTGTTCTATCAAAAGAAACGTTCAAGTCTGTGACTTGAATGCTCTCATCACACAGAAGTTTCTGAGAATGCTTCTGTCTAGTTTTTAGGTGAAGATATTTCCTTTTCCAGCATAGGCATCAAAACGCTCCAAATATCCTCTTGCAGATTCCACAAAAAGAGTGTTTCAAAACTGTTCTATCAAAAGGAAGGTTCAACTCTGTGAGTTGAATGAATGCATCGTGAAGAACTTTCTGAGAATGCTTCTCTGTAGTTTTTAGGTGAAGATATTCCATATCCCAGCACAGGCCTCGAAGTGCTCCAAATAACCACTTGCAGATTTTACCAAAAGAGTGTTTCAAAACTGCTCTTTCTACAGGTAAGTTCAAGTCTGTGAGTTGAATGCACTCAACACAAAGAAGTTTCTGAGAATGCTTCTGTTCAGTTTTTATGTGAAGATATTTCCTTTTCCAGCATAGGCCTCAAACGGCTCCAAATATCCACTTGCAGATTCTACAAAAAGAGTGTTTCCAAACTTCTCTATCAGTTGGTAGGTTCAACTCTGTGAGTTGAATGAACTCATCACAAAGAAGTTTCTGAGAATCCTTCTCTCTAGTTTTTATGTGAAGATATTTCCTTTTCCAACATAGGCCTCAAGGTGCTCCGAATAAACACTTGCAGATTCTACAAAGGTAATGTTTCCAAACTGTTCTATCAAAAGAAACGTTCAAGTCTGTGAGTTGAATGCACTCATCACACAGAAGTTTCTGAGAATGCTTCTGTCTAGTTTTTAGGTGAAGATATTTCCTTTTCCAGCATAGGCCTCAAAACGCTCCAAATATCCTCTTGCAGATTCTACAAAAAGAGTGTTTCCAAACTGTTCTATCAAAAGGAAGGTTCAACTCTGTGAGTTGAATGAATGCATCGTGAAGAACTTTCTGAGAATGCTTCTCTGTAGTTTTTAGGTGAAGATATTCCATATCCCAGCACAGGCCTCGAAGTACTCCAAATAACCACTTGCAGATTTTACCAAAAGAGTGTTTCAAAACTGCTCTTTCTACAGGTAAGTTCAAGTCTGTGAGTTGAATGCACTCAACACAAAGAAGTTTCTGAGAATGCTTCTGTTCAGTTTTTATGTGAAGATATTTCCTTTTCCAGCATAGGCCTCAAACGGCTCCAAATATCCACTTGCAGATTCTACAAAAAGAGTGTTTCCAAACTTCTCTATCAATTGGTAGGTTCAACTCTGTGAGTTGAATGAACTCATCACAAAGAAGTTTCTGAGAATCCTTCTCTCTAGTTTTTATGTGAAGATATTTCCTTTTCCAACATAGGCCTGAAGGTGCTCCGAATAAACACCTGCAGATTCTACAAACGTAATGTTTCCAAACTGTTCTATCAAAAGAAACGTTCAAGTCTGTGAGTTGAATGCACTCATCACACAGAAGTTTCTGAGAATGCTTCTGTCTAGTTTTTAGGTGAAGATATTTCCTTTTCCAGCATAGGCCTCAAAACGCTCCAAATATCCTCTTGCAGATTCTACAAAAAGAGTGTTTCAAAACTGTTCTATCAAAAGGAAGGTTCAACTCTGTGAGTTGAATGAATGCATCATGAAGAACTTTCTGAGAATGCTTCTCTGTAGTTTTTAGGTGAAGATATTCCATATCCCAGCACAGGCCTCGAAGTGCTCCAAATAACCACTTGCAGATTTTAAGAAAAGATTGTTTCAAAACTGCTCTTTCTACAGGTAAGTTCAAGTCTGTGAGTTGAATGCACTCAACACAAAGAAGTTTCTGAGAATGCTTCTGTTCAGTTTTTATGTGAAGATATTTCCTTTTCCAGCCTAGGCCTCAAACGGCTCCAAATATCCACTTGCAGATTCTACAAAAAGAGTGTTTCCAAACTTCTCTATCAATTGGTAGGTTCAACTCTGTGAGTTGAATGAACTCATCACAAAGAAGTTTCTGAGAATCCTTCTCTCTAGTTTTTATGTGAAGATATTTCCTTTTCCAACATACGCCTCAAGGTGCTCCGAATAAACACTTGCAGATTCTACAAACGTAATGTTTCCAAACTGTTCTATCAAAAGAAACGTTCAAGTCTGTGAGTTGAATGCACTCATCACACAGAAGTTTCTGAGAACGCTTCTGTCTAGTTTTTAGGTGAAGATATTTCCTTTTCCAGCATAGGCCTCAAAACGCTCCAAATATCCTCTTGCAGATTCTACAAAAAGAGTGTTTCCAAACTGTACCATCAAAAGGAAGGTTCAACTCTGTGAGTTGAATGAATGCATCGTGAAGAACTTTCTGAGAATGCTTCTCTGTAGTTTTTAGGTGAAGATATTCCATATCCCAGCGCAGGCCTCGAAGTGCTCCAAATAACCACTTGCAGATTTTACAAAAGAGTGTTTCAAAACTGCTCTTTCTACAGGTAAGTTCAAGTCTGTGAGTTGAATGCACTCAACACAAAGAAGTTTCTGAGAATGCTTCTGTTCAGTTTTTATGTGAAGATATTTCCTTTTCCAGCATAGGCCTCAAACGGCTCCAAATATCCACTTGCAGATTCTACAAAAAGAGTGTTTCCAAACTTCTCTATCAATTGGTAGGTTCAACTCTGTGAGTTGAATGAACTCATCACAAAGAAGTTTCTGAGAATCCTTCTCTCTAGTTTTTATGTGAAGATATTTCCTTTTCCAACATAGGCCTCAAGGTGCTCCGAATAAACACTTGCAGATTCTACAAACGTAATGTTTCCAAACTGTTCTATCAAAACAAACGTTCAAGTCTGTGAGTTTAATGCACTCATCACACAGAAGTTTCTGAGAATGCTTCTGTCTAGTTTTTAGGTGAAGATATATCCTTTTCCAGCATAGGCCTCAAAACGCTCCAAATATCCTCTTGCAGATTCTACAAAAAGAGTGTTTCCAAACTGTTCTATCAAAAGGAAGGTTCAACTCTGTGAGTTGAATGAATGCATCGTGAAGAACTTTCTGAGAATGCTTCTCTGTAGTTTTTAGGTGAAGATATTCCATATCCCAGCACAGGCCTCGAAGTACTCCAAATAACCACTTGCAGATTTTACCAAAAGAGTGTTTCAAAACTGCTCTTTCTACAGGTAAGTTCAAGTCTGTGAGTTGAATGCACTCAACACAAAGAAGTTTCTGAGAATGCTTCTGTTCAGTTTTTATGTGAAGATATTTCCTTTTCCAGCATAGGCCTCAAACGGCTCCAAATATCCACTTGCAGATTCTACAAAAAGAGTGTTTCCAAACTTCTCTATCAATTGGTAGGTTCAACTCTGTGAGTTGAATGAACTCATCACAAAGAAGTTTCTGAGAATCCTTCTCTCTAGTTTTTATGTGAAGATATTTCCTTTTCCAACATAGGCCTGAAGGTGCTCCGAATAAACACCTGCAGATTCTACAAACGTAATGTTTCCAAACTGTTCTATCAAAAGAAACGTTCAAGTCTGTGAGTTGAATGCACTCATCACACCGAAGTTTCTGAGAATGCTTCTGTCTAGTTTTTAGGTGAAGATATTTCCTTTTCCAGCATAGGCCTCAAAACGCTCCAAATATCCTCTTGCAGATTCTACAAAAAGAGTGTTTCAAAACTGTTCTATCAAAAGGAAGGTTCAACTCTGTGAGTTGAATGAATGCATCATGAAGAACTTTCTGAGAATGCTTCTCTGTAGTTTTTAGGTGAAGATATTCCATATCCCAGCACAGGCCTCGAAGTGCTCCAAATAACCACTTGCAGATTTTAAGAAAAGATTGTTTCAAAACTGCTCTTTCTACAGGTAAGTTCAAGTCTGTGAGTTGAATGCACTCAACACAAAGAAGTTTCTGAGAATGCTTCTGTTCAGTTTTTATGTGAAGATATTTCCTTTTCCAGCCTAGGCCTCAAACGGCTCCAAATATCCACTTGCAGATTCTACAAAAAGAGTGTTTCCAAACTTCTCTATCAATTGGTAGGTTCAACTCTGTGAGTTGAATGAACTCATCACAAAGAAGTTTCTGAGAATCCTTCTCTCTAGTTTTTATGTGAAGATATTTCCTTTTCCAACATACGCCTCAAGGTGCTCCGAATAAACACTTGCAGATTCTACAAACGTAATGTTTCCAAACTGTTCTATCAAAAGAAACGTTCAAGTCTGTGAGTTGAATGCACTCATCACACAGAAGTTTCTGAGAACGCTTCTGTCTAGTTTTTAGGTGAAGATATTTCCTTTTCCAGCATAGGCCTCAAAACGCTCCAAATATCCTCTTGCAGATTCTACAAAAAGAGTGTTTCCAAACTGTTCCATCAAAAGGAAGGTTCAACTCTGTGAGTTGAATGAATGCATCGTGAAGAACTTTCTGAGAATGCTTCTCTGTAGTTTTTAGGTGAAGATATTCCATATCCCAGCGCAGGCCTCGAAGTGCTCCAAATAACCACTTGCAGATTTTACAAAAGAGTGTTTCAAAACTGCTCTTTCTACAGGTAAGTTCAAGTCTGTGAGTTGAATGCACTCAACACAAAGAAGTTTCTGAGAATGCTTCTGTTCAGTTTTTATGTGAAGATATTTCCTTTTCCAGCATAGGCCTCAAACGGCTCCAAATATCCACTTGCAGATTCTACAAAAAGAGTGTTTCCAAACTTCTCTATCAATTGGTAGGTTCAACTCTGTGAGTTGAATGAACTCATCACAAAGAAGTTTCTGAGAATCCTTCTCTCTAGTTTTTATGTGAAGATATTTCCTTTTCCAACATAGGCCTCAAGGTGCTCCGAATAAACACTTGCAGATTCTACAAACGTAATGTTTCCAAACTGTTCTATCAAAACAAACGTTCAAGTCTGTGAGTTTAATGCACTCATCACACAGAAGTTTCTGAGAATGCTTCTGTCTAGTTTTTAGGTGAAGATATATCCTTTTCCAGCATAGGCCTCAAAACGCTCCAAATATCCTCTTGCAGATTCTACAAAAAGAGTGTTTCCAAACTGTTCTATCAAAAGGAAGGTTCAACTCTGTGAGTTGAATGAATGCATCGTGAAGAACTTTCTGAGAATGCTTCTCTGTAGTTTTTAGGTGAAGATATTCCATATCCCAGCACAGGCCTCGAAGTACTCCAAATAACCACTTGCAGATTTTACCAAAAGAGTGTTTCAAAACTGCTCTTTCTACAGGTAAGTTCAAGTCTGTGAGTTGAATGCACTCAACACAAAGAAGTTTCTGAGAATGCTTCTGTTCAGTTTTTATGTGAAGATATTTCCTTTTCCAGCATAGGCCTCAAACGGCTCCAAATATCCACTTGCAGATTCTACAAAAAGAGTGTTTCCAAACTTCTCTATCAATTGGTAGGTTCAACTCTGTGAGTTGAATGAACTCATCACAAAGAAGTTTCTGAGAATCCTTCTCTCTAGTTTTTATGTGAAGATATTTCCTTTTCCAACATAGGCCTGAAGGTGCTCCGAATAAACACCTGCAGATTCTACAAACGTAATGTTTCCAAACTGTTCTATCAAAAGAAACGTTCAAGTCTGTGAGTTGAATGCACTCATCACACAGAAGTTTCTGAGAATGCTTCTGTCTAGTTTTTAGGTGAAGATATTTCCTTTTCCAGCATAGGCCTCAAAACGCTCCAAATATCCTCTTGCAGATTCTACAAAAAGAGTGTTTCAAAACTGTTCTATCAAAAGGAAGGTTCAACTCTGTGAGTTGAATGAATGCATCATGAAGAACTTTCTGAGAATGCTTCTCTGTAGTTTTTAGGTGAAGATATTCCATATCCCAGCACAGGCCTCGAAGTGCTCCAAATAACCACTTGCAGATTTTAAGAAAAGATTGTTTCAAAACTGCTCTTTCTACAGGTAAGTTCAAGTCTGTGAGTTGAATGCACTCAACACAAAGAAGTTTCTGAGAATGCTTCTGTTCAGTTTTTATGTGAAGATATTTCCTTTTCCAGCCTAGGCCTCAAACGGCTCCAAATATCCACTTGCAGATTGTACAAAAAGAGTGTTTCCAAACTTCTCTATCAATTGGTAGGTTCAACTCTGTGAGTTGAATGAACTCATCACAAAGAAGTTTCTGAGAATCCTTCTCTCTAGTTTTTATGTGAAGATATTTCCTTTTCCAACATAGGCCTCAAGGTGCTCCGAATAAACACTTGCAGATTCTACAAACGTAATGTTTCCAAACTGTTCTATCAAAAGAAACGTTCAAGTCTGTGAGTTTAATGCACTCATCACACAGAAGTTTCTGAGAATGCTTCTGTCTAGTTTTTAGGTGAAGATATATCCTTTTCCAGCATAGGCCTCAAAACGCTCCAAATATCCTCTTGCAGATTCTACAAAAAGAGTGTTTCAAAACTGTTCTATCAAAAGGAAGGTTCAACTCTGTGAGTTGAATGAATGCATCGTGAAGAACTTTCTGAGAATGCTTCTCTGTAGTTTTTAGGTGAAGATATTCCATATCCCAGCACAGGCCTCGAAGTACTCCAAATAACCACTTGCAGATTTTACCAAAAGAGTGTTTCAAAACTGCTCTTTCTACAGGTAAGTTCAAGTCTGTGAGTTGAATGCACTCAACACAAAGAAGTTTCTGAGAATGCTTCTGTTCAGTTTTTATGTGAAGATATTTCCTTTTCCAGCATAGGCCTCAAACGGCTCCAAATATCCACTTGCAGATTCTACAAAAAGAGTGTTTCCAAACTTCTCTATCAATTGGTAGGTTCAACTCTGTGAGTTGAATGAACTCATCACAAAGAAGTTTCTGAGAATCCTTCTCTCTAGTTTTTATGTGAAGATATTTCCTTTTCCAACATAGGCCTGAAGGTGCTCCGAATAAACACCTGCAGATTCTACAAACGTAATGTTTCCAAACTGTTCTATCAAAAGAAACGTTCAAGTCTGTGAGTTGAATGCACTCATCACACAGAAGTTTCTGAGAATGCTTCTGTCTAGTTTTTAGGTGAAGATATTTCCTTTTCCAGCATAGGCCTCAAAACGCTCCAAATATCCTCTTGCAGATTCTACAAAAAGAGTGTTTCAAAACTGTTCTATCAAAAGGAAGGTTCAACTCTGTGAGTTGAATGAATGCATCATGAAGAACTTTCTGAGAATGCTTCTCTGTAGTTTTTAGGTGAAGATATTCCATATCCCAGCACAGGCCTCGAAGTGCTCCAAATAACCACTTGCAGATTTTAAGAAAAGATTGTTTCAAAACTGCTCTTTCTACAGGTAAGTTCAAGTCTGTGAGTTGAATGCACTCAACACAAAGAAGTTTCTGAGAATGCTTCTGTTCAGTTTTTATGTGAAGATATTTCCTTTTCCAGCCTAGGCCTCAAACGGCTCCAAATATCCACTTGCAGATTCTACAAAAAGAGTGTTTCCAAACTTCTCTATCAATTGGTAGGTTCAACTCTGTGAGTTGAATGAACTCATCACAAAGAAGTTTCTGAGAATCCTTCTCTCTAGTTTTTATGTGAAGATATTTCCTTTTCCAACATACGCCTCAAGGTGCTCCGAATAAACACTTGCAGATTCTACAAACGTAATGTTTCCAAACTGTTCTATCAAAAGAAACGTTCAAGTCTGTGAGTTGAATGCACTCATCACACAGAAGTTTCTGAGAACGCTTCTGTCTAGTTTTTAGGTGAAGATATTTCCTTTTCCAGCATAGGCCTCAAAACGCTCCAAATATCCTCTTGCAGATTCTACAAAAAGAGTGTTTCCAAACTGTTCCATCAAAAGGAAGGTTCAACTCTGTGAGTTGAATGAATGCATCGTGAAGAACTTTCTGAGAATGCTTCTCTGTAGTTTTTAGGTGAAGATATTCCATATCCCAGCGCAGGCCTCGAAGTGCTCCAAATAACCACTTGCAGATTTTACAAAAGAGTGTTTCAAAACTGCTCTTTCTACAGGTAAGTTCAAGTCTGTGAGTTGAATGCACTCAACACAAAGAAGTTTCTGAGAATGCTTCTGTTCAGTTTTTATGTGAAGATATTTCCTTTTCCAGCATAGGCCTCAAACGGCTCCAAATATCCACTTGCAGATTCTACAAAAAGAGTGTTTCCAAACTTCTCTATCAATTGGTAGGTTCAACTCTGTGAGTTGAATGAACTCATCACAAAGAAGTTTCTGAGAATCCTTCTCTCTAGTTTTTATGTGAAGATATTTCCTTTTCCAACATAGGCCTCAAGGTGCTCCGAATAAACACTTGCAGATTCTACAAACGTAATGTTTCCAAACTGTTCTATCAAAAGAAACGTTCAAGTCTGTGAGTTTAATGCACTCATCACACAGAAGTTTCTGAGAATGCTTCTGTCTAGTTTTTAGGTGAAGATATATCCTTTTCCAGCATAGGCCTCAAAACGCTCCAAATATCCTCTTGCAGATTCTACAAAAAGAGTGTTTCAAAACTGTTCTATCAAAAGGAAGGTTCAACTCTGTGAGTTGAATGAATGCATCGTGAAGAACTTTCTGAGAATGCTTCTCTGTAGTTTTTAGGTGAAGATATTCCATATCCCAGCACAGGCCTCGAAGTACTCCAAATAACCACTTGCAGATTTTACCAAAAGAGTGTTTCAAAACTGCTCTTTCTACAGGTAAGTTCAAGTCTGTGAGTTGAATGCACTCAACACAAAGAAGTTTCTGAGAATGCTTCTGTTCAGTTTTTATGTGAAGATATTTCCTTTTCCAGCATAGGCCTCAAACGGCTCCAAATATCCACTTGCAGATTCTACAAAAAGAGTGTTTCCAAACTTCTCTATCAATTGGTAGGTTCAACTCTGTGAGTTGAATGAACTCATCACAAAGAAGTTTCTGAGAATCCTTCTCTCTAGTTTTTATGTGAAGATATTTCCTTTTCCAACATAGGCCTGAAGGTGCTCCGAATAAACACCTGCAGATTCTACAAACGTAATGTTTCCAAACTGTTCTATCAAAAGAAACGTTCAAGTCTGTGAGTTGAATGCACTCATCACACAGAAGTTTCTGAGAATGCTTCTGTCTAGTTTTTAGGTGAAGATATTTCCTTTTCCAGCATAGGCCTCAAAACGCTCCAAATATCCTCTTGCAGATTCTACAAAAAGAGTGTTTCAAAACTGTTCTATCAAAAGGAAGGTTCAACTCTGTGAGTTGAATGAATGCATCATGAAGAACTTTCTGAGAATGCTTCTCTGTAGTTTTTAGGTGAAGATATTCCATATCCCAGCACAGGCCTCGAAGTGCTCCAAATAACCACTTGCAGATTTTAAGAAAAGATTGTTTCAAAACTGCTCTTTCTACAGGTAAGTTCAAGTCTGTGAGTTGAATGCACTCAACACAAAGAAGTTTCTGAGAATGCTTCTGTTCAGTTTTTATGTGAAGATATTTCCTTTTCCAGCCTAGGCCTCAAACGGCTCCAAATATCCACTTGCAGATTCTACAAAAAGAGTGTTTCCAAACTTCTCTATCAATTGGTAGGTTCAACTCTGTGAGGTGAATGAACTCATCACAAAGAAGTTTCTGAGAATCCTTCTCTCTAGTTTTTATGTGAAGATATTTCCTTTTCCAACATACGCCTCAAGGTGCTCCGAATAAACACTTGCAGATTCTACAAACGTAATGTTTCCAAACTGTTCTATCAAAAGAAACGTTCAAGTCTGTGAGTTGAATGCACTCATCACACAGAAGTTTCTGAGAACGCTTCTGTCTAGTTTTTAGGTGAAGATATTTCCTTTTCCAGCATAGGCCTCAAAACGCTCCAAATATCCTCTTGCAGATTCTACAAAAAGAGTGTTTCCAAACTGTTCCATCAAAAGGAAGGTTCAACTCTGTGAGTTGAATGAATGCATCGTGAAGAACTTTCTGAGAATGCTTCTCTGTAGTTTTTAGGTGAAGATATTCCATATCCCAGCGCAGGCCTCGAAGTGCTCCAAATAACCACTTGCAGATTTTACAAAAGAGTGTTTCAAAACTGCTCTTTCTACAGGTAAGTTCAAGTCTGTGAGTTGAATGCACTCAACACAAAGAAGTTTCTGAGAATGCTTCTGTTCAGTTTTTATGTGAAGATATTTCCTTTTCCAGCATAGGCCTCAAACGGCTCCAAATATCCACTTGCAGATTCTACAAAAAGAGTGTTTCCAAACTTCTCTATCAATTGGTAGGTTCAACTCTGTGAGTTGAATGAACTCATCACAAAGAAGTTTCTGAGAATCCTTCTCTCTAGTTTTTATGTGAAGATATTTCCTTTTCCAACATAGGCCTCAAGGTGCTCCGAATAAACACTTGCAGATTCTACAAACGTAATGTTTCCAAACTGTTCTATCAAAAGAAACGTTCAAGTCTGTGAGTTGAATGCACTCATCACACAGAAGTTTCTGAGAATGCTTCTGTCTAGTTTTTAGGTGAAGATATTTCCTTTTCCAGCATAGGCCTCAAAACGCTCCAAATATCCTCTTGCAGATTCTACAAAAAGAGTGTTTCAAAACTGTTCTATCAGAAGGAAGGTTCAACTCTGTGAGTTGAATGAATGCATCGTGAAGAACTTTCTGAGAATGCTTCTCTGTAGTTTTTAGGTGAAGATATTCCATATCCCAGCGCAGGCCTCGAAGTGCTCCAAATAACCACTTGCAGATTTTACCAAAAGAGTGTTTCAAAACTGCTCTTTCTACAGGTAAGTTCAAGTCTGTGAGTTGAATGCACTCAACACAAAGAAGTTTCTGAGAATGCTTCTGTTCAGTTTTTATGTGAAGATATTTCCTTTTCCAGCATAGGCCTCAAACGGCTCCAAATATCCACTTGCAGATTCTACAAAAAGAGTGTTTCCAAACTTCTCTATCAATTGGTAGGTTCAACTCTGTGAGTTGAATGAACTCATCACAAAGAAGTTTCTGAGAATCCTTCTCTCTAGTTTTTATGTGAAGATATTTCCTTTTCCAACATAGGCCTGAAGGTGCTCCGAATAAACACCTGCAGATTCTACAAACGTAATGTTTCCAAACTGTTCTATCAAAAGAAACGTTCAAGTCTGTGAGTTGAATGCACTCATCACACAGAAGTTTCTGAGAATGCTTCTGTCTAGTTTTTAGGTGAAGATATTTCCTTTTCCAGCATAGGCCTCAAAACGCTCCAAATATCCTCTTGCAGATTCTACAAAAAGAGTGTTTCAAAACTGTTCTATCAAAAGGAAGGTTCAACTCTGTGAGTTGAATGAATGCATCGTGAAGAACTTTCTGAGAATGCTTCTCTGTAGTTTGTAGGTGAAGATATTCCATATCCCAGCACAGGCCTCGAAGTACTCCAAATAACCACTTGCAGATTTTACCAAAAGAGTGTTTCAAAACTGCTCTTTCTACAGGTAAGTTCAAGTCTGTGAGTTGAATGCACTCAACACAAAGAAGTTTCTGAGAATGCTTCTGTTCAGTTTTTATGTGAAGATATTTCCTTTTCCAGCATAGGCCTCAAACGGCTCCAAATATCCACTTGCAGATTCTACAAAAAGAGTGTTTCCAAACTTCTCTATCAATTGGTAGGTTCAACTCTGTGAGTTGAATGAACTCATCACAAAGAAGTTTCTGAGAATCCTTCTCTCTAGTTTTTATGTGAAGATATTTCCTTTTCCAACATAGGCCTGAAGGTGCTCCGAATAAACACTTGCAGATTCTACAAACGTAATGTTTCCAAACTGTTCTATCAAAAGAAACGTTCAAGTCTGTGAGTTGAATGCACTCATCACACAGAAGTTTCTGAGAATGCTTCTGTCTAGTTTTTAGGTGAAGATATTTCCTTTTCCAGCATAGGCATCAAAACGCTCAAATATCCTCTTGCAGATTCCACAAAAAGAGTGTTTCAAAACTGTTCTATCAAAAGGAAGGTTCAACTCTGTGAGTTGAATGAATGCATCGTGAAGAACTTTCTGAGAATGCTTCTCTGTAGTTTTTAGGTGAAGATATTCCATATCCCAGCACAGGCCTCGAAGTGCTCCAAATAACCACTTGCAGATTTTACCAAAAGAGTGTTTCAAAACTGCTCTTTCTACAGGTAAGTTCAAGTCTGTGAGTTGAATGCACTCAACACAAAGAAGTTTCTGAGAATGCTTCTGTTCAGTTTTTATGTGAAGATATTTCCTTTTCCAGCATAGGCCTCAAACGGCTCCAAATATCCACTTGCAGATTCTACAAAAAGAGTGTTTCCAAACTTCTCTATCAGTTGGTAGGTTCAACTCTGTGAGTTGAATGAACTCATCACAAAGAAGTTTCTGAGAATCCTTCTCTCTAGTTTTTATGTGAAGATATTTCCTTTTCCAACATAGGCCTCAAGGTGCTCCGAATAAACACTTGCAGATTCTACAAACGTAATGTTTCCAAACTGTTCTATCAAAAGAAACGTTCAAGTCTGTGAGTTGAATGCACTCATCACACAGAAGTTTCTGAGAATGCTTCTGTCTAGTTTTTAGGTGAAGATATTTCCTTTTCCGGCATAGGCCTCAAAACGCTCCAAATATCCTCTTGCAGATTCTACAAAAAGAGTGTTTCCAAACTGTTCTATCAAAAGGAAGGTTCAACTCTGTGAGTTGAATGAATGCATCGTGAAGAACTTTCTGAGAATGCTTCTCTGTAGTTTGTAGGTGAAGATATTCCATATCCCAGCACAGGCCTCGAAGTGCTCCAAATAACCACTTGCAGATTTTACCAAAAGAGTGTTTCAAAACTGCTCTTTCTACAGGTAAGTTCAAGTCTGTGAGTTGAATGCACTCAACACAAAGAAGTTTCTGAGAATGCTTCTGTTCAGTTTTTATGTGAAGATATTTCCTTTTCCAGCATAGGCCTCAAACGGCTCCAAATATCCACTTGCAGATTCTACAAAAAGAGTGTTTCCAAACTTCTCTATCAATTGGTAGGTTCAACTCTGTGAGGTGAATGAACTCATCACAAAGAAGTTTCTGAGAATCCTTCTCTCTAGTTTTTATGTGAAGATATTTCCTTTTCCAACATACGCCTCAAGGTGCTCCGAATAAACACTTGCAGATTCTACAAACGTAATGTTTCCAAACTGTTCTATCAAAAGAAACGTTCAAGTCTGTGAGTTGAATGCACTCATCACACAGAAGTTTCTGAGAACGCTTCTGTCTAGTTTTTAGGTGAAGATATTTCCTTTTCCAGCATAGGCCTCAAAACGCTCCAAATATCCTCTTGCAGATTCTACAAAAAGAGTGTTTCCAAACTGTTCCATCAAAAGGAAGGTTCAACTCTGTGAGTTGAATGAATGCATCGTGAAGAACTTTCTGAGAATGCTTCTCTGTAGTTTTTAGGTGAAGATATTCCATATCCCAGCGCAGGCCTCGAAGTGCTCCAAATAACCACTTGCAGATTTTACAAAAGAGTGTTTCAAAACTGCTCTTTCTACAGGTAAGTTCAAGTCTGTGAGTTGAATGCACTCAACACAAAGAAGTTTCTGAGAATGCTTCTGTTCAGTTTTTATGTGAAGATATTTCCTTTTCCAGCATAGGCCTCAAACGGCTCCAAATATCCACTTGCAGATTCTACAAAAAGAGTGTTTCCAAACTTCTCTATCAATTGGTAGGTTCAACTCTGTGAGTTGAATGAACTCATCACAAAGAAGTTTCTGAGAATCCTTCTCTCTAGTTTTTATGTGAAGATATTTCCTTTTCCAACATAGGCCTCAAGGTGCTCCGAATAAACACTTGCAGATTCTACAAACGTAATGTTTCCAAACTGTTCTATCAAAAGAAACGTTCAAGTCTGTGAGTTTAATGCACTCATCACACAGAAGTTTCTGAGAATGCTTCTGTCTAGTTTTTAGGTGAAGATATATCCTTTTCCAGCATAGGCCTCAAAACGCTCCAAATATCCTCTTGCAGATTCTACAAAAAGAGTGTTTCAAAACTGTTCTATCAGAAGGAAGGTTCAACTCTGTGAGTTGAATGAATGCATCGTGAAGAACTTTCTGAGAATGCTTCTCTGTAGTTTGTAGGTGAAGATATTCCATATCCCAGCACAGGCCTCGAAGTACTCCAAATAACCACTTGCAGATTTTACCAAAAGAGTGTTTCAAAACTGCTCTTTCTACAGGTAAGTTCAAGTCTGTGAGTTGAATGCACTCAACACAAAGAAGTTTCTGAGAATGCTTCTGTTCAGTTTTTATGTGAAGATATTTCCTTTTCCAGCATAGGCCTCAAACGGCTCCAAATATCCACTTGCAGATTCTACAAAAAGAGTGTTTCCAAACTTCTCTATCAATTGGTAGGTTCAACTCTGTGAGTTGAATGAACTCATCACAAAGAAGTTTCTGAGAATCCTTCTCTCTAGTTTTTATGTGAAGATATTTCCTTTTCCAACATAGGCCTGAAGGTGCTCCGAATAAACACCTGCAGATTCTACAAACGTAATGTTTCCAAACTGTTCTATCAAAAGAAACGTTCAAGTCTGTGAGTTGAATGCACTCATCACACAGAAGTTTCTGAGAATGCTTCTGTCTAGTTTTTAGGTGAAGATATTTCCTTTTCCAGCATAGGCATCAAAACGCTCAAATATCCTCTTGCAGATTCCACAAAAAGAGTGTTTCAAAACTGTTCTATCAAAAGGAAGGTTCAACTCTGTGAGTTGAATGAATGCATCGTGAAGAACTTTCTGAGAATGCTTCTCTGTAGTTTTTAGGTGATGATATTCCATATCCCAGCACAGGCCTCGAAGTGCTCCAAATAACCACTTGCAGATTTTAGCAAAAGAGTGTTTCAAAACTGCTCTTTCTACAGGTAAGTTCAAGTCTGTGAGTTGAATGCACTCAACACAAAGAAGTTTCTGAGAATGCTTCTGTTCAGTTTTTATGTGAAGATATTTCCTTTTCCAGCATAGGCCTCAAACGGCTCCAAATATCCACTTGCAGATTCTACAAAAAGAGTGTTTCCAAACTTCTCTATCAGTTGGTAGGTTCAACTCTGTGAGTTGAATGAACTCATCACAAAGAAGTTTCTGAGAATCCTTCTCTCTAGTTTTTATGTGAAGATATTTCCTTTTCCAACATAGGCCTCAAGGTGCTCCGAATAAACACTTGCAGATTCTACAAACGTAATGTTTCCAAACTGTTCTATCAAAAGAAACGTTCAAGTCTGTGAGTTGAATGCACTCATCACACAGAAGTTTCTGAGAATGCTTCTGTCTAGTTTTTAGGTGAAGATATTTCCTTTTCCAGCATAGGCCTCAAAACGCTCCAAATATCCTCTTGCAGATTCTACAAAAAGAGTGTTTCCAAACTGTTCTATCAAAAGGAAGGTTCAACTCTGTGAGTTGAATGAATGCATCGTGAAGAACTTTCTGAGAATGCTTCTCTGTAGTTTGTAGGTGAAGATATTCCATATCCCAGCACAGGCCTCGAAGTGCTCCAAATAACCACTTGCAGATTTTACCAAAAGAGTGTTTCAAAACTGCTCTTTCTACAGGTAAGTTCAAGTCTGTGAGTTGAATGCACTCAACACAAAGAAGTTTCTGAGAATGCTTCTGTTCAGTTTTTATGTGAAGATATTTCCTTTTCCAGCATAGGCCTCAAACGGCTCCAAATATCCACTTGCAGATTCTACAAAAAGAGTGTTTCCAAACTTCTCTATCAATTGGTAGGTTCAACTCTGTGAGTTGAATGAACTCATCACAAAGAAGTTTCTGAGAATCCTTCTCTCTAGTTTTTATGCGAAGATATTTCCTTTTCCAACATAGGCCTCAAGGTGCTCCGAATAAACACTTGCAGATTCTACAAAGGTAATGTTTCCAAACTGTTCTATCAAAAGAAACGTTCAAGTCTGTGAGTTGAATGCACTCATCACACAGAAGTTTCTGAGAATGCTTCTGTCTAGTTTTTAGGTGAAGATATTTCCTTTTCCAGCATAGGCCTCAAAACGCTCCAAATATCCTCTTGCAGATTCTACAAAAAGAGTGTTTCCAAACTGTTCTATCAAAAGGAAGGTTCAACTCTGTGAGTTGAATGAATGCATCGTGAAGAACTTTCTGAGAATGCTTCTCTGTAGTTTGTAGGTGAAGATATTCCATATCCCAGCACAGGCCTCGAAGTGCTCCAAATAACCACTTGCAGATTTTACCAAAAGAGTGTTTCAAAACTGCTCTTTCTACAGGTAAGTTCCAGTCTGTGAGTTGAATGCACTCAACACAAAGAAGTTTCTGAGAATGCTTCTGTTCAGTTTTTATGTGAAGATATTTCCTTTTCCAGCATAGGCCTCAAACGGCTCCAAATATCCACTTGCAGATTCTACAAAAAGAGTGTTTCCAAACTTCTCTATCAATTGGTAGGTTCAACTCTGTGAGTTGAATGAACTCATCACAAAGAAGTTTCTGAGAATCCTTCTCTCTAGTTTTTATGTGAAGATATTTCCTTTTCCAACATAGGCCTGAAGGTGCTCTGAATAAACACCTGCAGATTCTACAAACGTAATGTTTCCAAACTGTTCTATCAAAAGAAACGTTCAAGTCTGTGAGTTGAATGCACTCATCACACAGAAGTTTCTGAGAATGCTTCTGTCTAGTTTTTAGGTGAAGATATTTCCTTTTCCAGCATAGGCATCAAAACGCTCAAATATCCTCTTGCAGATTCCACAAAAAGAGTGTTTCAAAACTGTTCTATCAAAAGGAAGGTTCAACTCTGTGAGTTGAATGAATGCATCGTGAAGAACTTTCTGAGAATGCTTCTCTGTAGTTTTTAGGTGAAGATATTCCATATCCCAGCACAGGCCTCGAAGTGCTCCAAATAACCACTTGCAGATTTTACCAAAAGAGTGTTTCAAAACTGCTCTTTCTACAGGTAAGTTCAAGTCTGTGAGTTGAATGCACTCAACACAAAGAAGTTTCTGAGAATGCTTCTGTTCAGTTTTTATGTGAAGATATTTCCTTTTCCAGCATAGGCCTCAAACGGCTCCAAATATCCACTTGCAGATTCTACAAAAAGAGTGTTTCCAAACTTCTCTATCAGTTGGTAGGTTCAACTCTGTGAGTTGAATGAACTCATCACAAAGAAGTTTCTGAGAATCCTTCTCTCTAGTTTTTATGTGAAGATATTTCCTTTTCCAACATAGGCCTCAAGGTGCTCCGAATAAACACTTGCAGATTCTACAAACGTAATGTTTCCAAACTGTTCTATCAAAAGAAACGTTCAACTCTGTGAGTTGAATGCACTCATCACACAGAAGTTTCTGAGAATGCTTCTGTCTAGTTTTTAGGTGAAGATATTTCCTTTTCCAGCATAGGCCTCAAAACGCTCCAAATATCCTCTTGCAGATTCTACAAAAAGAGTGTTTCCAAACTGTTCTATCAAAAGGAAGGTTCAACTCTGTGAGTTGAATGAATGCATCGTGAAGAACTTTCTGAGAATGCTTCTCTGTAGTTTGTAGGTGAAGATATTCCATATCCCAGCACAGGCCTCGAAGTGCTCCAAATAACCACTTGCAGATTTTACCAAAAGAGTGTTTCAAAACTGCTCTTTCTACAGGTAAGTTCAAGTCTGTGAGTTGAATGCACTCAACACAAAGAAGTTTCTGAGAATGCTTCTGTTCAGTTTTTATGTGAAGATATTTCCTTTTCCAGCATAGGCCTCAAACGGCTCCAAATATCCACTTGCAGATTCTACAAAAAGAGTGTTTCCAAACTTCTCTATCAATTGGTAGGTTCAACTCTGTGAGTTGAATGAACTCATCACAAAGAAGTTTCTGAGAATCCTTCTCTCTAGTTTTTATGCGAAGATATTTCCTTTTCCAACATAGGCCTCAAGGTGCTCCGAATAAACACTTGCAGATTCTACAAAGGTAATGTTTCCAAACTGTTCTATCAAAAGAAACGTTCAAGTCTGTGAGTTGAATGCACTCATCACACAGAAGTTTCTGAGAATGCTTCTGTCTAGTTTTTAGGTGAAGATATTTCCTTTTCCAGCATAGGCCTCAAAACGCTCCAAATATCCTCTTGCAGATTCTACAAAAAGAGTGTTTCCAAACTGTTCTATCAAAAGGAAGGTTCAACTCTGTGAGTTGAATGAATGCATCGTGAAGAACTTTCTGAGAATGCTTCTCTGTAGTTTGTAGGTGAAGATATTCCATATCCCAGCACAGGCCTCGAAGTGCTCCAAATAACCACTTGCAGATTTTACCAAAAGAGTGTTTCAAAACTGCTCTTTCTACAGGTAAGTTCCAGTCTGTGAGTTGAATGCACTCAACACAAAGAAGTTTCTGAGAATGCTTCTGTTCAGTTTTTATGTGAAGATATTTCCTTTTCCAGCATAGGCCTCAAACGGCTCCAAATATCCACTTGCAGATTCTACAAAAAGAGTGTTTCCAAACTTCTCTATCAATTGGTAGGTTCAACTCTGTGAGTTGAATGAACTCATCACAAAGAAGTTTCTGAGAATCCTTCTCTCTAGTTTTTATGTGAAGATATTTCCTTTTCCAACATAGGCCTGAAGGTGCTCCGAATAAACACCTGCAGATTCTACAAACGTAATGTTTCCAAACTGTTCTATCAAAAGAAACGTTCAAGTCTGTGAGTTGAATGCACTCATCACACAGAAGTTTCTGAGAATGCTTCTGTCTAGTTCTTCGGTGAAGATATTTCCTTTTCCAGCATAGGCCTCAAAACGCTCCAAATATCCTCTTGCAGATTCTACAAAAAGAGTGTTTCAAAACTGTTCTATCAAAAGGAAGGTTCAACTCTTTGAGTTGAATGAATGCATCATGAAGAACTTTCTGAGAATGCTTCTCTGTAGTTTTTAGGTGAAGATATTCCATATCCCAGCACAGGCTTCGAAGTGCTCCAAATAACCACTTGCAGGTTTTACCAAAAGAGTGTTTCAAACCTGCTCTTTCTACAGGTAAGTTCAAGTCTGTGAGTTGAATGCACTCAACACAAAGAAGTTTCTGAGAATGCTTCTGTTCAGTTTTTATGTGAAGATATTTCCTTTTCCAGCATAGGCCTCAAACGGCTCCAAATATCCACTTGCAGATTCTACAAAAAGAGTGTTTCCAAACTTCTCTATCAATTGGTAGTTTCATCTCTGTGAGTTGAATGAACTCATCACAAAGAAGTTTCTGAGAATCCTTCTCTCTAGTTTTTATGCGAAGATATTTCCTTTTTCAACGTAGGCCTCAAGGTGCTCCGAATAAACACTTGCAGATTCTACAAACGTAATGTTTCCAAACTGTTCTATCAAAAGAAACGTTCAAGTCTGTGAGTTGAATGCACTCATCACACAGAAGTTTCTGAGAATGCTTCTGTCTAGTTCTTCGGTGAAGATATTTCCTTTTCCAGCATAGGCCTCAAAACGCTCCAAATATCCTCTTGCAGATTCTACAAAAAGAGTGTTTCAAAACTGTTCTATCAAAAGGAAGGTTCAACTCTGTGAGTTGAATGAATGCATCATGAAGAACTTTCTGAGAATGCTTCTCTGTAGTTTTTAGGTGAAGATATTCCATATCCCAGCACAGGCTTCGAAGTGCTCCAAATAACCACTTGCAGGTTTTACCAAAAGAGTGTTTCAAACCTGCTCTTTCTACAGGTAAGTTCAAGTCTGTGAGTTGAATGCACTCAACACAAAGAAGTTTCTGAGAATGCTTCTGTTCAGTTTTTATGTGAAGATATTTCGTTTTCCAGCATAGGCCTCAAACGGCTCCAAATATCCACTTGCAGATTCTACAAAAAGAGTGTTTCCAAACTTCTCTATCAATTGGTAGTTTCATCTCTGTGATTTGAATGAACTCATCACAAAGAAGTTTCTGAGAATCCTTCTCTCTAGTTTTTATGCGAAGATATTTCCTTTTTCAACGTAGGCCTCAAGGTGCTCCGAATAAACACTTGCAGATTCTACAAACGTAATGTTTCCAAACTGTTCTATCAAAAGAAACGTTCAAGTCTGTGAGTTGAATGCACTCATCACACAGAAGTTTCTGAGAATGCTTCTGTCTAGTTTTTAGGTGAAGATATTTCCTTTTCCAGCATAGGCCTCAAAACGCTCCAAATATTCTCTTGCAGATTCTACAAAAAGAGTGTTTCCAAACTGTTCTATCAAAAGGAAGGTTCAACTCTGTGAGTTGAATGAATGCATCGTGAAGAACTTTCTGAGAATGCTTCTCTGTAGTTTGTAGGTGAAGATATTCCATATCCCAGCACAGGCCTCGAAGTGCTCCAAATAACCACTTGCAGATTTTACCAAAAGAGTGTTTCAAAACTGCTCTTTCTACAGGTAAGTTCAAGTCTGTGAGTTGAATGCACTCAACACAAAGAAGTTTCTGAGAATGCTTCTGTTCAGTTTTTATGTGAAGATATTTCCTTTTCCAGCATAGGCCTCAAACGGCTCCAAATATCCACTTGCAGATTCTACAAAAAGAGTGTTTCCAAACTTCTCTATCAATTGGTAGGTTCAACTCTGTGAGTTGAATGAACTCATCACAAAGAAGTTTCTGAGAATCCTTCTCTCTAGTTTTTATGTGAAGATATTTCCTTTTCCAACATAGGCCTCAAGGTGCTCCGAATAAACACTTGCAGATTCTACAAACGTAATGTTTCCAAACTGTTCTATCAAAAGAAACGTTCAAGTCTGTGAATTGAATGCACTCATCACACAGAAGTTTCTGAGAATGCTTCTGTCTAGTTTTTAGGTGAAGATATTTCCTTTTCCAGCATAGGCCTCAAAACGCTCCAAATATCCTCTTGCAGATTCTACAAAAAGAGTGTTTCCAAACTGTTCTATCAAAAGGAAGGTTCAACTCTGTGAGTTGAATGAATGCATCGTGAAGAACTTTCTGAGAATGCTTCTCTGTAGTTTTTAGGTGAAGATATTCCATATCCCAGCACAGGCCTCGAAGTGCTCCAAATAACCACTTGCACATTTTACCAAAAGAGTGTTTCAAAACTGCTCTTTCTACAGGTAAGTTCAAGTCTGTGAGTTGAATGCACTGAACACAAAGAAGTTTCTGAGAATGCTTCTGTTCAGTTTTTATGTGAAGATATTTCCTTTTCCAGCATAGGCCTCAAACGGCTCCAAATATCCACTTGCAGATTCTACAAAAAGAGTGTTTCCAAACTTCTCTATCAATTGGTAGGTTCAACTCTGTGAGTTGAATGAACTCATCACAAAGAAGTTTCTGAGAATCCTTCTCTCTAGTTTTTATGTGAAGATATTTCCTTTTCCAACATACGCCTCAAGGTGCTCCGAATAAACACTTGCAGATTCTACAAACGTAATGTTTCCAAACTGTTCTATCAAAAGAAACGTTCAAGTCTGTGAGTTGAATGCACTCATCACACAGAAGTTTCTGAGAATGCTTCTGTCTAGTTTTTAGGTGAAGATATTTCCTTTTCCAGCATAGGCCTCAAAACGCTCCAAATATCCTCTTGCAGATTCTACAAAAAGAGTGTTTCAAAACTGTTCTATCAAAAGGAAGGTTCAACTCTGTGAGTTGAATGAATGCATCGTGAAGAACTTTCTGAGAATGCTTCTCTGTAGTTTTTAGGTGAAGATATTCCATATCCCAGCACAGGCCTCGAAGTGCTCCAAATAACCACTTGCAGATTTTACCAAAAGAGTGTTTCAAAACTGCTCTTTCTACAGGTAAGTTCAAGTCTGTGAGTTGAATGCACTCAACACAAAGAAGTTTCTGAGAATGCTTCTGTTCAGTTTTTATGTGAAGATATTTCCTTTTCCAGCATAGGCCTCAAACGGCTCCAAATATCCACTTGCAGATTCTACAAAAAGAGTGTTTCCAAACTTATCAATTGGTAGGTTCAACCCTGTGAGTTGAATGAACTCATCACAAAGAAGTTTCTGAGAATCCTTCTCTCTAGTTTTTATGTGAAGATATTTCCTTTTCCAACATAGGCCTCAAGGTGCTCCGAATAAACACCTGCAGATTCTACAAACGTAATGTTTCCAAACTGTTCTATCAAAAGAAACGTTCAAGTCTGTGAGTTGAATGCACTCATCACACAGAAGTTTCTGAGAATGCTTCTGTCTAGTTTTTAGGTGAAGATATTTCCTTTTCCAGCATAGGCCTCAAAACGCTCCAAATATCCTCTTGCAGATTCTACAAAAAGAGTGTTTCCAAACTGTTTTATCAAAAGGAAGCTTCAACTCTGTGAGTTGAATGAATGCATCATGAAGAACTTTCTGAGAATGCTTCTCTGTAGTTTTTAGGTGAAGACATTCCATATCCCAGCACAGGCCTCGAAGTGCTCCAAATAACTACTTGCAGATTTTACCAAAAGAGTGTTTCAAAACTGCTCTTTCTATAGGTAAGGTCAAGACTGTGAGTTGAATGCACTCAACACAAAGAAGTTTCTGAGAATGCTTCTGTTCAGTTTTTATGTGAAGATATTTCCTTTTCCAGCATAGGCCTCAAACGGCTCCAAATATCCACTTGCAGATTCTACAAAAAGAGTGTTTCCAAACTTCTCTATCAATTGGTAGGTTCAACTCTGTGAGTTGAATGAACTCATCACAAAGAAGTTTCTGAGAATCCTTCTCTCTAGTTTTTATGCGAAGATATTTCCTTTTCCAACATAGGCCTCAAGGTGCTCCGAATAAACACTTGCAGATTCTACAAACGGAATGTTTCCAAACTGTTCTATCAAAAGAAACGTTCAAGTCTGTGAGTTGAATGCACTCATCACACAGAAGTTTCTGACAATGCTTCTGTTCAGTTTTTATGTGAAGATATTTCCTTTTCCAGCATAGGCCTCAAATGGCTCCAAATATCCACTTGCAGATTTTACAAAAAGAGTGTTTCCAAACTTCTCTATCAATTGGTAGGTTCAACTCTGTGAGTTGAATGAACTCATCACAAAGAAGTTTCTGAGAATCCTTCTCTCTAGTTTTTATGTGAAGATATTTCCTTTTCCAACATACGCCTCAAGGTGCTCCGAATAAACACTTGCAGATTCTACAAACGTAATGTTTCCAAACTGTTCTATCAAAAGAAACGTTCAAGTCTGTGAGTTGAATGCACTCATCACACAGAAGTTTCTGAGAATGCTTCTGTCTAGTTTTTAGGTGAAGATATTTCCTTTTCCAGCATAGGCCTCAAAACGCTCCAAATATCCTCTTGCAGATTCTACAAAAAGAGTGTTTCAAAACTGTTCTATCAAAAGGAAGGTTCAACTCTGTGAGTTGAATGAATGCATCGTGAAGAACTTTCTGAGAATGCTTCTCTGTAGTTTTTAGGTGAAGATATTCCATATCCCAGCACAGGCCTCGAAGTGCTCCAAATAACCACTTGCAGATTTTACCAAAAGAGTGTTTCAAAACTGCTCTTTCTACAGGTAAGTTCAAGTCTGTGAGTTGAATGCACTCAACACAAAGAAGTTTCTGAGAATGCTTCTGTTCAGTTTTTATGTGAAGATATTTCCTTTTCCAGCATAGGCCTCAAACGGCTCCAAATATCCACTTGCAGATTCTACAAAAAGAGTGTTTCCAAACTTCTCTATCAATTGGTAGGTTCAACTCTGTGAGTTGAATGAACTCATCACAAAGAAGTTTCTGAGAATCCTTCTCTCTAGTTTTTATGTGAAGATATTTCCTTTTCCAACATAGGCCTCAAGGTGCTCCGAATAAACACTTGCAGATTCTACAAACGTAATGTTTCCAAACTGTTCTATCAAAAGAAACGTTCATGTCGCTGAGTTGAATGCACTCATCACACAGAAGTTTCTGAGAATGCTTCTGTCTAGTTTTTAGGTGAAGATATTTCCTTTTCCAGCATAGGCCTCAAAACGCTCCAAATATCCTCTTGCAGATTCTACAAAAAGAGTGTTTCAAAACTGTTCTATCAAAAGGAAGGTTCAACTCTGTGAGTTGAATGAATGCATCGTGAAGAACTTTTTGAGAATGCTTTTCTGTAGTTTTTAGGTGAAGATATTCCATATCCCAGCACAGGCCTCGAAGTGCTCCAAATAACCACTTGCAGATTTTACCAAAAGAGTGTTTCAAAACTGCTCTTTCTACAGGTAAGTTCAAGTCTGTGAGTTGAATGCACTCAACACAAAGAAGTTTCTGAGAATGCTTCTGTTCAGTTTTTATGTGAAGATATTTCCTTTTCCAGCATAGGCCTCAAACGGCTCCAAATATCCACTTGCAGATTCTACAAAAAGAGTGTTTCCAAACTTCTCTATCAATTGGTAGGTTCAACTCTGTGAGTTGAATGAACTCATCACAAAGAAGTTTCTGAGAATCCTTCTCTCTAGTTTTTATGTGAAGGTATCTCCTTTTCCAACATAGGCCTCAAGGTGCTCCGAATAAACACTTGCAGATTCTACAAACGTAATGTTTCCAAACTGTTCTATCAAAAGAAACGTTCAAGTCTGTGACTTGAATGCACTCATCACACAGAAGTTTCTGAGAATTCTTCTGTCTAGTTTTTAGGTGAAGATATTTCCTTTTCCAGCATAGGCCTCAAAACGCTCCAAATATCCTCTTGCAGATTCTACAAAAAGAGTGTTTCAAAACTGTTCTATCAAAAGGAAGGTTCAACTCTGTGAGTTGAATGAATGCATCGTGAAGAACTTTCTGAGAATGCTTCTCTGTAGTTTTTAGGTGAAGATATTCCATATCCCAGCAGAGGCCTCGAAGTGCTCCAAATAACCACTTACAGATTTTACCAAAAGAGTGTTTCAAAACTGCTCTTTCTACAGGTAAGTTCAAGTCTGTGAGTTGAATGCACCCAACACAAAGAAGTTTCTGAGAATGATTCTGTTCAGTTTTTATGTGAAGATATTTCCTTTTCCAGCATAGGCCTCAAACGGCTCCAAATATCCACTTGCAGATTCTACAAAAAGAGTGTTTCCAAACTTCTCTATCAGTTGGTAGGTTCAACTCTGTGAGTTGAATGAACTCATCACAAAGAAGTTTCTGAGAATCCTTCTCTCTAGTTTTTATGTGAAGATATTTCCTTTTCCAACATACGCCTCAATGTGCTCCAAATAAACACTTGCAGATTCTACAAACGTAATGTTTCCAAACTGTTCTATCAAAAGAAACGTTCAAGTCTGTGAGTTGAATGCACTCATCACACAGAAGTTTCTGAGAACGCTTCTGTCTAGTTTTTAGGTGAAGATATTTCCTTTTCCAGCATAGGCCTCAAAACGCTCCAAATATCCTCTTGCAGATTCTACAAAAAGAGTGTTTCCAAACTGTTCCATCAAAAGGAAGGTTCAACTCTGTGAGTTGAATGAATGCATCGTGAAGAACTTTCTGAGAATGCTTCTCTGTAGTTTTTAGGTGAAGATATTCCATATCCCAGCGCAGGCCTCGAAGTGCTCCAAATAACCACTTGCAGATTTTACAAAAGAGTGTTTCAAAACTGCTCTTTCTACAGGTAAGTTCAAGTCTGTGAGTTGAATGCACTCAACACAAAGAAGTTTCTGAGAATGCTTCTGTTCAGTTTTTAAGTGAAGATATTTCCTTTTCCAGCATAGGCCTCAAACGGCTCCAAATATCCACTTGAAGATTGTACAAAAAGAGTGTTTCCAAACTTCTCTATCAATTGGTAGGTTCAACTCTGTGAGTTGAATGAACTCATCACAAAGAAGTTTCTGAGAATCCTTCTCTCTAGTTTTTATGTGAAGATATTTCCTTTTCCAACATAGGCCTCAAGGTGCTCCGAATAAACACTTGCAGATTCTACAAACGTAATGTTTCCAAACTGTTCTATCAAAAGAAACGTTCAAGTCTGTGAGTTTAATGCACTCATCACACAGAAGTTTCTGAGAATGCTTCTGTCTAGTTTTTAGGTGAAGATATATCCTTTTCCAGCATAGGCCTCAAAACGCTCCAAATATCCTCTTGCAGATTCTACAAAAAGAGTGTTTCAAAACTGTTCTATCAAAAGGAAGGTTCAACTCTGTGAGTTGAATGAATGCATCGTGAAGAACTTTCTGAGAATGCTTCTCTGTAGTTTTTAGGTGAAGATATTCCATATCCCAGCACAGGCCTCGAAGTACTCCAAATAACCACTTGCAGATTTTACCAAAAGAGTGTTTCAAAACTGCTCTTTCTACAGGTAAGTTCAAGTCTGTGAGTTGAATGCACTCAACACAAAGAAGTTTCTGAGAATGCTTCTGTTCAGTTTTTATGTGAAGATATTTCCTTTTCCAGCATAGGCCTCAAACGGCTCCAAATATCCACTTGCAGATTCTACAAAAAGAGTGTTTCCAAACTTCTCTATCAATAGGTAGGTTCAACTCTGTGAGTTGAATGAACTCATCACAAAGAAGTTTCTGAGAATCCTTCTCTCTAGTTTTTATGTGAAGATATTTCCTTTTCCAACATAGGCCTGAAGGTGCTCCGAATAAACACCTGCAGATTCTACAAACGTAATGTTTCCAAACTGTTCTATCAAAAGAAACGTTCAAGTCTGTGAGTTGAATGCACTCATCACACAGAAGTTTCTGAGAATGCTTCTGTCTAGTTTTTAGGTGAAGATATTTCCTTTTCCAGCATAGGCATCAAAACGCTCAAATATCCTGTTGCAGATTCCACAAAAAGAGTGTTTCAAAACTGTTCTATCAAAAGGAAGGTTCAACTCTGTGAGTTGAATGAATGCATCGTGAAGAACTTTCTGAGAATGCTTCTCTGTAGTTTTTAGGTGAAGATATTCCATATCCCAGCACAGGCCTCGAAGTGCTCCAAATAACCACTTGCAGATTTTACCAAAAGAGTGTTTCAAAACTGCTCTTTCTACAGGTAAGTTCAAGTCTGTGAGTTGAATGCACTCAACACAAAGAAGTTTCGGAGAATGCTTCTGTTCAGTTTTTATGTGAAGATATTTCCTTTTCCAGCCTAGGCCTCAAACGGCTCCAAATATCCACTTGCAGATTCTACAAAAAGAGTGTTTCCAAACTTCTCTATCAATTGGTAGGTTCAACTCTGTGAGTTGAATGAACTCATCACAAAGAAGTTTCTGAGAATCCTTCTCTCTAGTTTTTATGTGAAGATATTTCCTTTTCCAACATACGCCTCAAGGTGCTCCGAATAAACACTTGCAGATTCTACAAACGTAATGTTTCCAAACTGTGCTATCAAAAGAAACGTTCAAGTCTGTGAGTTGAATGCACTCATCACACAGAAGTTTCTGAGAATGCTTCTGTCTAGTTTTTAGGTGAAGATATATCCTTTTCCAGCATAGGCCTCAAAACGCTCCAAATATCCTCTTGCAGATTCTACAAAAAGAGTGTTTCAAAACTGTTCTATCAAAAGGAAGGTTCAACTCTGTGAGTTGAATGAATGCATCGTGAAGAACTTTCTGAGAATGCTTCTCTGTAGTTTTTAGGTGAAGATATTCCATATCCCAGCACAGGCCTCGAAGTACTCCAAATAACCACTTGCAGATTTTACCAAAAGAGTGTTTCAAAACCGCTCTTTCTACAGGTAAGTTCAAGTCTGTGAGTTGAATGCACTCAACACAAAGAAGTTTCTGAGAATGCTTCTGTTCAGTTTTTATGTGAAGATATTTCCTTTTCCAGCATAGGCCTCAAACGGCTCCAAATATCCACTTGAAGATTCTACAAAAAGAGTGTTTCCAAACTTCTCTATCAATTGGTAGGTTCAACTCTGTGAGTTGAATGAACTCATCACAAAGAAGTTTCTGAGAATCCTTCTCTCTAGTTTTTATGTGAAGATATTTCCTTTTCCAACATAGGCCTGAAGGTGCTCCGAATAAACACCTGCAGATTCTACAAACGTAATGTTTCCAAACTGTTCTATCAAAAGAAACGTTCAAGTCTGTGAGTTGAATGCACTCATCACACAGAAGTTTCTGAGAATGCTTCTGTCTAGTTTTTAGGTGAAGATATTTCCTTTTCCAGCATAGGCATCAAAACGCTCAAATATCCTCTTGCAGATTCCACAAAAAGAGTGTTTCAAAACTGTTCAATCAAAAGGAAGGTTCAACTCTGTGAGTTGAATGAATGTATCGTGAAGAACTTTCTGAGAATGCTTCTCTGTAGTATTTAGGTGAAGATATTCCATATCCCAGCACAGGCCTCGAAGTGCTCCAAATAACCACTTGCAGATTTTACCAAAAGAGTGTTTCAAAACTGCTCTTTCTACAGGTAAGTTCAAGTCTGTGAGTTGAATGCACTCAACACAAAGAAGTTTCTGAGAATGCTTCTGTTCAGTTTTTATGTGAAGATATTTCCTTTTCCAGCATAGGCCTCAAACGGCTCCAAATATCCACTTGCAGATTCTACAAAAAGAGTGTTTCCAAGCTTCTCTATCAGTTGGTAGGTTCAACTCTGTGAGTTGAATGAACTCATCACAAAGAAGTTTCTGAGAATCCTTCTCTCTAGTTTTTATGTGAAGATATTTCCTTTTCCAACATAGGCCTCAAGGTGCTCCGAATAAACACTTGCAGATTCTACAAACGTAATGTTTCCAAACTGTTCTATCAAAAGAAACGTTCAAGTCTGTGAGTTGAATGCACTCATCACACAGAAGTTTCTGAGAATGCTTCTGTCTAGTTTTTAGGTGAAGATATTTCCTTTTCCAGCATAGGCCTCAAAACGCTCCAAATATCCTCTTGCAGATTCTACAAAAAGAGTGTTTCCAAACTGTTCTATCAAAAGGAAGGTTCAACTCTGTGAGTTGAATGAATGCATCGTGAAGAACTTTCTGAGAATGCTTCTCTGTAGTTTGTAGGTGAAGATATTCCATATCCCAGCACAGGCCTCGAAGTGCTCCAAATAACCACTTGCAGATTTTACCAAAAGAGTGTTTCAAAACTGCTCTTTCTACAGGTAAGTTCAAGTCTGTGAGTTGAATGCACTCAACACAAAGAAGTTTCTGAGAATGCTTCTGTTCAGTTTTTATGTGAAGATATTTCCTTTTCCAGCATAGGCCTCAAACGGCTCCAAATATCCACTTGCAGATTCTACAAAAAGAGTGTTTCCAAACTTCTCTATCAATTGGTAGGTTCAACTCTGTGAGTTGAATGAACTCATCACAAAGAAGTTTCTGAGAATCCTTCTCTCTAGTTTTTATGCGAAGATATTTCCTTTTCCAACATAGGCCTCAAGGTGCTCCGAATAAACACTTGCAGATTCTACAAAGGTAATGTTTCCAAACTGTTCTATCAAAAGAAACGTTCAAGTCTGTGAGTTGAATGCACTCATCACACAGAAGTTTCTGAGAATGCTTCTGTCTAGTTTTTAGGTGAAGATATTTCCTTTTCCAGCATAGGCCTCAAAACGCTCCAAATATCCTCTTGCAGATTCTACAAAAAGAGTGTTTCCAAACTGTTCTATCAAAAGGAAGGTTCAACTCTGTGAGTTGAATGAATGCATCGTGAAGAACTTTCTGAGAATGCTTCTCTGTAGTTTTTAGGTGAAGATATTCCATATCCCAGCACAGGCCTCGAAGTGCTCCAAATAACCACTTGCAGATTTTACCAAAAGAGTGTTTCAAAACTGCTCTTTCTACAGGTAAGTTCAAGTCTGTGAGTTGAATGCACCCAACACAAAGAAGTTTCTGAGAATGATTCTGTTCAGTTTTTATGTGAAGATATTTCCTTTTCCAGCATAGGCCTCAAACGGCTCCAAATATCCACTTGCAGATTCTACAAAAAGAGTGTTTCCAAACTTTTCTATCAGTTGGTAGGTTCAACTCTGTGAGTTGAATGAACTCATCACAAAGAAGTTTCTGAGAATCCTTCTCTCTAGTTTTTATGTGAAGATATTTCCTTTTCCAACATAGGCCTCAATGTGCTCCGAATAAACACTTGCAGATTCTACAAACGTAATGTTTCCAAACTGTTCTATCAAAAGAAACGTTCAAGTCTGTGAGTTGAATGCACTCATCACACAGAAGTTTCTGAGAATGCTTCTGTCTAGTTTTTAGGTGAAGATATTTCCTTTTCCAGCATAGGCCTCAAAACGCTCCAAATATCCTCTTGCAGATTCTACAAAAAGAGTGTTTCAAAACTGTTCTATCAAAAGGAAGGTTCAACTCTGTGAGTTGAATGAATGCATCATGAAGAACTTTCTGAGAATGCTTCTCTGTAGTGTTTAGGTGAAGATATTCCATATCCCAGCACAGGCCTCGAAGTGCTCCAAATAACCACTTGCAGATTTTAAGAAAAGATTGTTTCAAAACTGCTCTTTCTACAGGTAAGTTCAAGTCTGTGAGTTGAATGCACTCAACACAAAGAAGTTTCTGAGAATGCTTCTGTTCAGTTTTTATGTGAAGATATTTCCTTTTCCAGCCTAGGCCTCAAACGGCTCCAAATATCCACTTGCAGATTCTACAAAAAGAGTGTTTCCAAACTTCTCTATCAATTGGTAGGTTCAACTCTGTGAGTTGAATGAACTCATCACAAAGAAGTTTCTGAGAATCCTTCTCTCTAGTTTTTATGTGAAGATATTTCCTTTTCCAACATAGGCCTCAAGGTGCTCCGAATAAAAACTTGCAGATTCTACAAACATAATGTTTCCATACTGTGCTATCAAAAGAAACGTTCAAGTCTGTGAGTTGAATGCACTCATCACACAGAAGTTTCTGAGAACGCTTCTGTCTAGTTTTTAGGTGAAGATATTTCCTTTTCCAGCATAGGCCTCAAAACGCTCCAAATATCCTCTTGCAGATTCTACAAAAAGAGTGTTTCAAAACTGTTCCATCAAAAGGAAGGTTCAACTCTGTGAGTTGAATGAATGCATCGTGAAGAACTTTCTGAGAATGCTTCTCTGTAGTTTTTAGGTGAAGATATTCCATATCCCAGCGCAGGCCTCGAAGTGCTCCAAATAACCACTTGCAGATTTTACAAAAGAGTGTTTCAAAACTGCTCTTTCTACAGGTAAGTTCAAGTCTGTGAGTTGAATGCACTCAACACAAAGAAGTTTCTGAGAATGCTTCTGTTCAGTTTTTATGTGACGATATTTCCTTTTCCAGCATAGGCCTCAAACGGCTCCAAATATCCACTTGCAGATTCTACAAAAAGAGTGTTTCCAAACTTCTCTATCAATTGGTAGGTTCAACTCTGTGAGTTGAATGAACTCATCACAAAGAAGTTTCTGAGAATCCTTCTCTCTAGTTTTTATGTGAAGATATTTCCTTTTCCAACATAGGCCTCGAGGTGCTCCGAATAAACACTTGCAGATTCTACAAACGTAATGTTTCCAAACTGTTCTATCAAAAGAAACGTTCAAGTCTGTGAGTTTAATGCACTCATCACACAGAAGTTTCTGAGAATGCTTCTGTCTAGTTTTTAGGTGAAGATATATCCTTTTCCAGCATAGGCCTCAAAACGCTCCAAATATCCTCTTGCAGATTCTACAAAAAGAGTGTTTCAAAACTGTTCTATCAAAAGGAAGGTTCAACTCTGTGAGTTGAATGAATGCATCATGAAGAACTTTCTGAGAATGCTTCTCTGTAGTTTTTAGGTGAAGATATTCCATATCCCAGCACAGGCCTCGAAGTGCTCCAAACAACCACTTGCAGATTTTACCAAAAGAGTGTTTCAAAACTGCTCTTTCTACAGGTAAGTTCAAGTCTGTGAGTTGAATGCACTCAACACAAAGAAGTTTCTGAGAATGCTTCTGTTCAGTTTTTATGTGAAGATATTTCCTTTTCCAGCATAGGCCTCAAACGGCTCCAAATATCCACTTGCAGATTCTACAAAAAGAGTGTTTCCAAACTTCTCTATCAGTTGGTAGGTTCAACTCTGTGAGTTGAATGAACTCATCACAAAGAAGTTTCTGAGAATCCTTCTCTCTAGTTTTTATGTGAAGATATTTCCTTTTCCAACATAGGCCTCAAGGTGCTCCGAATAAACACTTGCAGATTCTACAAACGTAATGTTTCCAAACTGTTCTATCAAAAGAAACGTTCAAGTCTGTGAGTTGAATGCACTCATCACACAGAAGTTTCTGAGAATGCTTCTGTCTAGTTTTTAGGTGAAGATATTTCCTTTTCCAGCATAGGCCTCAAAACGCTCCAAATATCCTCTTGCAGATTCTACAAAAAGAGTGTTTCCAAACTGTTCTATCAAAAGGAAGGTTCAACTCTGTGAGTTGAATGAATGCATCGTGAAGAACTTTCTGAGAATGCTTCTCTGTAGTTTGTAGGTGAAGATATTCCATATCCCAGCACAGGCCTCGAAGTGCTCCAAATAACCACTTGCAGATTTTACCAAAAGAGTTTTTCAAAACTGCTCTTTCTACAGGTAAGTTCAAGTCTGTGAGTTGAATGCACTCAACACAAAGAAGTTTCTGAGAATGCTTCTGTTCAGTTTTTATGTGAAGATATTTCCTTTTCCAGCATAGGCCTCAAACGGCTCCAAATATCCACTTGCAGATTCTACAAAAAGAGTGTTTCCAAACTTCTCTATCAATTGGTAGTTTCATCTCTGTGAGTTGAATGAACTCATCACAAAGAAGTTTCTGAGAATCCTTCTCTCTAGTTTTTATGCGAAGATATTTCCTTTTTCAACGTAGGCCTCAAGGTGCTCCGAATAAACACTTGCAGATTCTACAAACGTAATGTTTCCAAACTGTTCTATCAAAAGAAACGTTCAAGTCTGTGAGTTGAATGCACTCATCACACAGAAGTTTCTGAGAATGCTTCTGTCTAGTTTTTAGGTGAAGATATTTCCTTTTCCAGCATAGGCCTCAAAACGCTCCAAATATTCTCTTGCAGATTCTACAAAAAGAGTGTTTCCAAACTGTTCTATCAAAAGGAAGGTTCAACTCTGTGAGTTGAATGAATGCATCGTGAAGAACTTTCTGAGAATGCTTCTCTGTAGTTTGTAGGTGAAGATATTCCATATCCCAGCACAGGCCTCGAAGTGCTCCAAATAACCACTTGCAGATTTTACCAAAAGAGTGTTTCAAAACTGCTCTTTCTACAGGTAAGTTCAAGTCTGTGAGTTGAATGCACTCAACACAAAGAAGTTTCTGAGAATGCTTCTGTTCAGTTTTTATGTGAAGATATTTCCTTTTCCAGCATAGGCCTCAAACGGCTCCAAATATCCACTTGCAGATTCTACAAAAAGAGTGTTTCCAAACTTCTCTATCAATTGGTAGGTTCAACTCTGTGAGTTGAATGAACTCATCACAAAGAAGTTTCTTAGAATCCTTCTCTCTAGTTTTTATGTGAAGATATTTCCTTTTCCAACATAGGCCTCAAGGTGCTCCGAATAAACACTTGCAGATTCTACAAACGTAATGTTTCCAAACTGTTCTATCAAAAGAAACGTTCAAGTCTGTGAGTTGAATGCACTCATCACACAGAAGTTTCTGAGAATGCTTCTGTCTAGTTTTTAGGTGAAGATATTTCCTTTTCCAGCATAGGCCTCAAAACGCTCCAAATATCCTCTTGCAGATTCTACAAAAAGAGTGTTTCCAAACTGTTCTATCAAAAGGAAGGTTCAACTCTGTGAGTTGAATGAATGCATCGTGAAGAAATTTCTGAGAATGCTTCTCTGTAGTTTTTAGGTGAAGATATTCCATATCCCAGCACAGGCCTCGAAGTGCTCCAAATAACCACTTGCAGATTTTACCAAAAGAGTGTTTCAAAACTGCTCTTTGTACAGGTAAGTTCCAGTCTGTGAGTTGAATGCACTCAACACAAAGAAGTTTCTGAGAATGCTTCTGTTCAGTTTTTATGTGAAGATATTTCCTTTTCCAGCATAGGCCTCAAACGGCTCCAAATATCCACTTGCAGATTCTACAAAAAGAGTGTTTCCAAACTTCTCTATCAATTGGTAGGTTCAACTCTGTGAGTTGAATGAACTCATCACAAAGAAGTTTCTGAGAATCCTTCTCTCTAGTTTTTATGTGAAGATATTTCCTTTTCCAACATAGGCCTGAAGGTGCTCCGAATAAACACCTGCAGATTCTACAAACGTAATGTTTCCAAACTGTTCTATCAAAAGAAACGTTCAAGTCTGTGAGTTGAATGCACTCATCACACAGAAGTTTCTGAGAATGCTTCTGTCTAGTTCTTCGGTGAAGATATTTCCTTTTCCAGCATAGGCCTCAAAACCCTCCAAATATCCTCTTGCAGATTCTACAAAAAGAGTGTTTCAAAACTGTTCTATCAAAAGGAAGGTTCAACTCTGTGAGTTGAATGAATGCATCATGAAGAACTTTCTGAGAATGCTTCTCTGTAGTTTTTAGGTGAAGATATTCCATATCCCAGCACAGGCCTCGAAGTGCTCCAAATAACCACTTGCAGGTTTTACCAAAAGAGTGTTTCAAAACTGCTCTTTCTACAGGTAAGTTCAAGTCTGTGAGTTGAATGCACTCAACACAAAGAAGTTTCTGAGAATGCTTCTGTTCAGTTTTTATGTGAAGATATTTCCTTTTCCAGCATAGGCCTCAAACGGCTCCAAATATCCACTTGCAGATTCTACAAAAAGAGTGTTTCCAAACTTCTCTATCAATTGGTAGTTTCATCTCTGTGAGTTGAATGAACTCATCACAAAGAAGTTTCTGAGAATCCTTCTCTCTAGTTTTTATGCGAAGATATTTCCTTTTTCAACGTAGGCCTCAAGGTGCTCCGAATAAACACTTGCAGATTCTACAAACGTAATGTTTCCAAACTGTTCTATCAAAAGAAACGTTCAAGTCTGTGAGTTGAATGCACTCATCACACAGAAGTTTCTGAGAATGCTTCTGTCTAGTTTTTAGGTGAAGATATTTCCTTTTCCAGCATAGGCCTCAAAACGCTCCAAATATTCTCTTGCAGATTCTACAAAAAGAGTGTTTCCAAACTGTTCTATCAAAAGGAAGGTTCAACTCTGTGAGTTGAATGAATGCATCGTGAAGAACTTTCTGAGAATGCTTCTCTGTAGTTTGTAGGTGAAGATATTCCATATCCCAGCACAGGCCTCGAAGTGCTCCAAATAACCACTTGCAGATTTTACCAAAAGAGTGTTTCAAAACTGCTCTTTGTACAGGTAAGTTCAAGTCTGTGAGTTGAATGCACTCAACACAAAGAAGTTTCTGAGAATGCTTCTATTCAGTTTTTATGTGAAGATATTTCCTTTTCCAGCATAGGCCTCAAACGGCTCCAAATATCCACTTGCAGATTCTACAAAAAGAGTGTTTCCAAACTTTTCTATCAATTGGTAGGTTCAACTCTGTGAGTTGAATGAACTCATCACAAAGAAGTTTCTTAGAATCCTTCTCTCTAGTTTTTATGTGAAGATATTTCCTTTTCCAACATAGGCCTCAAGGTGCTCCGAATAAACACTTGCAGATTCTACAAACGTAATGTTTCCAAACTGTTCTATCAAAAGAAACGTTCAAGTCTGTGAGTTGAATGCACTCATCACACAGAAGTTTCTGAGAATGCTTCTGTCTAGTTTTTAGGTGAACATATTTCCTTTTCCAGCATAGGCCTCAAAACGCTCCAAATATCCTCTTGCAGATTCTACAAAAAGAGTGTTTCCAAACTGTTCTATCAAAAGGAAGGTTCAACTCTATGAGTTGAATGAATGCATCGTGAAGAACTTTCTGAGAATGCTTCTCTGTAGTTTGTAGGTGAAGATATTCCATATCCCAGCACAGGCCTCGAAGTGCTCCAAATAACCACTTGCAGATTTTACCAAAAGAGTGTTTCAAAACTGCTCTTTCTACAGGTAAGTTCAAGTCTGTGAGTTGAATGCACTCAACACAAAGAAGTTTCTGAGAATGCTTCTGTTCAGTTTTTATGTGAAGATATTTCCTTTTCCAGCATAGGCCTCAAACGGCTCCAAATATCCACTTGCAGATTCTACAAAAAGAGTGTTTCCAAACTTCTCTATCAATTGGTAGGTTCAACTCTGTGAGTTGAATGAACTCATCACAAAGAAGTTTCTGAGAATCCTTCTCTCTAGTTTTTATGTGAAGGTATCTCCTTTTCCAACATAGGCTTCAAGGTGCTCCGAATAAACAATTGCAGATTCTACAAACGTAATGTTTCCAAACTGTTCTATCAAAAGAAACGTTCAAGTCTGTGACTTGAATGCACTCATCACACAGAAGTTTCTGAGAATTCTTCTGTCTAGTTTTTAGGTGAAGATATTTCCTTTTCCAGCATAGGCCTCAAAACGCTCCAAATATCCTCTTGCAGATTCTACAAAAAGAGTGTTTCCAAACTGTTCTACCAAAAGGAAGGTTCAACTCTGTGAGTTGAATGAATGCATCGTGAAGAACTTTCTGAGAATGCTTCTCTGTAGTTTTTAGGTGAAGATATTCCATATCCCAGCACAGGCCTCGAAGTGCTCCAAATAACCACTTGCAGATTTTACCAAAAGAGTGTTTCAAAACTGCTCTTTCTACAGGTAAGTTCAAGTCTGTGAGTTGAATGCACCCAACACAAAGAAGTTTCTGAGAATGATTCTGTTCAGTTTTTATGTGAAGATATTTCCTTTTCCAGCATAGGCCTCAAACGGCTCCAAATATCCACTTGCAGATTCTACAAAAAGAGTGTTTCCAAACTTCTCTATCAGTTGGTAGGTTCAACTCTGTGAGTTGAATGAACTCATCACAAAGAAATTTCTGAGAATCCTTCTCTCTAGTTTTTATGTGAAGATATTTCCTTTTCCAACATAGGCCTCAATGTGCTCCGAATAAACACTTGCAGATTCTACAAACGTAATGTTTCCAAACTGTTCTATCAAAAGAAACGTTCAAGTCTGTGAGTTGAATGCACTCATCACACAGAAGTTTCTGAGAATGCTTCTGTCTAGTTTTTAGGTGAAGATATTTCCTTTTCCAGCATAGGCCTCAAAACGCTCCAAATATCCTCTTGCAGATTCTACAAAAAGAGTGTTTCCAAACTGTTCTATCAAAAGGAAGGTTCAAGTCTGTGAGTTGAATGCACTCATCACACAGAAGTTTCTGAGAATGCTTCTGTCTAGTTCTTCGGTGAAGATATTTCCTTTTCCAGCATAGGCCTCAAAACCCTCCAAATATCCTCTTGCAGATTCTACAAAAAGAGTGTTTCAAAACTGTTCTATCAAAAGGAAGGTTCAACTCTGTGAGTTGAATGAACTCATCACAAAGATGTTTCTGAGAATCCTTCTCTCTAGTTTTTATGTGAAGTTATTTCCTTTTCCAACATACGCCTCAAGGTGCTCCGAATAAACACTTGCAGATTCTACAAACGTAATGTTTCCAAACTCTTCTATCAAAAGAAACGTTCAAGTCTGTGAGTTGAATGCACTCATCACACAGAAGTTTCTGAGAATGCTTCTGTCTAGTTTTCAGGTGAAGATATTTCCTTTTCCAGCATAGGCCTCAAAACGCTCCAAATATCCTCTTGCAGATTCTACAAAAAGAGTGTTTCAAAACTGTTCTATCAAAAGGAAGGTTCAACTCTGTGAGTTGAATGAATGCATCGTGAAGAACTTTCTGAGAATGCTTCTCTGTAGATTTTAGGTGAAGATATTCCATATCCCAGCACAGGCCTCGAAGTGCTCCAAATAACCACTTGCAGATTTTACCAAAAGAGTGTTTCAAAACTGCTCTTTCTATAGGTAAGTTCAAGTCTGTGAGTTGAATGCACTCAACACAAAGAAATTTCTGAGAATGCTTCTGTTCAGTTTTTATGTGAAGATATTTCCTTTTCCAGCATAGGCCTCAAACGGCTCCAAATATCCACTTGCAGATTCTACAAAAAGAGTGTTTCCAAACTTCTCTATCAATTGGTAGGTTCAACTCTGTGAGTTGAATGAACTCATCACAAAGAAGTTTCTGAGAATCCTTCTCTCTAGTTTTTATGTGAAGATATTTCCTTTTCCAACATAGGCCTCAAGGTGCTCCGAATAAACACTTGCAGATTCTACAAACGTAATGTTTCCAAACTGTTCTATCAAAAGAAACGTTCAAGTCTGTGAGTTGAATGCACTCATCACACAGAAGTTTCTGAGAATGCTTCTGTCTAGTTTTTAGGTGAAGATATTTCCTTTTCCAGCATAGGCCTCAAAACGCTCCAAATATCCTCTTGCAGATTCTACAAAAAGAGTGTTTCAAAACTGTTCTATCAAAAGGAAGGTTCAACTCTGTGAGTTGAATGAATGCATCATGAAGAACTTTCTGAGAATGCTTCTCTGTAGTTTTTAGGTGAAGATATTCCATATCCCAGCACAGGCCTCGAAGTGCTCCAAATAACCACTTGCAGGTTTTACCAAAAGAGTGTTTCAAAACTGCTCTTTCTACAGGTAAGTTCAAGTCTGTGAGTTGAATGCACTCAACACAAAGAAGTTTCTGAGAATGCTTCTGTTCAGTTTTTATGTGAAGATATTTCCTTTTCCAGCATAGGCCTCAAACGGCTCCAAATATCCACTTGCAGATTCTACAAAAAGAGTGTTTCCAAACTTCTCTATCAATTGGTAGTTTCAACTCTGTGAGTTGAATGAACTCATCACAAAGAAGTTTCTGAGAATCCTTCTCTCTAGTTTTTATGCGAAGATATTTCCTTTTTCAACGTAGGCCTCAAGGTGCTCCGAATAAACACTTGCAGATTCTACAAACGTAATGTTTCCAAACTGTTCTATCAAAAGAAACGTTCAAGTCTGTGAGTTGAATGCACTCATCACACAGAAGTTTCTGAGAATGCTTCTGTCTAGTTTTTAGGTGAAGATATTTCCTTTTCCAGCATAGGCCTCAAAACGCTCCAAATATTCTCTTGCAGATTCTACAAAAAGAGTGTTTCCAAACTGTTCTATCAAAAGGAAGGTTCAACTCTGTGAGTTGAATGAATGCATCGTGAAGAACTTTCTGAGAATGCTTCTCTGTAGTCTGTAGGTGAAGATATTCCATATCCCAGCACAGGCCTCGAAGTGCTCCTAATAACCACTTGCAGATTTTACCAAAAGAGTGTTTCAAAACTGCTCTTTCTACAGGTAAGTTCAAGTCTGTGAGTTGAATGCACTGAACACAAAGAAGTTTCTGAGAATGCTTCTGTTCAGTTTTTATGTGAAGATATTTCCTTTTCCAGCATAGGCCTCAAACGGCTCCAAATATCCACTTGCAGATTCTACAAAAAGAGTGTTTCCAAACTTCTCTATCAGTTGGTAGGTTCAACTCTGTGAGTTGAATGAACTCATCACAAAGAAGTTTCTGAGAATCCTTCTCTCTAGTTTTTATGTGAAGATATTTCCTTTTCCAACATAGGCCTCAAGGTGCTCCGAATAAACACTTGCAGATTCTACAAACGTAATGTTTCCAAACTGTTCTATCAAAAGAAACGTTCAAGTCTGTGAGTTGAATGCACTCATCACACAGAAGTTTCTGAGAATGCTTCTGTCTAGTTTTTAGGTGAAGATATTTCCTTTTCCAGCATAGGCCTCAAAACGCTCCAAATATCCTCTTGCAGATTCTACAAAAAGAGTGTTTCCAAACTGTTCTATCAAAAGGAAGGTTCAACTCTGTGAGTTGAATGAATGCATCGTGAAGAACTTTCTGAGAATGCTTCTCTGTAGTTTGTAGGTGAAGATATTCCATATCCCAGCACAGGCCTCGAAGTGCTCCAAATAACCACTTGCAGATTTTACCAAAAGAGTGTTTCAAAACTGCTCTTTCTACAGGTAAGTTCAAGTCTGTGAGTTGAATGCACTCAACACAAAGAAGTTTCTGAGAATGCTTCTGTTCAGTTTTTATGTGAAGATATTTCCTTTTCCAGCATAGGCCTCAAACGGCTCCAAATATCCACTTGCAGATTCTACAAAAAGAGTGTTTCCAAACTTCTCTATCAATTGGTAGGTTCAACTCTGTGAGTTGAATGAACTCATCACAAAGAAGTTTCTGAGAATCCTTCTCTCTAGTTTTTATGCGAAGATATTTCCTTTTCCAACATAGGCCTCAAGGTGCTCCGAATAAACACTTGCAGATTCTACAAAGGTAATGTTTCCAAACTGTTCTATCAAAAGAAACGTTCAAGTCTGTGAGTTGAATGCACTCATCACACAGAAGTTTCTGAGAATGCTTCTGTCTAGTTTTTAGGTGAAGATATTTCCTTTTCCAGCATAGGCCTCAAAACGCTCCAAATATCCTCTTGCAGATTCTACAAAAAGAGTGTTTCCAAACTGTTCTATCAAAAGGAAGGTTCAACTCTGTGAGTTGAATGAATGCATCGTGAAGAACTTTCTGAGAATGCTTCTCTGTAGTTTGTAGGTGAAGATATTCCATATCCCAGCACAGGCCTCGAAGTGCTCCAAATAACCACTTGCAGATTTTACCAAAAGAGTGTTTCAAAACTGCTCTTTCTACAGGTAAGTTCAAGTCTGTGAGTTGAATGCACTCAACACAAAGAAGTTTCTGAGAATGCTTCTGTTCAGTTTTTATGTGAAGATATTTCCTTTTCCAGCATAGGCCTCAAACGGCTCCAAATATCCACTTGCAGATTCTACAAAAAGAGTGTTTCCAAACTTCTCTATCAATTGGTAGGTTCAACTCTGTGAGTTGAATGACCTCATCACAAAGAAGTTTCTGAGAATCCTTCTCTCTAGTTTTTATGTGAAGGTATTTCCTTTTCCAACATAGGCCTCAAGGTGCTCCGAATAAACACTTGCAGATTCTACAAACGTAATGTTTCCAAACTGTTCTATCAAAAGAAACGTTCAAGTCTGTGAGTTGAATGCACTCATCACACAGAAGTTTCTGAGAATGCTTCTGTCTAGTTTTTAGGTGAAGATATTTCCTTTTCCAGCATAGGCCTCAAAACTCTCCAAATATCCTCTTGCAGATTCTACAAAAAGAGTGTTTCAAAACTGTTCTATCAAAAGGAAGGTTCAACTCTGTGAGTTGAATGAATGCATCGTGAAGAACTTTCTGAGAATGCTTCTCTGTAGTTTTTAGGTGAAGATATTCCATATCCCAGCACAGGCCTCGAAGTGCTCCAAATAACCACTTGCAGATTTTACCAAAAGAGTGTTTCAAAACTGCTCTTTCTACAGGTAAGTTCAAGTCTGTGAGTTGAATGCACCCAACACAAAGAAGTTTCTGAGAATGATTCTGTTCAGTTTTTATGTGAAGATATTTCCTTTTCCAGCATAGGCCTCAAACGGCTCCAAATATCCACTTGCAGATTCTACAAAAAGAGTGTTTCCAAACTTCTCTATCAGTTGGTAGGTTCAACTCTGTGAGTTGAATGAACTCATCACAAAGAAGTTTCTGAGAATCCTTCTCTCTAGTTTTTATGTGAAGATATTTCCTTTTCCAACATAGGCCTCAATGTGCTCCGAATAAACACTTGCAGATTCTACAAACGTAATGTTTCCAAACTGTTCTATCAAAAGAAACGTTCAAGTCTGTGAGTTGAATGCACTCATCACACAGAAGTTTCTGAGAATGCTTCTGTCTAGTTTTTAGGTGAAGATATTTCCTTTTCCAGCATAGGCCTCAAAACGCTCCAAATATCCTCTTGCAGATTCTACAAAAAGAGTGTTTCAAAACTGTTCTATCAAAAGGAAGGTTCAACTCTGTGAGTTGAATGAATGCATCATGAAGAACTTTCTGAGAATGCTTCTCTGTAGTTTTTAGGTGAAGATATTCCATATCCCAGCACAGGCCTCGAAGTGCTCCAAATAACCACTTGCAGATTTTAAGAAAAGATTGTTTCAAAACTGCTCTTTCTACAGGTAAGTTCAAGTCTGTGAGTTGAATGCACTCAACACAAAGAAGTTTCTGAGAATGCTTCTGTTCAGTTTTTATGTGAAGATATTTCCTTTTCCAGCATAGGCCTCAAACGGCTCCAAATATCCACTTGCAGATTCTACAAAAAGAGTGTTTCCAAACTTCTCTATCAATTGGTAGGTTCAACTCTGTGAGTTAAATGAACTCATCACAAAAAGTTTCTGAGAATCCTTCTCTCTAGTTTTTATGTGAAGATATTTCCTTTTCCAACATACGCCTCAAGGTGCTCCGAATAAACACTTGCAGATTCTACAAACGTAATGTTTCCAAACTGTTCTATCAAAAGAAACGTTCAAGTCTGTGAGTTGAATGCACTCATCACACAGAAGTTTCTGAGAACGCTTCTGTCTAGTTTTTAGGTGAAGATATTTCCTTTTCCAGCATAGGCCTCAAAACGCTCCAAATATCCTCTTGCAGATTCTACAAAAAGAGTGTTTCCAAACTGTTCCATCAAAAGGAAGGTTCAACTCTGTGAGTTGAATGAATGCATAGTGAAGAACTTTCTGAGAATGCTTCTCTGTAGTTTTTAGGTGAAGATATTCCATATCCCAGCGCAGGCCTCGAAGTGCTCCAAATAACCACTTGCAGATTTTACAAAAGAGTGTTTCAAAACTGCTCTTTCTACAGGTAAGTTCAAGTCTGTGAGTTGAATGCACTCAACACAAAGAAGTTTCTGAGAATGCTTCTGTTCAGTTTTTATGTGAAGATATTTCCTTTTCCAGCATAGGCCTCAAACGGCTCCAAATATCCACTTGCAGATTCTACAAAAAGAGTGTTTCCAAACTTCTCTATCAATTGGTAGGTTCAACTCTGTGAGTTGAATGAACTCATCACAAAGAAGTTTCTGAGAATCCTTCTCTCTAGTTTTTATGTGAAGATATTTCCTTTTCCAACATAGGCCTCAATGTGCTCCGAATAAACACTTGCAGATTTCTACAAACGTAATGTTTCCAAACTGTTCTATCAAAAGAAACGTTCAAGTCTGTGAGTTGAATGCACTCATCACACAGAAGTTTCTGAGAATGCTTCTGTCTAGTTTTTAGGTGAAGATATATCCTTTTGCAGCATAGGCCTCAAAACGCTCCAAATATCCTCTTGCAGATTCTACAAAAAGAGTGTTTCAAAACTGTTCTATCAAAAGGAAGGTTCAACTCTGTGAGTTGAATGAATGCATCATGAAGAACTTTCTGAGAATGCTTCTCTGTAGTTTTTAGGTGAAGATATTCCATATCCCAGCACAGGCCTCGAAGTACTCCAAATAACCACTTGCAGATTTTACCAAAAGAGTGTTTCAAAACTGCTCTTTCTACAGGTAAGTTCAAGTCTGTGAGTTGAATGCACTCAACACAAAGAAGTTTCTGAGAATGCTTCTGTTCAGTTTTTATGTGAAGATATTTCCTTTTCCAGCATAGGCCTCAAACGGCTCCAAATATCCACTTGCAGATTCTACAAAAAGAGTGTTTCCAAACTTCTCTATCAATTGGTAGGTTCAACTCTGTGAGTTGAATGAACTCATCACAAAGAAGTTTCTGAGAATCCTTCTCTCTAGTTTTTATGTGAAGATATTTCCTTTTCCAACATAGGCCTGAAGGTGCTCCGAATAAACACCTGCAGATTCTACAAACGTAATGTTTCCAAACTGTTCTATCAAAAGAAACGTTCAAGTCTGTGAGTTGAATGCACTCATCACACAGAAGTTTCTGAGAATGCTTCTGTCTAGTTTTTAGGTGAAGATATTTCCTTTTCCAGCATAGGCATCAAAACGCTCAAATATCCTCTTGCAGATTCCACAAAAAGAGTGTTTCCAAACTGTTCTATCAAAAGGAAGGTTCAACTCTGTGAGTTGAATGAATGCATCGTGAAGAACTTTCTGAGAATGCTTCTCTGTAGTTTTTAGGTGAAGATATTCCATATCCCAGCACAGGCCTCGAAGTGCTCCAAATAACCACTTACAGATTTTACCAAAAGAGTGTTTCAAAACTGCTCTTTCTACAGGTAAGTTCAAGTCTGTGAGTTGAATGCACCCAACACAAAGAAGTTTCTGAGAATGATTCTGTTCAGTTTTTATGTGAAGATATTTCCTTTTCCAGCATAGGCCTCAAACGGCTCCAAATATCCACTTGCAGATTCTACAAAAAGAGTGTTTCCAAACTTCTCTATCAGTTGGTAGGTTCAACTCTGTGAGTTGAATGAACTCATCACAAAGAAGTTTCTGAGAATCCTTCTCTCTAGTTTTTATGTGAAGATATTTCCTTTTCCAACATACGCCTCAATGTGCTCCAAATAAACACTTGCAGATTCTACAAACGTAATGTTTCCAAACTGTTCTATCAAAAGAAACGTTCAAGTCTGTGAGTTGAATGCACTCATCACACAGAAGTTTCTGAGAACGCTTCTGTCTAGTTTTTAGGTGAAGATATTTCCTTTTCCAGCATAGGCCTCAAAACGCTCCAAATATCCTCTTGCAGATTCTACAAAAAGAGTGTTTCCAAACTGTTCCATCAAAAGGAAGGTTCAACTCTGTGAGTTGAATGAATGCATCGTGAAGAACTTTCTGAGAATGCTTCTCTGTAGTTTTTAGGTGAAGATATTCCATATCCCAGCGCAGGCCTCGAAGTGCTCCAAATAACCACTTGCAGATTTTACAAAAGAGTGTTTCAAAACTGCTCTTTCTACAGGTAAGTTCAAGTCTGTGAGTTGAATGCACTCAACACAAAGAAGTTTCTGAGAATGCTTCTGTTCAGTTTTTAAGTGAAGATATTTCCTTTTCCAGCATAGGCCTCAAACGGCTCCAAATATCCACTTGCAGATTGTACAAAAAGAGTGTTTCCAAACTTCTCTATCAATTGGTAGGTTCAACTCTGTGAGTTGAATGAACTCATCACAAAGAAGTTTCTGAGAATCCTTCTCTCTAGTTTTTATGTGAAGATATTTCCTTTTCCAACATAGGCCTCAAGGTGCTCCGAATAAACACTTGCAGATTCTACAAACGTAATGTTTCCAAACTGTTCTATCAAAAGAAACGTTCAAGTCTGTGAGTTTAATGCACTCATCACACAGAAGTTTCTGAGAATGCTTCTGTCTAGTTTTTAGGTGAAGATATATCCTTTTCCAGCATAGGCCTCAAAACGCTCCAAATATCCTCTTGCAGATTCTACAAAAAGAGTGTTTCAAAACTGTTCTATCAAAAGGAAGGTTCAACTCTGTGAGTTGAATGAATGCATCGTGAAGAACTTTCTGAGAATGCTTCTCTGTAGTTTTTAGGTGAAGATATTCCATATCCCAGCACAGGCCTCGAAGTACTCCAAATAACCACTTGCAGATTTTACCAAAAGAGTGTTTCAAAACTGCTCTTTCTACAGGTAAGTTCAAGTCTGTGAGTTGAATGCACTCAACACAAAGAAGTTTCTGAGAATGCTTCTGTTCAGTTTTTATGTGAAGATATTTCCTTTTCCAGCATAGGCCTCAAACGGCTCCAAATATCCACTTGCAGATTCTACAAAAAGAGTGTTTCCAAACTTCTCTATCAATAGGTAGGTTCAACTCTGTGAGTTGAATGAACTCATCACAAAGAAGTTTCTGAGAATCCTTCTCTCTAGTTTTTATGTGAAGATATTTCCTTTTCCAACATAGGCCTGAAGGTGCTCCGAATAAACACCTGCAGATTCTACAAACGTAATGTTTCCAAACTGTTCTATCAAAAGAAACGTTCAAGTCTGTGAGTTGAATGCACTCATCACACAGAAGTTTCTGAGAATGCTTCTGTCTAGTTTTTAGGTGAAGATATTTCCTTTTCCAGCATAGGCATCAAAACGCTCAAATATCCTGTTGCAGATTCCACAAAAAGAGTGTTTCAAAACTGTTCTATCAAAAGGAAGGTTCAACTCTGTGAGTTGAATGAATGCATCGTGAAGAACTTTCTGAGAATGCTTCTCTGTAGTTTTTAGGTGAAGATATTCCATATCCCAGCACAGGCCTCGAAGTGCTCCAAATAACCACTTGCAGATTTTACCAAAAGAGTGTTTCAAAACTGCTCTTTCTACAGGTAAGTTCAAGTCTGTGAGTTGAATGCACTCAACACAAAGAAGTTTCGGAGAATGCTTCTGTTCAGTTTTTATGTGAAGATATTTCCTTTTCCAGCCTAGGCCTCAAACGGCTCCAAATATCCACTTGCAGATTCTACAAAAAGAGTGTTTCCAAACTTCTCTATCAATTGGTAGGTTCAACTCTGTGAGTTGAATGAACTCATCACAAAGAAGTTTCTGAGAATCCTTCTCTCTAGTTTTTATGTGAAGATATTTCCTTTTCCAACATACGCCTCAAGGTGCTCCGAATAAACACTTGCAGATTCTACAAACGTAATGTTTCCAAACTGTGCTATCAAAAGAAACGTTCAAGTCTGTGAGTTGAATGCACTCATCACACAGAAGTTTCTGAGAATGCTTCTGTCTAGTTTTTAGGTGAAGATATATCCTTTTCCAGCATAGGCCTCAAAACGCTCCAAATATCCTCTTGCAGATTCTACAAAAAGAGTGTTTCAAAACTGTTCTATCAAAAGGAAGGTTCAACTCTGTGAGTTGAATGAATGCATCGTGAAGAACTTTCTGAGAATGCTTCTCTGTAGTTTTTAGGTGAAGATATTCCATATCCCAGCACAGGCCTCGAAGTACTCCAAATAAACACTTGCAGATTTTACCAAAAGAGTGTTTCAAAACCGCTCTTTCTACAGGTAAGTTCAAGTCTGTGAGTTGAATGCACTCAACACAAAGAAGTTTCTGAGAATGCTTCTGTTCAGTTTTTATGTGAAGATATTTCCTTTTCCAGCATAGGCCTCAAACGGCTCCAAATATCCACTTGCAGATTCTACAAAAAGAGTGTTTCCAAACTTCTCTATCAATTGGTAGGTTCAACTCTGTGAGTTGAATGAACTCATCACAAAGAAGTTTCTGAGAATCCTTCTCTCTAGTTTTTATGTGAAGATATTTCCTTTTCCAACATAGGCCTGAAGGTGCTCCGAATAAACACCTGCAGATTCTACAAACGTAATGTTTCCAAACTGTTCTATCAAAAGAAACGTTCAAGTCTGTGAGTTGAATGCACTCATCACACAGAAGTTTCTGAGAATGCTTCTGTCTAGTTTTTAGGTGAAGATATTTCCTTTTCCAGCATAGGCATCAAAACGCTCAAATATCCTCTTGCAGATTCCACAAAAAGAGTGTTTCAAAACTGTTCAATCAAAAGGAAGGTTCAACTCTGTGAGTTGAATGAATGTATCGTGAAGAACTTTCTGAGAATGCTTCTCTGTAGTTTTTAGGTGAAGATATTCCATATCCCAGCACAGGCCTCGAAGTGCTCCAAATAACCACTTGCAGATTTTACCAAAAGAGTGTTTCAAAACTGCTCTTTCTACAGGTAAGTTCAAGTCTGTGAGTTGAATGCACTCAACACAAAGAAGTTTCTGAGAATGCTTCTGTTCAGTTTTTATGTGAAGATATTTCCTTTTCCAGCATAGGCCTCAAACGGCTCCAAATATCCACTTGCAGATTCTACAAAAAGAGTGTTTCCAAACTTCTCTATCAGTTGGTAGGTTCAACTCTGTGAGTTGAATGAACTCATCACAAAGAAGTTTCTGAGAATCCTTCTCTCTAGTTTTTATGTGAAGATATTTCCTTTTCCAACATAGGCCTCAAGGTGCTCCGAATAAACACTTGCAGATTCTACAAACGTAATGTTTCCAAACTGTTCTATCAAAAGAAACGTTCAAGTCTGTGAGTTGAATGCACTCATCACACAGAAGTTTCTGAGAATGCTTCTGTCTAGTTTTTAGGTGAAGATATTTCCTTTTCCAGCATAGGCCTCAAAACGCTCCAAATATCCTCTTGCAGATTCTACAAAAAGAGTGTTTCCAAACTGTTCTATCAAAAGGAAGGTTCAACTCTGTGAGTTGAATGAATGCATCGTGAAGAACTTTCTGAGAATGCTTCTCTGTAGTTTGTAGGTGAAGATATTCCATATCCCAGCACAGGCCTCGAAGTGCTCCAAATAACCACTTGCAGATTTTACCAAAAGAGTGTTTCAAAACTGCTCTTTCTACAGGTAAGTTCAAGTCTGTGAGTTGAATGCACTCAACACAAAGAAGTTTCTGAGAATGCTTCTGTTCAGTTTTTATGTGAAGATATTTCCTTTTCCAGCATAGGCCTCAAACGGCTCCAAATATCCACTTGCAGATTCTACAAAAAGAGTGTTTCCAAACTTCTCTATCAATTGGTAGGTTCAACTCTGTGAGTTGAATGAACTCATCACAAAGAAGTTTCTGAGAATCCTTCTCTCTAGTTTTTATGCGAAGATATTTCCTTTTCCAACATAGGCCTCAAGGTGCTCCGAATAAACACTTGCAGATTCTACAAAGGTAATGTTTCCAAACTGTTCTATCAAAAGAAACGTTCAAGTCTGTGAGTTGAATGCACTCATCACACAGAAGTTTCTGAGAATGCTTCTGTCTAGTTTTTAGGTGAAGATATTTCCTTTTCCAGCATAGGCCTCAAAACGCTCCAAATATCCTCTTGCAGATTCTACAAAAAGAGTGTTTCCAAACTGTTCTATCAAAAGGAAGGTTCAACTCTGTGAGTTGAATGAATGCATCGTGAAGAACTTTCTGAGAATGCTTCTCTGTAGTTTTTAGGTGAAGATATTCCATATCCCAGCACAGGCCTCGAAGTGCTCCAAATAACCACTTGCAGATTTTACCAAAAGAGTGTTTCAAAACTGCTCTTTCTACAGGTAAGTTCAAGTCTGTGAGTTGAATGCACCCAACACAAAGAAGTTTCTGAGAATGATTCTGTTCAGTTTTTATGTGAAGATATTTCCTTTTCCAGCATAGGCCTCAAACGGCTCCAAATATCCACTTGCAGATTCTACAAAAAGAGTGTTTCCAAACTTTTCTATCAGTTGGTAGGTTCAACTCTGTGAGTTGAATGAACTCATCACAAAGAAGTTTCTGAGAATCCTTCTCTCTAGTTTTTATGTGAAGATATTTCCTTTTCCAACATAGGCCTCAATGTGCTCCGAATAAACACTTGCAGATTCTACAAACGTAATGTTTCCAAACTGTTCTATCAAAAGAAACGTTCAAGTCTGTGAGTTGAATGCACTCATCACACAGAAGTTTCTGAGAATGCTTCTGTCTAGTTTTTAGGTGAAGATATTTCCTTTTCCAGCATAGGCCTCAAAACGCTCCAAATATCCTCTTGCAGATTCTACAAAAAGAGTGTTTCAAAACTGTTCTATCAAAAGGAAGGTTCAACTCTGTGAGTTGAAAGAATGCATCATGAAGAACTTTCTGAGAATGCTTCTCTGTAGTGTTTAGGTGAAGATATTCCATATCCCAGCACAGGCCTCGAAGTGCTCCAAATAACCACTTGCAGATTTTAAGAAAAGATTGTTTCAAAACTGCTCTTTCTACAGGTAAGTTCAAGTCTGTGAGTTGAATGCACTCAACACAAAGAAGTTTCTGAGAATGCTTCTGTTCAGTTTTTATGTGAAGATATTTCCTTTTCCAGCCTAGGCCTCAAACGGCTCCAAATATCCACTTGCAGATTCTACAAAAAGAGTGTTTCCAAACTTCTCTATCAATTGGTAGGTTCAACTCTGTGAGTTGAATGAACTCATCACAAAGAAGTTTCTGAGAATCCTTCTCTCTAGTTTTTATGTGAAGATATTTCCTTTTCCAACATAGGCCTCAAGGTGCTCCGAATAAAAACTTGCAGATTCTACAAACGTAATGTTTCCAAACTGTGCTATCAAAAGAAACGTTCAAGTCTGTGAGTTGAATGCACTCATCACACAGAAGTTTCTGAGAACGCTTCTGTCTAGTTTTTAGGTGAAGATATTTCCTTTTCCAGCATAGGCCTCAAAACGCTCCAAATATCCTCTTGCAGATTCTACAAAAAGAGTGTTTCCAAACTGTTCCATCAAAAGGAAGGTTCAACTCTGTGAGTTGAATGAATGCATCGTGAAGAACTTTCTGAGAATGCTTCTCTGTAGTTTTTAGGTGAAGATATTCCATATCCCAGCGCAGGCCTCGAAGTGCTCCAAATAACCACTTGCAGATTTTACAAAAGAGTATTTCAAAACTGCTCTTTCTACAGGTAAGTTCAAGTCTGTGAGTTGAATGCACTCAACACAAAGAAGTTTCTGAGAATGCTTCTGTTCAGTTTTTATGTGAAGATATTTCCTTTTCCAGCATAGGCCTCAAACGGCTCCAAATATCCACTTGCAGATTCTACAAAAAGAGTGTTTCCAAACTTCTCTATCAATTGGTAGGTTCAACTCTGTGAGTTGAATGAACTCATCACAAAGAAGTTTCTGAGAATCCTTCTCTCTAGTTTTTATGTGAAGATATTTCCTTTTCCAACATAGGCCTCGAGGTGCTCCGAATAAACACTTGCAGATTCTACAAACGTAATGTTTCCAAACTGTTCTATCAAAAGAAACGTTCAAGTCTGTGAGTTTAATGCACTCATCACACAGAAGTTTCTGAGAATGCTTCTGTCTAGTTTTTAGGTGAAGATATATCCTTTTCCAGCATAGGCCTCAAAACGCTCCAAATATCCTCTTGCAGATTCTACAAAAAGAGTGTTTCAAAACTGTTCTATCAAAAGGAAGGTTCAACTCTGTGAGTTGAATGAATGCATCATGAAGAACTTTCTGAGAATGCTTCTCTGTAGTTTTTAGGTGAAGATATTCCATATCCCAGCACAGGCCTCGAAGTGCTCCAAACAACCACTTGCAGATTTTACCAAAAGAGTGTTTCAAAACTGCTCTTTCTACAGGTAAGTTCAAGTCTGTGAGTTGAATGCACTCAACACAAAGAAGTTTCTGAGAATGCTTCTGTTCAGTTTTTATGTGAAGATATTTCCTTTTCCAGCATAGGCCTCAAACGGCTCCAAATATCCACTTGCAGATTCTACAAAAAGAGTGTTTCCAAACTTCTCTATCAGTTGGTAGGTTCAACTCTGTGAGTTGAATGAACTCATCACAAAGAAGTTTCTGAGAATCCTTCTCTCTAGTTTTTATGTGAAGATATTTCCTTTTCCAACATAGGCCTCAAGGTGCTCCGAATAAACACTTGCAGATTCTACAAACGTAATGTTTCCAAACTGTTCTATCAAAAGAAACGTTCAAGTCTGTGAGTTGAATGCACTCATCACACAGAAGTTTCTGAGAATGCTTCTGTCTAGTTTTTAGGTGAAGATATTTCCTTTTCCAGCATAGGCCTCAAAACGCTCCAAATATCCTCTTGCAGATTCTACAAAAAGAGTGTTTCCAAACTGTTCTATCAAAAGGAAGGTTCAACTCTGTGAGTTGAATGAATGCATCGTGAAGAACTTTCTGAGAATGCTTCTCTGTAGTTTGTAGGTGAAGATATTCCATATCCCAGCACAGGCCTCGAAGTGCTCCAAATAACCACTTGCAGATTTTACCAAAAGAGTTTTTCAAAACTGCTCTTTCTACAGGTAAGTTCAAGTCTGTGAGTTGAATGCACTCAACACAAAGAAGTTTCTGAGAATGCTTCTGTTCAGTTTTTATGTGAAGATATTTCCTTTTCCAGCATAGGCCTCAAACGGCTCCAAATATCCACTTGCAGATTCTACAAAAAGAGTGTTTCCAAACTTCTCTATCAATTGGTAGTTTCATCTCTGTGAGTTGAATGAACTCATCACAAAGAAGTTTCTGAGAATCCTTCTCTCTAGTTTTTATGCGAAGATATTTCCTTTTTCAACGTAGGCCTCAAGGTGCTCCGAATAAACACTTGCAGATTCTACAAACGTAATGTTTCCAAACTGTTCTATCAAAAGAAACGTTCAAGTCTGTGAGTTGAATGCACTCATCACACAGAAGTTTCTGAGAATGCTTCTGTCTAGTTTTTAGGTGAAGATATTTCCTTTTCCAGCATAGGCCTCAAAACGCTCCAAATATCCTCTTGCAGATTCTACAAAAAGAGTGTTTCCAAACTGTTCTATCAAAAGGAAGGTTCAACTCTGTGAGTTGAATGAATGCATCGTGAAGAACTTTCTGAGAATGCTTCTCTGTAGTTTGTAGGTGAAGATATTCCATATCCCAGCACAGGCCTCGAAGTGCTCCAAATAACCACTTGCAGATTTTACCAAAAGAGTTTTTCAAAACTGCTCTTTGTACAGGTAAGTTCAAGTCTGTGAGTTGAATGCACTCAACACAAAGAAGTTTCTGAGAATGCTTCTATTCAGTTTTTATGTGAAGATATTTCCTTTTCCAGCATAGGCCTCAAACGGCTCCAAATATCCACTTGCAGATTCTACAAAAAGAGTGTTTCCAAACTTCTCTATCAATTGGTAGTTTCATCTCTGTGAGTTGAATGAACTCATCACAAAGAAGTTTCTGAGAATCCTTCTCTCTAGTTTTTATGCGAAGATATTTCCTTTTTCAACGTAGGCCTCAAGGTGCTCCGAATAAACACTTGCAGATTCTACAAACGTAATGTTTCCAAACTGTTCTATCAAAAGAAACGTTCAAGTCTGTGAGTTGAATGCACTCATCACACAGAAGTTTCTGAGAATGCTTCTGTCTAGTTTTTAGGTGAAGATATTTCCTTTTCCAGCATAGGCCTCAAAACGCTCCAAATATTCTCTTGCAGATTCTACAAAAAGAGTGTTTCCAAACTGTTCTATCAAAAGGAAGGTTCAACTCTGTGAGTTGAATGAATGCATCGTGAAGAACTTTCTGAGAATGCTTCTCTGTAGTTTGTAGGTGAAGATATTCCATATCCCAGCACAGGCCTCGAAGTGCTCCAAATAACCACTTGCAGATTTTACCAAAAGAGTGTTTCAAAACTGCTCTTTCTACAGGTAAGTTCAAGTCTGTGAGTTGAATGCACTCAACACAAAGAAGTTTCTGAGAATGCTTCTGTTCAGTTTTTATGTGAAGATATTTCCTTTTCCAGCATAGGCCTCAAACGGCTCCAAATATCCACTTGCAGATTCTACAAAAAGAGTGTTTCCAAACTTCTCTATCAATTGGTAGGTTCAACTCTGTGAGTTGAATGAACTCATCACAAAGAAGTTTCTTAGAATCCTTCTCTCTAGTTTTTATGTGAAGATATTTCCTTTTCCAACATAGGCCTCAAGGTGCTCCGAATAAACACTTGCAGATTCTACAAACGTAATGTTTCCAAACTGTTCTATCAAAAGAAACGTTCAAGTCTGTGAGTTGAATGCACTCATCACACAGAAGTTTCTGAGAATGCTTCTGTCTAGTTTTTAGGTGAAGATATTTCCTTTTCCAGCATAGGCCTCAAAACGCTCCAAATATCCTCTTGCAGATTCTACAAAAAGAGTGTTTCCAAACTGTTCTATCAAAAGGAAGGTTCAACTCTGTGAGTTGAATGAATGCATCGTGAAGAAATTTCTGAGAATGCTTCTCTGTAGTTTTTAGGTGAAGATATTCCATATCCCAGCACAGGCCTCGAAGTGCTCCAAATAACCACTTGCAGATTTTACCAAAAGAGTGTTTCAAAACTGCTCTTTCTACAGGTAAGTTCCAGTCTGTGAGTTGAATGCACTCAACACAAAGAAGTTTCTGAGAATGCTTCTGTTCAGTTTTTATGTGAAGATATTTCCTTTTCCAGCATAGGCCTCAAACGGCTCCAAATATCCACTTGCAGATTCTACAAAAAGAGTGTTTCCAAACTTCTCTATCAATTGGTAGGTTCAACTCTGTGAGTTGAATGAACTCATCACAAAGAAGTTTCTGAGAATCCTTCTCTCTAGTTTTTATGTGAAGATATTTCCTTTTCCAACATAGGCCTGAAGGTGCTCCGAATAAACACCTGCAGATTCTACAAACGTAATGTTTCCAAACTGTTCTATCAAAAGAAACGTTCAAGTCTGTGAGTTGAATGCACTCATCACACAGAAGTTTCTGAGAATGCTTCTGTCTAGTTCTTCGGTGAAGATATTTCCTTTTCCAGCATAGGCCTCAAAACCCTCCAAATATCCTCTTGCAGATTCTACAAAAAGAGTGTTTCAAAACTGTTCTATCAAAAGGAAGGTTCAACTCTGTGAGTTGAATGAATGCATCATGAAGAACTTTCTGAGAATGCTTCTCTGTAGTTTTTAGGTGAAGATATTCCATATCCCAGCACAGGCCTCGAAGTGCTCCAAATAACCACTTGCAGGTTTTACCAAAAGAGTGTTTCAAAACTGCTCTTTCTACAGGTAAGTTCAAGTCTGTGAGTTGAATGCACTCAACACAAAGAAGTTTCTGAGAATGCTTCTGTTCAGTTTTTATGTGAAGATATTTCCTTTTCCAGCATAGGCCTCAAACGGCTCCAAATATCCACTTGCAGATTCTACAAAAAGAGTGTTTCCAAACTTCTCTATCAATTGGTAGTTTCATCTCTGTGAGTTGAATGAACTCATCACAAAGAAGTTTCTGAGAATCCTTCTCTCTAGTTTTTATGCGAAGATATTTCCTTTTTCAACGTAGGCCTCAAGGTGCTCCGAATAAACACTTGCAGATTCTACAAACGTAATGTTTCCAAACTGTTCTATCAAAAGAAACGTTCAAGTCTGTGAGTTGAATGCACTCATCACACAGAAGTTTCTGAGAATGCTTCTGTCTAGTTTTTAGGTGAAGATATTTCCTTTTCCAGCATAGGCCTCAAAACGCTCCAAATATTCTCTTGCAGATTCTACAAAAAGAGTGTTTCCAAACTGTTCTATCAAAAGGAAGGTTCAACTCTGTGAGTTGAATGAATGCATCGTGAAGAACTTTCTGAGAATGCTTCTCTGTAGTTTGTAGGTGAAGATATTCCATATCCCAGCACAGGCCTCGAAGTGCTCCAAATAACCACTTGCAGATTTTACCAAAAGAGTGTTTCAAAACTGCTCTTTGTACAGGTAAGTTCAAGTCTGTGAGTTGAATGCACTCAACACAAAGAAGTTTCTGAGAATGCTTCTATTCAGTTTTTATGTGAAGATATTTCCTTTTCCAGCATAGGCCTCAAACGGCTCCAAATATCCACTTGCAGATTCTACAAAAAGAGTGTTTCCAAACTTTTCTATCAATTGGTAGGTTCAACTCTGTGAGTTGAATGAACTCATCACAAAGAAGTTTCTTAGAATCCTTCTCTCTAGTTTTTATGTGAAGATATTTCCTTTTCCAACATAGGCCTCAAGGTGCTCCGAATAAACACTTGCAGATTCTACAAACGTAATGTTTCCAAACTGTTCTATCAAAAGAAACGTTCAAGTCTGTGAGTTGAATGCACTCATCACACAGAAGTTTCTGAGAATGCTTCTGTCTAGTTTTTAGGTGAAGATATTTCCTTTTCCAGCATAGGCCTCAAAACGCTCCAAATATCCTCTTGCAGATTCTACAAAAAGAGTGTTTCCAAACTGTTCTATCAAAAGGAAGGTTCAACTCTGTGAGTTGAATGAATGCATCGTGAAGAACTTTCTGAGAATGCTTCTCTGTAGTTTTTAGGTGAAGATATTCCATATCCCAGCACAGGCCTCGAAGTGCTCCAAATAACCACTTGCAGATTTTACCAAAAGAGTGTTTCAAAACTGCTCTTTCTACAGGTAAGTTCAAGTCTGTGAGTTGAATGCACTCAACACAAAGAAGTTTCTGAGAATGCTTCTGTTCAGTTTTTATGTGAAGATATTTCCTTTTCCAGCATAGGCCTCAAACGGCTCCAAATATCCACTTGCAGATTCTACAAAAAGAGTGTTTCCAAACTTCTCTATCAATTGGTAGGTTCAACTCTGTGAGTTGAATGAACTCATCACAAAGAAGTTTCTGAGAATCCTTCTCTCTAGTTTTTATGTGAAGATATTTCCTTTTCCAACATAGGCCTCAAGGTGCTCCGAATAAACACTTGCAGATTCTACAAACGTAATGTTTCCAAACTGTTCTATCAAAAGAAACGTTCAAGTCTGTGAGTTGAATGCACTCATCACACAGAAGTTTCTGAGAATGCTTCTGTCTAGTTTTTAGGTGAAGATATTTCCTTTTCCAGCATAGGCCTCAAAACGCTCCAAATATCCTCTTGCAGATTCTACAAAAAGAGTGTTTCAAAACTGTTCTATCAAAAGGAAGGTTCAACTCTGTGAGTTGAATGAATGCATCGTGAAGAACTTTCTGAGAAGGCTTCTCTGTAGTTTTTAGGTGAAGATATTCCATATCCCAGCACAGGCCTCGAAGTGCTCCAAATAACCACTTGCAGATTTTACCAAAAGAGTGTTTCAAAACTGCTCTTTCTACAGGTAAGTTCAAGTCTGTGAGTTGAATGCACTCAACACAAAGAAGTTTCTGAGAATGCTTCTGTTCAGTTTTTATGTGAAGATATTTCCTTTTCCAGCATAGGCCTCAAACGGCTCCAAATATCCACTTGCAGATTCTACAAAAAGAGTGTTTCCAAACTTATCAATTGGTAGGTTCAACTCTGTGAGTTGAATGAACTCATCACAAAGAAGTTTCTGAGAATCCTTCTCTCTAGTTTTTATGTGAAGATATTTCCTTTTCCAACATAGGCCTCAAGGTGCTCCGAATAAACACCTGCAGATTCTACAAACGTAATGTTTCCAAACTGTTCTATCAAAAGAAACGTTCAAGTCTGTGAGTTGAATGCACTCATCACACAGAAGTTTCTGAGAATGCTTCTGTCTAGTTTTTAGGTGAAGATATTTCCTTTTCCAGCATAGGCCTCAAAACGCTCCAAATATCCTCTTGCAGATTCTACAAAAAGAGTGTTTCCAAACTGTTTTATCAAAAGGAAGGTTCAACTCTGTGAGTTGAATGAATGCATCATGAAGAACTTTCTGAGAATGCTTCTCTGTAGTTTTTAGGTGAAGACATTCCATATCCCAGCACAGGCCTCGAAGTGCTCCAAATAACTACTTGCAGATTTTACCAAAAGAGTGTTTCAAAACTGCTCTTTCTATAGGTAAGTTCAAGACTGTGAGTTGAATGCACTCAACACAAAGAAGTTTCTGAGAATGCTTCTGTTCAGTTTTTATGTGAAGATATTTCCTTTTCCAGCATAGGCCTCAAACGGCTCCAAATATCCACTTGCAGATTCTACAAAAAGAGTGTTTCCAAACCTCTCTATCAATTGGTAGGTTCAACTCTGTGAGTTGAATGAACTCATCACAAAGAAGTTTCTGAAAATCCTTCTCTCTAGTTTTTATGCGAAGATATTTCCTTTTCCAACATAGGCCTCAAGGTGCTCCGAATAAACACTTGCAGATTCTACAAACGGAATGTTTCCAAACTGTTCTATCAAAAGAAACGTTCAAGTCTGTGAGTTGAATGCACTCATCACACAGAAGTTTCTGACAATGCTTCTGTTCAGTTTTTATGTGAAGATATTTCCTTTTCCAGCATAGGCCTCAAATGGCTCCAAATATCCACTTGCAGATTCTACAAAAAGAGTGTTTCCAAACTTCTCTATCAATTGGTAGGTTCAACTCTGTGAGTTGAATGAACTCATCACAAAGAAGTTTCTGAGAATCCTTCTCTCTAGTTTTTATGTGAAGATATTTCCTTTTCCAACATACGCCTCAAGGTGCTCCGAATAAACACTTGCAGATTCTACAAACGTAATGTTTCCAAACTCTTCTATCAAAAGAAACGTTCAAGTCTGTGAGTTGAATGCACTCATCACACAGAAGTTTCTGAGAATGCTTCTGTCTAGTTTTTAGGTGAAGATATTTCCTTTTCCAGCATAGACCTCAAAACGCTCCAAATATCCTCTTGCAGATTCTACAAAAAGAGTGTTTCCAAACTGTTCTATCAAAAGGAAGGTTCAACTCTGTGAGTTGAATGAATGCATCGTGAAGAACTTTTTGAGAATGCTTCTCTGTAGTTTTTAGGTGAAGATATTCCATATCCCAGCACAGGCCTCGAAGTGCTCCAAATAACCACTTGCAGATTTTACCAAAAGAGTGTTTCAAAACTGCTCTTTCTACAGGTAAGTTCAAGTCTGTGAGTTGAATGCACTCAACACAAAGAAGTTTCTGAGAATGCTTCTGATCAGTTTTTATGTGAAGATGTTTCCTTTTCCAGCATAGGCCTCAAACGGCTCCAAATATCCACTTGCAGATTCTACAAAAAGAGTGTTTCCAAACTTCTCTATCAATTGGTAGGTTCAACTCTGTGAGTTGAATGAACTCATCACAAAGAAGTTTCTGAGAATCCTTCTCTCTAGTTTTTATGTGAAGATATTTCCTTTTCCAACATAGGCCTCAAGGTGCTCCGAATAAACACTTGCAGATTCTACAAACGTAATGTTTGCAAACTGTTCTATCAAAAGAAACGTTCAAGTCTGTGAGTTGAATGCACTCATCACACAGAAGTTTCTGAGAATGCTTCTGTCTAGTTTTTAGGTGAAGATATTTCCTTTTCCACCATAGGCCTCAAAACGCTCCAAATATCCTCTTGCAGATTCTACAAAAAGAGTGTTTCCAAACTGTTCTATCAAAAGGAAGGTTCAAATCTGTGAGTGGAATGAATGCATCGTGAAGAACTTTCTGAGAATGCTTCTCTGTAGTTTTTAGGTGAAGATATTCCATATCCCAGCACAGGCCTCGAAGTGCTCCAAATAACCACTTGCAGATTTTACCAAAAGAGTGTTTCAAAACTGCTCTTTCTACAGGTAAGTTCAAGTCTGTGAGTTGAATGCACTCAACACAAAGAAGTTTCTGAGAATGCTTCTGTTCAGTTTTTATGTGAAGATATTTCCTTTTCCAGCATAGGCCTCAAACGGCTCCAAATATCCACTTGCAGATTCTACAAAAAGAGTGTTTCCAAACTTCTCTATCAATTGGTAGGTTCAACTCTGTGAGTTGAATGAACTCATCACAAAGAAGTTTCTGAGAATCCTTCTCTCTAGTTTTTATGCGAAGATATTTCCTTTTCCAACATAGGCCTCAAGGTGCTCCGAAAAAACACTTGCAGATTCTACAAAGGTAATGTTTCCAAACTGTTCTATCAAAAGAAACGTTCAAGTCTGTGAGTTGAATGCACTCATCACACAGAAGTTTCTGAGAATGCTTCTGTCTAGTTTTTAGGTGAACATATTTCCTTTTCCAGCATAGGCCTCAAAACGCTCCAAATATCCTCTTGCAGATTCTACAAAAAGAGTGTTTCCAAACTGTTCTATCAAAAGGAAGGTTCAACTCTATGAGTTGAATGAATGCATCGTGAAGAACTTTCTGAGAATGCTTCTCTGTAGTTTGTAGGTGAAGATATTCCATATCCCAGCACAGGCCTCGAAGTGCTCCAAATAACCACTTGCAGATTTTACCAAAAGAGTGTTTCAAAACTGCTCTTTCTACAGGTAAGTTCAAGTCTGTGAGTTGAATGCACTCAACACAAAGAAGTTTCTGAGAATGCTTCTGTTCAGTTTTTATGTGAAGATATTTCCTTTTCCAGCATAGGCCTCAAACGGCTCCAAATATCCACTTGCAGATTCTACAAAAAGAGTGTTTCCAAACTTCTCTATCAATTGGTAGGTTCAACTCTGTGAGTTGAATGAACTCATCACAAAGAAGTTTCTGAGAATCCTTCTCTCTAGTTTTTATGTGAAGGTATCTCCTTTTCCAACATAGGCTTCAAGGTGCTCCGAATAAACAATTGCAGATTCTACAAACGTAATGTTTCCAAACTGTTCTATCAAAAGAAACGTTCAAGTCTGTGACTTGAATGCACTCATCACACAGAAGTTTCTGAGAATTCTTCTGTCTAGTTTTTAGGTGAAGATATTTCCTTTTCCAGCATAGGCCTCAAAACGCTCCAAATATCCTCTTGCAGATTCTACAAAAAGAGTGTTTCCAAACTGTTCTACCAAAAGGAAGGTTCAACTCTGTGAGTTGAATGAATGCATCGTGAAGAACTTTCTGAGAATGCTTCTCTGTAGTTTTTAGGTGAAGATATTCCATATCCCAGCACAGGCCTCGAAGTGCTCCAAATAACCACTTGCAGATTTTACCAAAAGAGTGTTTCAAAACTGCTCTTTCTACAGGTAAGTTCAAGTCTGTGAGTTGAATGCACCCAACACAAAGAAGTTTCTGAGAATGATTCTGTTCAGTTTTTATGTGAAGATATTTCCTTTTCCAGCATAGGCCTCAAACGGCTCCAAATATCCACTTGCAGATTCTACAAAAAGAGTGTTTCCAAACTTCTCTATCAGTTGGTAGGTTCAACTCTGTGAGTTGAATGAACTCATCACAAAGAAATTTCTGAGAATCCTTCTCTCTAGTTTTTATGTGAAGATATTTCCTTTTCCAACATAGGCCTCAATGTGCTCCGAATAAACACTTGCAGATTCTACAAACGTAATGTTTCCAAACTGTTCTATCAAAAGAAACGTTCAAGTCTGTGAGTTGAATGCACTCATCACACAGAAGTTTCTGAGAATGCTTCTGTCTAGTTTTTAGGTGAAGATATTTCCTTTTCCAGCATAGGCCTCAAAACGCTCCAAATATCCTCTTGCAGATTCTACAAAAAGAGTGTTTCCAAACTGTTCTATCAAAAGGAAGGTTCAACTCTGTGAGTTGAATGAATGCATCATGAAGAACTTTCTGAGAATGCTTCTCTGTAGTTTTTAGGTGAAGATATTCCATATCCCAGCACAGGCCTCGAAGTGCTCCAAATAACCACTTGCAGATTTTAAGAAAAGATTGTTTCAAAACTGCTCTTTCTACAGGTAAGTTCAAGTCTGTGAGTTGAATGCACTCAACACAAAGAAGTTTCTGAGTATGCTTCTGTTCAGTTTTTATGTGAAGATATTTCCTTTTCCAGCATAGGCCTCAAACGGCTCCAAATATCCACTTGCAGATTCTACAAAAAGAGTGTTTCCAAACTTCTCTATCAATTGGTAGGTTCAACTCTGTGAGTTAAATGAACTCATCACAAAAAGTTTCTGAGAATCCTTCTCTCTAGTTTTTATGTGAAGATATTTCCTTTTCCAACATACGCCTCAAGGTGCTCCGAATAAACACTTGCAGATTCTACAAACGTAATGTTTCCAAACTGTTCTATCAAAAGAAACGTTCAAGTCTGTGAGTTGAATGCACTCATCACACAGAAGTTTCTGAGAACGCTTCTGTCTAGTTTTTAGGTGAAGATATTTCCTTTTCCAGCATAGGCCTCAAAACGCTCCAAGTATCCTCTTGCAGATTCTACAAAAAGAGTGTTTCCAAACTGTTCCATCAAAAGGAAGGTTCAACTCTGTGAGTTGAATGAATGCATAGTGAAGAACTTTCTGAGAATGCTTCTCTGTAGTTTTTAGGTGAAGATATTCCATATCCCAGCGCAGGCCTCGAAGTGCTCCAAATAACCACTTGCAGATTTTACAAAAGAGTGTTTCAAAACTGCTCTTTCTACAGGTAAGTTCAAGTCTGTGAGTTGAATGCACTCAACACAAAGAAGTTTCTGAGAATGCTTCTGTTCAGTTTTTATGTGAAGATATTTCCTTTTCCAGCATAGGCCTCAAACGGCTCCAAATATCCACTTGCAGATTCTACAAAAAGAGTGTTTCCAAACTTCTCTATCAATTGGTAGGTTCAACTCTGTGAGTTGAATGAACTCATCACAAAGAAGTTTCTGAGAATCCTTCTCTCTAGTTTTTATGTGAAGATATTTCCTTTTCCAACATAGGCCTCAATGTGCTCCGAATAAACACTTGCAGATTCTACAAACGTAATGTTTCCAAACTGTTCTATCAAAAGAAACGTTCAAGTCTGTGAGTTGAATGCACTCATCACACAGAAGTTTCTGAGAATGCTTCTGTCTAGTTTTTAGGTGAAGATATATCCTTTTCCAGCATAGGCCTCAAAACGCTCCAAATATCCTCTTGCAGATTCTACAAAAAGAGTGTTTCAAAACTGTTCTATCAAAAGGAAGGTTCAACTCTGTGAGTTGAATGAATGCATCATGAAGAACTTTCTGAGAATGCTTCTCTGTAGTTTTTAGGTGAAGATATTCCATATCCCAGCACAGGCCTCGAAGTACTCCAAATAACCACTTGCAGATTTTACCAAAAGAGTGTTTCAAAACTGCTCTTTCTACAGGTAAGTTCAAGTCTGTGAGTTGAATGCACTCAACACAAAGAAGTTTCTGAGAATGCTTCTGTTCAGTTTTTATGTGAAGATATTTCCTTTTCCAGCATAGACCTCAAACGGCTCCAAATATCCACTTGCAGATTCTACAAAAAGAGTGTTTCCAAACTTCTCTATCAATTGGTAGGTTCAACTCTGTGAGTTGAATGAACTCATCACAAAGAAGTTTCTGAGAATCCTTCTCTCTAGTTTTTATGTGAAGATATTTCCTTTTCCAACATAGGCCTGAAGGTGCTCCGAATAAACACCTGCAGATTCTACAAACGTAATGTTTCCAAACTGTTCTATCAAAAGAAACGTTCAAGTCTGTGAGTTGAATGCACTCATCACACAGAAGTTTCTGAGAATGCTTCTGTCTAGTTTTTAGGTGAAGATATTTCCTTTTCCAGCATAGGCATCAAAACGCTCAAATATCCTCTTGCAGATTCCACAAAAAGAGTGTTTCCAAACTGTTCTATCAAAAGGAAGGTTCAACTCTGTGAGTTGAATGAATGCATCGTGAAGAACTTTCTGAGAATGCTTCTCTGTAGTTTTTAGGTGAAGATATTCCATATCCCAGCACAGGCCTCGAAGTTCTCCAAATAACCACTTGCAGATTTTACCAAAAGAGAGTTTCAAAACTGCTCTTTCTACAGGTAAGTTCAAGTCTGTGAGTTGAATGCACTCAACACAAAGAAGTTTCTGAGAATGCTTCTGTTCAGTTTTTATGTGAAGATATTTCCTTTTCCAGCATAGGCCTCAAACGGCTCCAAATATCCACTTGCAGATTCTACAAAAAGAGTGTTTCCAAACTTCTCTATCAGTTGGTAGGTTCAACTCTGTGAGTTGAATGAACTCATCACAAAGAAGTTTCTGAGAATCCTTCTCTCTAGTTTTTATGTGAAGATATTTCCTTTTCCAACATAGGCCTCAAGGTGCTCCGAATAAACACTTGCAGATTCTACAAACGTAATGTTTCCAAACTGTTCTATCAAAAGAAACGTTCAAGTCTGTGAGTTGAATGCACTCATCACACAGAAGTTTCTGAGAATGCTTCTGTCTAGTTTTTAGGTGAAGATATTTCCTTTTCCAGCATAGGCCTCAAAACGCTCCAAATATCCTCTTGCAGATTCTACAAAAAGAGTGTTTCCAAACTGTTCTATCAAAAGGAAGGTTCAACTCTGTGAGTTGAATGAATGCATCATGAAGAACTTTCTGAGAATGCTTCTCTGTAGTTTGTAGGTGAAGATATTCCATATCCCAGCACAGGCCTCGAAGTGCTCCAAATAACCACTTGCAGATTTTACCAAAAGAGTGTTTCAAAACTGCTCTTTCTACAGGTAAGTTCAAGTCTGTGAGTTGAATGCACTCAACACAAAGAAGTTTCTGAGAATGCTTCTGTTCAGTTTTTATGTGAAGATATTTCCTTTTCCAGCATAGGCCTCAAACGGCTCCAAATATCCACTTGCAGATTCTACAAAAAGAGTGTTTCCAAACTTCTCTATCAATTGGTAGGTTCAACTCTGTGAGTTGAATGAACTCATCACAAAGAAGTTTCTGAGAATCCTTCTCTCTAGTTTTTATGCGAAGATATTTCCTTTTCCAACATAGGCCTCAAGGTGCTCCGAATAAACACTTGCAGATTCTACAAAGGTAATGTTTCCAAACTGTTCTATCAAAAGAAACGTTCAAGTCTGTGAGTTGAATGCACTCATCACACAGAAGTTTCTGAGAATGCTTCTGTCTAGTTTTTAGGTGAAGATATTTCCTTTTCCAGCATAGGCCTCAAAACGCTCCAAATATCCTCTTGCAGATTCTACAAAAAGAGTGTTTCCAAACTGTTCTATCAAAAGGAAGGTTCAACTCTGTGAGTTGAATGAATGCATCGTGAAGAACTTTCTGAGAATGCTTCTCTGTAGTTTGTAGGTGAAGATATTCCATATCCCAGCACAGGCCTCGAAGTGCTCCAAATAACCACTTGCAGATTTTACCAAAAGAGTGTTTCAAAACTGCTCTTTCTACAGGTAAGTTCCAGTCTGTGAGTTGAATGCACTCAACACAAAGAAGTTTCTGAGAATGCTTCTGTTCAGTTTTTATGTGAAGATATTTCCTTTTCCAGCATAGGCCTCAAACGGCTCCAAATATCCACTTGCAGATTCTACAAAAAGAGTGTTTCCAAACTTCTCTATCAATTGGTAGGTTCAACTCTGTGAGTTGAATGAACTCATCACAAAGAAGTTTCTGAGAATCCTTCTCTCTAGTTTTTATGTGAAGATATTTCCTTTTCCAACATAGGCCTGAAGGTGCTCCGAATAAACACCTGCAGATTCTACAAACGTAATGTTTCCAAACTGTTCTATCAAAAGAAACGTTCAAGTCTGTGAGTTGAATGCACTCATCACACAGAAGTTTCTGAGAATGCTTCTGTCTAGTCCTTCGGTGAAGATATTTCCTTTTCCAGCATAGGCCTCAAATCCCTCCAAATATCCTCTTGCAGATTCTACAAAAAGAGTGTTTCAAAACTGTTCTATCAAAAGGAAGGTTCAACTCTGTGAGTTGAATGAATGCATCATGAAGAACTTTCTGAGAATGCTTCTCTGTAGTTTTTAGGTGAAGATATTCCATATCCCAGCACAGGCCTCGAAGTGCTCCAAATAACCACTTGCAGGTTTTACCAAAAGAGTGTTTCAAAACTGCTCTTTCTACAGGTAAGTTCAAGTCTGTGAGTTGAATGCACTCAACACAAAGAAGTTTCTGAGAATGCTTCTGTTCAGTTTTTATGTGAAGATATTTCCTTTTCCAGCATAGGCCTCAAACGGCTCCAAATATCCACTTGCAGATTCTACAAAAAGAGTGTTTCCAAACTTCTCTATCAATTGGTAGTTTCATCTCTGTGAGTTGAATGAACTCATCACAAAGAAGTTTCTGAGAATCCTTCTCTCTAGTTTTTATGCGAAGATATTTCCTTTTTCAACGTAGGCCTCAAGGTGCTCCGAATAAACACTTGCAGATTCTACAAACGTAATGTTTCCAAACTGTTCTATCAAAAGAAACGTTCAAGTCTGTGAGTTGAATGCACTCATCACACAGAAGTTTCTGAGAATGCTTCTGTCTAGTTTTTAGGTGAAGATATTTCCTTTTCCAACATAGGCCTCAAAACGCTCCAAATATTCTCTTGCAGATTCTACAAAAAGAGTGTTTCCAAACTGTTCTATCAAAAGGAAGGTTCAACTCTGTGAGTTGAATGAATGCATCGTGAAGAACTTTCTGAGAATGCTTCTCTGTAGTTTGTAGGTGAAGATATTCCATATCCCAGCACAGGCCTCGAAGTGCTCCAAATAACCACTTGCAGATTTTACCAAAAGAGTGTTTCAAAACTGCTCTTTCTACAGGTAAGTTCAAGTCTGTGAGTTGAATGCACTCAACACAAAGAAGTTTCTGAGAATGCTTCTGTTCAGTTTTTATGTGAAGATATTTCCTTTTCCAGCATAGGCCTCAAACGGCTCCAAATATCCACTTGCAGATTCTACAAAAAGAGTGTTTCCAAACTTCTCTATCAATTGGTAGGTTCAACTCTGTGAGTTGAATGAACTCATCACAAAGAAGTTTCTTAGAATCCTTCTCTCTAGTTTTTATGTGAAGATATTTCCTTTTCCAACATAGGCCTCAAGGTGCTCCGAATAAACACTTGCAGATTCTACAAACGTAATGTTTCCAAACTGTTCTATCAAAAGAAACGTTCAAGTCTGTGAGTTGAATGCACTCATCACACAGAAGTTTCTGAGAATGCTTCTGTCTAGTTTTTAGGTGAAGATATTTCCTTTTCCAGCATAGGCCTCAAAATGCTCCAAATATCCTCTTGCAGATTCTACAAAAAGAGTGTTTCCAAACTGTTCTATCAAAAGGAAGGTTCAACTCTGTGAGTTGAATGAATGCATCGTGAAGAACTTTCTGAGAATGCTTCTCTGTAGTTTTTAGGTGAAGATATTCCATATCCCAGCACAGGCCTCGAAGTGCTCCAAATAACCACTTGCAGATTTTACCAAAAGAGTGTTTCAAAACTGCTCTTTCTACAGGTAAGTTCAAGTCTGTGAGTTGAATGCACTCAACACAAAGAAGTTTCTGAGAATGCTTCTGTTCAGTTTTTATGTGAAGATATTTCCTTTTCCAGCATAGGCCTCAAACGGCTCCAAATATCCACTTGCAGATTCTACAAAAAGAGTGTTTCCAAACTTCTCTATCAATTGGTAGGTTCAACTCTGTGAGTTGAATGAACTCATCACAAAGAAGTTTCTGAGAATCCTTCTCTCTAGTTTTTATGTGAAGATATTTCCTTTTCCAACATAGGCCTCAAGGTGCTCCGAATAAACACTTGCAGATTCTACAAACGTAATGTTTCCAAACTGTTCTATCAAAAGAAACGTTCAAGTCTGTGAGTTGAATGCACTCATCACACAGAAGTTTCTGAGAATGCTTCTGTCTAGTTTTTAGGTGAAGATATTTCCTTTTCCACCATAGGCCTCAAAACGCTCCAAATATCCTCTTGCAGATTCTACAAAAAGAGTGTTTCAAAACTGTTCTATCAAAAGGAAGGTTCAACTCTGTGAGTTGAATGAATGCATCGTGAAGAACTTTCTGAGAATGCTTCTCTGTAGTTTTTAGGTGAAGATATTCCATATCCCAGCACAGGCCTCGAAGTGCTCCAAATAACCACTTGCAGATTTTACCAAAAGAGTGTTTCAAAACTGCTCTTTCTACAGGTAAGTTCAAGTCTGTGAGTTGAATGCACTCAACACAAAGAAGTTTCTGAGAATGCTTCTGTTCAGTTTTTATGTGAAGATATTTCCTTTTCCAGCATAGGCCTCAAACGGCTCCAAATATCCACTTGCAGATTCTACAAAAAGAGTGTTTCCAAACTTATCAATTGGTAGGTTCAACTCTGTGAGTTGAATGAACTCATCACAAAGAAGTTTCTGAGAATCCTTCTCTCTAGTTTTTATGTGAAGATATTTCCTTTTCCAACATAGGCCTCAAGGTGCTCCGAATAAACACCTGCAGATTCTACAAACGTAATGTTTCCAAACTGTTCTATCAAAAGAAACGTTCAAGTCTGTGAGTTGAATGCACTCATCACACAGAAGTTTCTGAGAATGCTTCTGTCTAGTTTTTAGGTGAAGATATTTCCTTTTCCAGCATAGGCCTCAAAACGCTCCAAATATCCTCTTGCAGATTCTACAAAAAGAGTGTTTCCAAACTGTTTTATCAAAAGGAAGGTTCAACTCTGTGAGTTGAATGAATGCATCATGAAGAACTTTCTGAGAATGCTTCTCTGTAGTTTTTAGGTGAAGACATTCCATATCCCAGCACAGGCCTCGAAGTGCTCCAAATAACTACTTGCAGATTTTACCAAAAGAGTGTTTCAAAACTGCTCTTTCTATAGGTAAGTTCAAGACTGTGAGTTGAATGCACTCAACACAAAGAAGTTTCTGAGAATGCTTCTGTTCAGTTTTTATGTGAAGATATTTCCTTTTCCAGCATAGGCCTCAAACGGCTCCAAATATCCACTTGCAGATTCTACAAAAAGAGTGTTTCCAAACTTCTCTATCAATTGGTAGGTTCAACTCTGTGAGTTGAATGAACTCATCACAAAGAAGTTTCTGAGAATCCTTCTCTCTAGTTTTTATGCGAAGATATTTCCTTTTCCAACATAGGCCTCAAGGTGCTCCGAATAAACACTTGCAGATTCTACAAACGGAATGTTTCCAAACTGTTCTATCAAAAGAAAAGTTCAAGTCTGTGAGTTGAATGCACTCATCACACAGAAGTTTCTGACAATGCTTCTGTTCAGTTTTTATGTGAAGATATTTCCTTTTCCAGCATAGGCCTCAAATGGCTCCAAATATCCACTTGCAGATTCTACAAAAAGAGTGTTTCCAAACTTCTCTATCAATTGGTAGGTTCAACTCTGTGAGTTGAATGAACTCATCACAAAGAAGTTTCTGAGAATCCTTCTCTCTAGTTTTTATGTGAAGATATTTCCTTTTCCAACATACGCCTCAAGGTGCTCCGAATAAACACTTGCAGATTCTACAAACGTAATGTTTCCAAACTGTTCTATCAAAAGAAACGTTCATGTCGCTGAGTTGAATGCACTCATCACACAGAAGTTTCTGAGAATGCTTCTGTCTAGTTTTTAGGTGAAGATATTTCCTTTTCCAGCATAGGCATCAAAGCGCTCCAAATATCCTCTTGCAGATTCTACAAAAAGAGTGTTTCCAAACTGTTCTATCAAAAGGAAGGTTCAACTCTGTGAGTTGAATGAATGCATCGTGAAGAACTTTCTGAGAATGCTTCTCTGTAGTTTTTAGGTGAAGATATTCCATATCCCAGCACAGGCCTCGAAGTGCTCCAAATAACCACTTGCAGATTTTACCAAAAGAGTGTTTCAAAACTGCTCTTTCTACAGGTAAGTTCAAGTCTGTGAGTTGAATGCACTCAACACGAAGAAGTTTCTGAGAATGCTTCTGTTCAGTTTTTATGTGAAGATATTTCCTTTTCCAGCATAGGCCTCAAACGGCTCCAAATATCCACTTGCAGATTCTACAAAAAGAGTGTTTCCAAACTTCTCTATCAATTGGTAGGTTCAACTCTGTGAGTTGAATGAACTCATCACAAAGAAGTTTCTGAGAATCCTTCTCTCTAGGTTTTATGTGAAGATATTTCCTTTTCCAACATAGGCTTCAAGGTGCTCCGAATAAACACTTGCAGATTCTACAAACGTAATGTTTCCAAACTGTTCTATCAAAAGAAACGTTCAAGTCTGTGAGTTGAATGCACTCATCACACAGAAGTTTCTGAGAATGCTTCTGTCTAGTTTTTAGGTGAAGATATTTCCTTTTCCAGCATAGGCCTCAAAACGCTCCAAATATCCTCTTGCAGATTCTACAAAAAGAGTGTTTCAAAACTGTTCTATCAAAAGGAAGGTTCAACTCTGTGAGTTGAATGAACTCATCACAAAGATGTTTCTGAGAATCCTTCTCTCTAGTTTTTATGTGAAGATATTTCCTTTTCCAACATAGGCCTCAAGGTGCTACGAATAAACACTTGCAGATTCTACAAACGTAATGTTTCCAAACTCTTCTATCAAAAGAAACGTTCAAGTCTGTGAGTTGAATGCACTCATCACACAGAAGTTTCTGAGAATGCTTCTGTCTAGTTTTTAGGTGAAGATATTTCCTTTTCCAGCATAGACCTCAAAACGCTCCAAATATCCTCTTGCAGATTCTACAAAAAGAGTGTTTCCAAACTGTTCTATCAAAAGGAAGGTTCAACTCTGTGAGTTGAATGAATCCATCGTGAAGAACTTTCTGAGAATGCTTCTCTGTAGTTTTTAGGTGAAGATATTCCATATCCCAGCACAGGCCTCGAAGTGCTCCAAATAACCACTTGCAGATTTTACCAAAAGAGTGTTTCAAAACTGCTCTTTCTACAGGTAAGTTCAAGTCTGTGAGTTGAATGCCCTCAACACAAAGAAGTTTCTGAGAATGCTTCTGTTCAGTTTTTATGTGAAGATATTTCCTTTTCCAGCATAGGCCTCAAACGGCTCCAAATATCCACTTGTAGATTCTACAAAAAGAGTGTTTCCAAACTTCTCTATCAATTGGTAGGTTCAACTCTGTGAGTTGAATGAACTCATCACAAAGAAGTTTCTGAGAATCCTTCTCTCTAGTTTTTATGTGAAGATATTTCCTTTTCCAACATAGGCCTCAAGGTGCTCCGAATAAACACTTGCAGATTCTACAAACGTAATGTTTCCAAACTGTTCTATCAAAAGAAACGTTCAAGTCTGTGAGTTGAATGCACTCATCACACAGAAGTTTCTGAGAATGCTTCTGTCTAGTTTTTAGGTGAAGATATTTCCTTTTCCACCATAGGCCTCAAAACGCTCCAAATATCCTCTTGCAGATTCTACAAAAAGAGTGTTTCCAAACTGTTCTATCAAAAGGAAGGTTCAACTCTGTGAGTGGAATGAATGCATCGTGAAGAACTTTCTGAGAATGCTTCTCTGTAGTTTTTAGGTGAAGATATTCCATATCCCAGCACAGGCCTCGAAGTGCTCCAAATAACCACTTGCAGATTTTACCAAAAGAGTGTTTCAAAACTGCTCTTTCTACAGGTAAGTTCAAGTCTGTGAGTTGAATGCACTCAACACAAAGAAGTTTCTGAGAATGCTTCTGTTCAGTTTTTATGTGAAGATATTTCCTTTTCCAGCATAGGCCTCAAACGGCTCCAAATATCCACTTGCAGATTCTACAAAAAGAGTGTTTCCAAACTTCTCTATCAATTGGTAGGTTCAACTCTGTGAGTTGAATGAACTCATCACAAAGAAGTTTCTGAGAATCCTTCTCTCTAGTTTTTATGCGAAGATATTTCCTTTTCCAACATAGGCCTCAAGGTGCTCCGAATAAACACTTGCAGATTCTACAAAGGTAATGTTTCCAAACTGTTCTATCAAAAGAAACGTTCAAGTCTGTGAGTTGAATGCACTCATCACACAGAAGTTTCTGAGAATGCTTCTGTCTAGTTTTTAGGTGAAGATATTTCCTTTTCCAGCATAGGCCTCAAAACGCTCCAAATATCCTCTTGCAGATTCTACAAAAAGAGTGTTTCCAAACTGTTCTATCAAAAGGAAGGTTCAACTCTATGAGTTGAATGAATGCATCGTGAAGAACTTTCTGAGAATGCTTCTCTGTAGTTTGTAGGTGAAGATATTCCATATCCCAGCACAGGCCTCGAAGTGCTCCAAATAACCACTTGCAGATTTTACCAAAAGAGTGTTTCAAAACTGCTCTTTCTACAGGTAAGTTCAAGTCTGTGAGTTGAATGCACTCAACACAAAGAAGTTTCTGAGAATGCTTCTGTTCAGTTTTTATGTGAAGATATTTCCTTTTCCAGCATAGGCCTCAAACGGCTCCAAATATCCACTTGCAGATTCTACAAAAAGAGTGTTTCCAAACTTCTCTATCAATTGGTAGGTTCAACTCTGTGAGTTGAATGAACTCATCACAAAGAAGTTTCTGAGAATCCTTCTCTCTAGTTTTTATGTGAAGGTATCTCCTTTTCCAACATAGGCCTCAAGGTGCTCCGAATAAACACTTGCAGATTCTACAAACGTAATGTTTCCAAACTGTTCTATCAAAAGAAACGTTCAAGTCTGTGACTTGAATGCACTCATCACACAGAAGTTTCTGAGAATTCTTCTGTCTAGTTTTTAGGTGAAGATATTTCCTTTTCCAGCATAGGCCTCAAAACGCTCCAAATATCCTCTTGCAGATTCTACAAAAAGAGTGTTTCAAAACTGTTCTATCAAAAGGAAGGTTCAACTCTGTGAGTTGAATGAATGCATCGTGAAGAACTTTCTGAGAATGCTTCTCTGTAGTTTTTAGGTGAAGATATTCCATATCCCAGCACAGGCCTCGAAGTGCTCCAAATAACCACTTGCAGATTTTACCAAAAGAGTGTTTCAAAACTGCTCTTTCTACAGGTAAGTTCAAGTCCGTGAGTTGAATGCACCCAACACAAAGAAGTTTCTGAGAATGATTCTGTTCAGTTTTTATGTGAAGATATTTCCTTTTCCAGCATAGGCCTCAAACGGCTCCAAATATCCACTTGCAGATTCTACAAAAAGAGTGTTTCCAAACTTCTCTATCAGTTGGTAGGTTCAACTCTGTGAGTTGAATGAACTCATCACAAAGAAGTTTCTGAGAATCCTTCTCTCTAGTTTTTATGTGAAGATATTTCCTTTTCCAACATAGGCCTCAAGGTGCTCCGAATAAACACTTGCAGATTCTACAAACGTAATGTTTCCAAACTGTTCTATCAAAAGAAACGTTCAAGTCTGTGAGTTGAATGCACTCATCACACAGAAGTTTCTGAGAATGCTTCTGTCTAGTTTTTAGGTGAAGATATTTCCTTTTCCAGCATAGGCCTCAAAACGCTCCAAATATCCTCTTGCAGATTCTACAAAAAGAGTGTTTCCAAACTGTTCTATCAAAAGGAAGGTTCAACTCTGTGAGTTGAATGAATGCATCGTGAAGAACTTTCTGAGAATGCTTCTCTGTAGTTTGTAGGTGAAGATATTCCATATCCCAGCACAGGCCTCGAAGTGCTCCAAATAACCACTTGCAGATTTTACCAAAAGAGTGTTTCAAAACTGCTCTTTCTACAGGTAAGTTCAAGTCTGTGAGTTGAATGCACTCAACACAAAGAAGTTTCTGAGAATGCTTCTTTTCAGTTTTTATGTGAAGATATTTCCTTTTCCAGCATAGGCCTCAAACGGCTCCAAATATCCACTTGCAGATTCTACAAAAAGAGTGTTTCCAAACTTCTCTATCAATTGGTAGGTTCAACTCTGTGAGTTGAATGAACTCATCACAAAGAAGTTTCTGAGAATCCTTCTCTCTAGTTTTTATGCGAAGATATTTCCTTTTCCAACATAGGCCTCAAGGTGCTCCGAATAAACACTTGCAGATTCTACAAAGGTAATGTTTCCAAACTGTTCTATCAAAAGAAACGTTCAAGTCTGTGAGTTGAATGCACTCATCACACAGAAGTTTCTGAGAATGCTTCTGTCTAGTTTTTAGGTGAAGATATTTCCTTTTCCAGCATAGGCCTCAAAACGCTCCAAATATCCTCTTGCAGATTATACAAAAAGAGTGTTTCCAAACTGTTCTATCAAAAGGAAGGTTCAACCCTGTGAGTTGAATGAATGCATCGTGAAGAACTTTCTGAGAATGCTTCTCTGTAGTTTGTAGGTGAAGATATTCCATATCCCAGCACAGGCCTCGAAGTTCTCCAAATAACCACTTGCAGATTTTACCAAAAGAGTGTTTCAAAACTGCTCTTTCTACAGGTAAGTTGAAGTCTGTGAGTTGAATGCACTCAACACAAAGAAGTTTCTGAGAATGCTTCTGTTCAGTTTTTATGTGAAGATATTTCCTTTTCCAGCATAGGCCTCAAACGGCTCCAAATATCCACTTGCAGATTCTACAAAAAGAGTGTTTCCAAACTTCTCTATCAATGGGTAGGTTCAACTCTGTGAGTTGAATGAACTCATCACAAAGAAGTTTCTGAGAATCCTTCTCTCTAGGTTTTATGTGAAGATATTTCCTTTTCCAACATAGGCCTCAAGGTGCTCCGAATAAACACTTGCAGATTCTACAAACGTAATGTTTCCAAACTGTTCTATCAAAAGAAACGTTCAAGTCTGTGAGTTGAATGCACTCATCACACAGAAGTTTCTGAGAATGCTTCTGTCTAGTTTTTAGGTGAAGATATTTCCTTTTCCAGCATAGGCCTCAAAACGCTCCAAATATCCTCTTGCAGATTCTACAAAAAGAGTGTTTCAAAACTGTTCTATCAAAAGGAAGGTTCAACTCTGTGAGTTGAATGAACTCATCACAAAGATGTTTCTGAGAATCCTTCTCTCTAGTTTTTATGTGAAGATATTTCCTTTTCCAACATAGGCCTCAAGGTGCTCCGAATAAACACTTGCAGATTCTACAAACGTAATGTTTCCAAACTCTTCTATCAAAAGAAACGTTCAAGTCTGTGAGTTGAATGCACTCATCACACAGAAGTTTCTGAGAATGCTTCTGTCTAGTTTTTAGGTGAAGATATTTCCTTTTCCAGCATAGACCTCAAAACGCTCCAAATATCCTCTTGCAGATTCTACAAAAAGAGTGTTTCCAAACTGTTCTATCAAAAGGAAGGTTCAACTCTGTGAGTTGAATGAATCCATCGTGAAGAACTTTCTGAGAATGCTTCTCTGTAGTTTTTAGGTGAAGATATTCCATATCCCAGCACAGGCCTCGAAGTGCTCCAAATAACCACTTGCAGATTTTACCAAAAGAGTGTTTCAAAACTGCTCTTTCTACAGGTAAGTTCAAGTCTGTGAGTTGAATGCACTCAACACAAAGAAGTTTCTGAGAATGCTTCTGTTCAGTTTTTATGTGAAGATATTTCCTTTTCCAGCATAGGCCTCAAACGGCTCCAAATATCCACTTGTAGATTCTACAAAAAGAGTGTTTCCAAACTTCTCTATCAATTGGTAGGTTCAACTCTGTGAGTTGAATGAACTCATCACAAAGAAGTTTCTGAGAATCCTTCTCTCTAGTTTTTATGTGAAGATATTTCCTTTTCCAACATAGGCCTCAAGGTGCTCCGAATAAACACTTGCAGATTCTACAAACGTAATGTTTCCAAACTGTTCTATCAAAAGAAACGTTCAAGTCTGTGAGTTGAATGCACTCATCACACAGAAGTTTCTGAGAATGCTTCTGTCTAGTTTTTAGGTGAAGATATTTCCTTTTCCACCATAGGCCTCAAAACGCTCCAAATATCCTCTTGCAGATTCTACAAAAAGAGTGTTTCCAAACTGTTCTATCAAAAGGAAGGTTCAACTCTGTGAGTGGAATGAATGCATCGTGAAGAACTTTCTGAGAATGCTTCTCTGTAGTTTTTAGGTGAAGATATTCCATATCCCAGCACAGGCCTCGAAGTGCTCCAAATAACCACTTGCAGATTTTACCAAAAGAGTGTTTCAAAACTGCTCTTTCTACAGGTAAGTTCAAGTCTGTGAGTTGAATGCACTCAACACAAAGAAGTTTCTGAGAATGCTTCTGTTCAGTTTTTATGTGAAGATATTTCCTTTTCCAGCATAGGCCTCAAACGGCTCCAAATATCCACTTGCAGATTCTACAAAAAGAGTGTTTCCAAACTTCTCTATCAATTGGTAGGTTCAACTCTGTGAGTTGAATGAACTCATCACAAAGAAGTTTCTGAGAATCCTTCTCTCTAGTTTTTATGCGAAGATATTTCCTTTTCCAACATAGGCCTCAAGGTGCTCCGAATAAACACTTGCAGATTCTACAAAGGTAATGTTTCCAAACTGTTCTATCAAAAGAAACGTTCAAGTCTGTGAGTTGAATGCACTCATCACACAGAAGTTTCTGAGAATGCTTCTGTCTAGTTTTTAGGTGAAGATATTTCCTTTTCCAGCATAGGCCTCAAAACGCTCCAAATATCCTCTTGCAGATTCTACAAAAAGAGTGTTTCCAAACTGTTCTATCAAAAGGAAGGTTCAACTCTATGAGTTGAATGAATGCATCGTGAAGAACTTTCTGAGAATGCTTCTCTGTAGTTTGTAGGTGAAGATATTCCATATCCCAGCACAGGCCTCGAAGTGCTCCAAATAACCACTTGCAGATTTTACCAAAAGAGTGTTTCAAAACTGCTCTTTCTACAGGTAAGTTCAAGTCTGTGAGTTGAATGCACTCAACACAAAGAAGTTTCTGAGAATGCTTCTGTTCAGTTTTTATGTGAAGATATTTCCTTTTCCAGCATAGGCCTCAAACGGCTCCAAATATCCACTTGCAGATTCTACAAAAAGAGTGTTTCCAAACTTCTCTATCAATTGGTAGGTTCAACTCTGTGAGTTGAATGAACTCATCACAAAGAAGTTTCTGAGAATCCTTCTCTCTAGTTTTTATGTGAAGGTATCTCCTTTTCCAACATAGGCCTCAAGGTGCTCCGAATAAACACTTGCAGATTCTACAAACGTAATGTTTCCAAACTGTTCTATCAAAAGAAACGTTCAAGTCTGTGACTTGAATGCACTCATCACACAGAAGTTTCTGAGAATTCTTCTGTCTAGTTTTTAGGTGAAGATATTTCCTTTTCCAGCATAGGCCTCAAAACGCTCCAAATATCCTCTTGCAGATTCTACAAAAAGAGTGTTTCAAAACTGTTCTATCAAAAGGAAGGTTCAACTCTGTGAGTTGAATGAATGCATCGTGAAGAACTTTCTGAGAATGCTTCTCTGTAGTTTTTAGGTGAAGATATTCCATATCCCAGCACAGGCCTCGAAGTGCTCCAAATAACCACTTGCAGATTTTACCAAAAGAGTGTTTCAAAACTGCTCTTTCTACAGGTAAGTTCAAGTCTGTGAGTTGAATGCACCCAACACAAAGAAGTTTCTGAGAATGATTCTGTTCAGTTTTTATGTGAAGATATTTCCTTTTCCAGCATAGGCCTCAAACGGCTCCAAATATCCACTTGCAGATTCTACAAAAAGAGTGTTTCCAAACTTCTCTATCAGTTGGTAGGTTCAACTCTGTGAGTTGAATGAACTCATCACAAAGAAGTTTCTGAGAATCCTTCTCTCTAGTTTTTATGTGAAGATATTTCCTTTTCCAACATAGGCCTCAAGGTGCTCCGAATAAACACTTGCAGATTCTACAAACGTAATGTTTCCAAACTGTTCTATCAAAAGAAACGTTCAAGTCTGTGAGTTGAATGCACTCATCACACAGAAGTTTCTGAGAATGCTTCTGTCTAGTTTTTAGGTGAAGATATTTCCTTTTCCAGCATAGGCCTCAAAACGCTCCAAATATCCTCTTGCAGATTCTACAAAAAGAGTGTTTCCAAACTGTTCTATCAAAAGGAAGGTTCAACTCTGTGAGTTGAATGAATGCATCGTGAAGAACTTTCTGAGAATGCTTCTCTGTAGTTTGTAGGTGAAGATATTCCATATCCCAGCACAGGCCTCGAAGTGCTCCAAATAACCACTTGCAGATTTTACCAAAAGAGTGTTTCAAAACTGCTCTTTCTACAGGTAAGTTCAAGTCTGTGAGTTGAATGCACTCAACACAAAGAAGTTTCTGAGAATGCTTCTTTTCAGTTTTTATGTGAAGATATTTCCTTTTCCAGCATAGGCCTCAAACGGCTCCAAATATCCACTTGCAGATTCTACAAAAAGAGTGTTTCCAAACTTCTCTATCAATTGGTAGGTTCAACTCTGTGAGTTGAATGAACTCATCACAAAGAAGTTTCTGAGAATCCTTCTCTCTAGTTTTTATGCGAAGATATTTCCTTTTCCAACATAGGCCTCAAGGTGCTCCGAATAAACACTTGCAGATTCTACAAAGGTAATGTTTCCAAACTGTTCTATCAAAAGAAACGTTCAAGTCTGTGAGTTGAATGCACTCATCACACAGAAGTTTCTGAGAATGCTTCTGTCTAGTTTTTAGGTGAAGATATTTCCTTTTCCAGCATAGGCCTCAAAACGCTCCAAATATCCTCTTGCAGATTATACAAAAAGAGTGTTTCCAAACTGTTCTATCAAAAGGAAGGTTCAACCCTGTGAGTTGAATGAATGCATCGTGAAGAACTTTCTGAGAATGCTTCTCTGTAGTTTGTAGGTGAAGATATTCCATATCCCAGCACAGGCCTCGAACTTCTCCAAATAACCACTTGCAGATTTTACCAAAAGAGTGTTTCAAAACTGCTCTTTCTACAGGTAAGTTGAAGTCTGTGAGTTGAATGCACTCAACACAAAGAAGTTTCTGAGAATGCTTCTGTTCAGTTTTTATGTGAAGATATTTCCTTTTCCAGCATAGGCCTCAAACGGCTCCAAATATCCACTTGCAGATTCTACAAAAAGAGTGTTTCCAAACTTCTCTATCAATTGGTAGGTTCAACTCTGTGAGTTGAATGAACTCATCACAAAGAAGTTTCTTAGAATCCTTCTCTCTAGTTTTTATGTGAAGATATTTCCTTTTCCAACATAGGCCTCAAGGTGCTCCGAATAAACACTTGCAGATTCTACAAACGTAATGTTTCCAAACTGTTCTATCAAAAGAAACGTTCAAGTCTGTGAGTTGAATGCACTCATCACACAGAAGTTTCTGAGAATGCTTCTGTCTAGTTTTTAGGTGAAGATATTTCCTTTTCCAGCATAGGCCTCAAAATGCTCCAAATATCCTCTTGCAGATTCTACAAAAAGAGTGTTTCCAAACTGTTCTATCAAAAGGAAGGTTCAACTCTGTGAGTTGAATGAATGCATCGTGAAGAACTTTCTGAGAATGCTTCTCTGTAGTTTTTAGGTGAAGATATTCCATATCCCAGCACAGGCCTCGAAGTGCTCCAAATAACCACTTGCAGATTTTACCAAAAGAGTGTTTCAAAACTGCTCTTTCTACAGGTAAGTTCAAGTCTGTGAGTTGAATGCACTCAACACAAAGAAGTTTCTGAGAATGCTTCTGTTCAGTTTTTATGTGAAGATATTTCCTTTTCCAGCATAGGCCTCAAACGGCTCCAAATATCCACTTGCAGATTATACAAAAAGAGTGTTTCCAAACTTCTCTATCAATTGGTAGGTTCAACTCTGTGAGTTGAATGAACTCATCACAAAGAAGTTTCTGAGAATCCTTCTCTCTAGTTTTTATGTGAAGATATTTCCTTTTCCAACATAGGCCTCAAGGTGCTCCGAATAAACACTTGCAGATTCTACAAACGTAATATTTCCAAACTGTTCTACCAAAAGAAACGTTCAAGTCTGTGAGTTGAATGCACTCATCACACAGAAGTTTCTGAGAATGCTTCTGTCTAGTTTTTAGGTGAAGATATTTCCTTTTCCAGCATAGGCCTCAAAACGCTCCAAATATCCTCTTGCAGATTCTACAAAAAGAGTGTTTCCAAACTGTTCTATCAAAAGGAAGGTTCAACTCTGTGAGTTGAATGAATGCATCGTGAAGAACTTTCTGAGAATGCTTCTCTGTAGTTTGTAGGTGAAGATATTCCATATCCCAGCACAGGCCTCGAAGTGCTCCAAATAACCACTTGCAGATTTTATCAAAAGAGTGTTTCAAAACTGCTCTTTCTACAGGTAAGTTCAAGTCTGTGAGTTGAATGCACTCAACACAAAGAAGTTTCTGAGAATGCTTCTGTTCAGTTTTTATGTGAAGATATTTCCTTTTCCAGCATAGGCCTCAAACGGCTCCAAATATCCACTTGCAGATTCTACAAAAAGAGTGTTTCCAAACTTCTCTATCAATTGGTAGGTTCAACTCTGTGAGTTGAATGAACTCATCACAAAGAAGTTTCTGAGAATCCTGCTCTCTAGTTTTTATGTGAAGATATTTCCTTTTCCAACATAGGCCTGAAGGTGCTCCGAATAAACACCTGCAGATTCTACAAACGTAATGTTTCCAAACTGTTCTATCAAAAGAAACGTTCAAGTCTGTGAGTTGAATGCACTCATCACACAGAAGTTTCTGAGAATGCTTCTGTCTAGTTCTTCGGTGAAGATATTTCCTTTTCCAGCATAGGCCTCAAAACCCTCCAAATATCCTCTTGCAGATTCTACAAAAAGAGTGTTTCAAAACTGTTCTATCAAAAGGAAGGTTCAACTCTGTGAGTTGAATGAACTCATCACAAAGATGTTTCTGAGAATCCTTCTCTCTAGTTTTTATGTGAAGTTATTTCCTTTTCCAACATACGCCTCAAGGTGCTCCGAATAAACACTTGCAGATTCTACAAACGTAATTTTTCCAAACTGTTCTATCAAAAGAAACGTTCAAGTCTGTGAGTTGAATGCACTCATCACACAGAAGTTTCTGAGAATGCTTCTGTCTAGTTTTCAGGTGAAGATATTTCCTTTTCCAGCATAGGCCTCAAAACGCTCCAAATATCCTCTTGCAGATTCTACAAAAAGAGTGTTTCAAAACTGTTCTATCAAAAGGAAGGTTCAACTCTGTGAGTTGAATGAATGCATCGTGAAGAACTTTCTGAGAATGCTTCTCTGTAGATTTTAGGTGAAGATATTCAATATCCCAGCACAGGCCTCGAAGTGCTCCAAATAACCACTTGCAGATTTTACCAAAAGAGTGTTTCAAAACTGCTCTTTCTATAGGTAAGTTCAAGTCTGTGAGTTGAATGCACTCAACACAAAGAAATTTCTGAGAATGCTTCTGTTCAGTTTTTATGTGAAGATATTTCCTTTTCCAGCATAGGCCTCAAACGGCTCCAAATATCCACTTGCAGATTCTACAAAAAGAGTGTTTCCAAACTTCTCTATCAATTGGTAGGTTCAACTCTGTGAGTTGAATGAACTCATCACAAAGAAGTTTCTGAGAATCCTTCTCTCTAGTTTTTATGTGAAGACATTTCCTTTTCCAACATAGGCCTCAAGGTGCTCCGAATAAACACTTGCAGATTCTACAAACGTAATGTTTCCAAACTGTTCTATCAAAAGAAACGTTCAAGTCTGTGAGTTGAATGCACTCATCACACAGAAGTTTCTGAGAATGCTTCTGTCTAGTTTTTAGGTGAACATATTTCCTTTTCCAGCATAGGCCTCAAAACGCTCCAAATATCCTCTTGCAGATTCTACAAAAAGAGTGTTTCAAAACTGTTCTATCAAAAGGAAGGTTCAACTCTGTGAGTTGAATGAATGCATCGTGAAGAACTTTCTGAGAATGCTTCTCTGTAGTTTTTAGGTGAAGATATTCCATATCCCAGCACAGGCCTCGAAGTGCTCCAAATAACCACTTGCAGGTTTTACCAAAAGAGTGTTTCAAAACTGCTCTTTCTACAGGTAAGTTCAAGTCTGTGAGTTGAATGCACTCAACACAAAGAAGTTTCTGAGAATGCTTCTGTTCAGTTTTTATGTGAAGATATTTCCTTTTCCAGCATAGGCCTCAAACGGCTCCAAATATCCACTAGCAGATTCTACAAAAAGAGTGTTTCCAAACTTCTCTATCAATTGGTAGTTTCAACTCTGTGAGTTGAATGAACTCATCACAAAGAAGTTTCTGAGAATCCTTCTCTCTAGTTTTTATGCGAAGATATTTCCTTTTTCAACGTAGGCCTCAAGGTGCTCCGAATAAACACTTGCAGATTCTACAAACGTAATGTTTCCAAACTGTTCTATCAAAAGAAACGTTCAAGTCTGTGAGTTGAATGCACTCATCACACAGAAGTTTCTGAGAATGCTTCTGTCTAGTTTTTAGGTGAAGATATTTCCTTTTCCAGCATAGGCCTCAAAACGCTCCAAATATTCTCTTGCAGATTCTACAAAAAGAGTGTTTCCAAACTGTTCTATCAAAAGGAAGGTTCAACTCTGTGAGTTGAATGAATGCATCGTGAAGAACTTTCTGAGAATGCTTCTCTGTAGTTTGTAGGTGAAGATATTCCATATCCCAGCACAGGCCTCGAAGTGCTCCAAATAACCACTTGCAGATTTTACCAAAAGAGTGTTTCAAAACTGCTCTTTCTACAGGTAAGTTCAAGTCTGTGAGTTGAATGCACTCAACACAAAGAAGTTTCTGAGAATGCTTCTGTTCAGTTTTTATGTGAAGATATTTCCTTTTCCAGCATAGGCCTCAAACGGCTCCAAATATCCACTTGCAGATTCTACAAAAAGAGTGTTTCCAAACTTCTCTATCAATTGGTAGGTTCAACTCTGTGAGTTGAATGAACTCATCACAAAGAAGTTTCTTAGAATCCTTCTCTCTAGTTTTTATGTGAAGATATTTCCTTTTCCAACATAGGCCTCAAGGTGCTCCGAATAAACACTTGCAGATTCTACAAACGTAATGTTTCCAAACTGTTCTATCAAAAGAAACGTTCAAGTCTGTGAGTTGAATGCACTCATCACACAGAAGTTTCTGAGAATGCTTCTGTCTAGTTTTTAGGTGAAGATATTTCCTTTTCCAGCATAGGCCTCAAAACGCTCCAAATATCCTCTTGCAGATTCTACAAAAAGAGTGTTTCCAAACTGTTCTATCAAAAGGAAGGTTCAACTCTGTGAGTTGAATGAATGCATCGTGAAGAACTTTCTGAGAATGCTTCTCTGTAGTTTTTAGGTGAAGATATTCCATATCCCAGCACAGGCCTCGAAGTGCTCCAAATAACCACTTGCAGATTTTACCAAAAGAGTGTTTCAAAACTGCTCTTTCTACAGGTAAGTTCAAGTCTGTGAGTTGAATGCACTCAACACAAAGAAGTTTCTGAGAATGCTTCTGTTCAGTTTTTATGTGAAGATATTTCCTTTTCCAGCATAGGCCTCAAACGGCTCCAAATATCCACTTGCAGATTCTACAAAAAGAGTGTTTCCAAACTTCTCTATCAATTGGTAGGTTCAACTCTGTGAGTTGAATGAACTCATCACAAAGAAGTTTCTGAGAATCCTTCTCTCTAGTTTTCATGTGAAGATATTTCCTTTTCCAACATAGGCCTCAAGGTGCTCCGAATAAACACTTGCAGATTCTACAAACGTAATGTTTTCAAACTGTTCTATCAAAAGAAACGTTCAAGTCTGTGAGTTGAATGCACTCATCACACAGAAGTTTCTGAGAATGCTTCTGTCTAGTTTTTAGGTGAATATATTTCCTTTTCCACCATAGGCCTCAAAACGCTCCAAATATCCTCTTGCAGATTCTACAAAAAGAGTGTTTCAAAACTGTTCTATCAAAAGGAAGGTTCAACTCTGTGAGTTGAATGAATGCATCGTGAAGAACTTTCTGAGAATGCTTCTCTGTAGTTTTTAGGTGAAGATATTCCATATCCCAGCACAGGCCTCGAAGTGCTCCAAATAACCACTTGCAGATTTTAACAAAAGAGTGTTTCAAAACTGCTCTTTCTACAGGTAAGTTCAAGTCTGTGAGTTGAATGCACTCAACACAAAGAAGTTTCTGAGAATGCTTCTGTTCAGTTTTTATGTGAAGATATTTCCTTTTCCAGCATAGGCCTCAAACGGCTCCAAATATCCACTTGCAGATTCTACAAAAAGAGTGTTTCCAAACTTCTCTATCAATTGGTAGGTTCAACTCTGTGAGTTGAATGAACTCATCACAAAGAAGTTTCTGAGAATCCTTCTCTCTAGTTTTTATGTGAAGATATTTCCTTTTCCAACATAGGCCTCAAGGTGCTCCGAATAAACACCTGCAGATTCTACAAACGTAATGTTTCCAAACTGTTCTATCAAAAGAAACGTTCAAGTCTGTGAGTTGAATGCACTCATCACACAGAAGTTTCTGAGAATGCTTCTGTCTAGTTTTTAGGTGAAGATATTTCCTTTTCCAGCATAGGCCTCAAAACGCTCCAAATATCCTCTTGCAGATTCTACAAAAAGAGTGTTTCCAAACTGTTTTATCAAAAGGAAGGTTCAACTCTGTGAGTTGAATGAATGCATCATGAAGAACTTTCTGAGAATGCTTCTCTGTAGTTTTTAGGTGAAGACATTCCATATCCCAGCACAGGCCTCGAAGTGCTCCAAATAAATACTTGCAGATTTTACCAAAAGAGTGTTTCAAAACTGCTCTTTCTATAGGTAAGTTCAAGACTGTGAGTTGAATGCACTCAACACAAAGAAGTTTCTGAGAATGCTTCTGTTCAGTTTTTATGTGAAGATATTTCCTTTTCCAGCATAGGCCTCAAACGGCTCCAAATATCCACTTGCAGATTCTACAAAAAGAGTGTTTCCAAACTTCTCTATCAATTGGTAGGTTCAACTCTGTGAGTTGAATGAACTCATCACAAAGAAGTTTCTGAGAATCCTTCTCTCTAGTTTTTATGCGAAGATATTTCCTTTTCCAACATAGGCCTCAAGGTGCTCCGAATAAACACTTGCAGATTCTACAAACGTAATGTTTCCAAACTGTTCTATCAAAAGAAACGTTCAAGTCCGTGAGTTGAATGCACTCATCACACAGAAGTTTCTGACAATGCTTCTGTTCAGTTTTTATGTGAAGATATTTCCTTTTCCAGCATAGGCCTCAAATGGCTCCAAATATCCACTTGCAGATTCTACAAAAAGAGTGTTTCCAAACTTCTCTATCAATTGGTAGGTTCAACTCTGTGAGTTGAATGAACTCATCACAAAGAAGTTTCTGAGAATCCTTCTCTCTAGTTTTTATGTGAAGATATTTCCTTTTCCAACATAGGCCTCAAGGTGCTCCGAATAAACACCTGCAGATTCTACAAACGTAATGTTTCCAAACTGTTCTATCAAAAGAAACGTTCAATTCTGTGTGTTGAATGCACTCATCACACAGAAGTTTCTGAGAATGCTTCTGTCTAGTTCTTAGGTGAAGATATTTCCATTTCCAGCATAGGCCTCAAAACGCTCCAAATATCCTCTTGCAGATTCTACAAAAAGAGTGTTTCAAAACTGTTCTATCAAAAGGAAGGTTCAACTCTGTGAGTTGAATGAATGCATCGTGAAGAACTTTCTGAGAATGCTTCCCTGTAGTTTTTAGGTGAAGATATTCCATATCCCAGCACAGGCCTCGAAGTGCTCCAAATAACCACTTGCAGATTTTAACAAAAGAGTGTTTCAAAACTGCTCTTTCTACAGGTAAGTTCAAGTCTGTGAGTTGAATGCACTCAACACAAAGAAGTTTCTGAGAATGCTTCTGTTCAGTTTTTATGTGAAGATATTTCCTTTTCCAGCATAGGCCTCAAACGGCTCCAAATATCCACTTGCAGATTCTACAAAAAGAGTGTTTCCAAACTTCTCTATCAATTGGTAGGTTCAACTCTGTGAGTTGAATGAACTCATCACAAAGAAGTTTCTGAGAATCCTTCTCTCTAGTTTTTATGTGAAGATATTTCCTTTTCCAACATAGGCCTCAAGGTGCTCCGAATAAACACTTGCAGATCCTACAAACGTAATGTTTCCAAACTGTTCTATCAAAAGAAACGTTCAAGTCTGTGAGTTGAATGCACTCATCACACAGAAGTTTCTGAGAATGCTTCTGTCTTGTTTTTAGGTGAAGATATTTCCTTTTCCAGCATAGGCCTCAAAACGCTCCAAATATCCTCTTGCAGATTCTACAAAAAGAGTGTTTCAAAACTGTTCTATCAAAAGGAAGGTTCAGCTCTGTGAGTTGAATGAATGCATCGTGAAGAACTTTCTGAGAATGCTTCTCTGTAGTTTTTAGGTGAAGATATTCCATATCCCAGCACAGGCCTCGAAGTGCTCCAAATAACCACTTGCAGATTTTACCAAAAGAGTGTTTCAAAACTGCTCTTTCTACAGGTAAGTTCAAGTCTGTGAGTTGAATGCACTCAACACAAAGAAGTTTCTGAGAATGCTTCTGTTCAGTTTTTATGTGAAGATATTTCCTTTTCCAGCATAGGCCTCAAACGGCTCCAAATATCCACTTGCAGATTCTACAAAAAGAGTGTTTCCAAACTTCTCTATCAATTGGTAGGTTCAACTCTGTGAGTTGAATGAACTCATCACAAAGAAGTTTCTGAGAATCCTTCTCTCTAGTTTTTATGTGAAGATATTTCCTTTTCTAACATAGGCATCAAGGTGCTCCGAATAAACACTTGCAGATTCTACAAACGTAATGTTTCCAAACTGTTCTATCAAAAGAAACGTTCAAGTCTGTGAGTTGAATGCACTCATCACACAGAAGTTTCTGAGAATTCTTCTGTCTAGTTTTTAGGTGAAGATATTTCCTTTTCCAGCATAGGCCTCAAAACGCTCCAAATATCCTCTTGCAGATTCTACAAAAAGAGTGTTTCAAAACTGTTCTATCAATAGGAAGGTTCAACTCTGTGAGTTGAATGAATGCATCGTGAAGAACTTTCTGAGAATGCTTCTCTGTAGTTTGTAGGTGAAGATATTCCATATCCCAGCACAGGCCTCGAAGTGCTCCAAATAACCACTTGCAGATTTTACCAAAAGAGTGTTTCAAAACTGCTCTTTCTACAGGTAAGTTCAAGTCTGTGATTTGAATGCACTCAACACAAAGAAGTTTCTGAGAATGCTTCTGTTCAGTTTTTATGTGAAGATATTTCCTTTTCCAGCATAGGCCTCAAACGGCTCCAAATATCCACTTGCAGATTCTACAAAAAGAGTGTTTCCAAACTTCTCTATGAACTGGTAGGTTCAACTCTGTGAGTTGAATGAACTCATCACAAAGAAGTTTCTGAGAATCCTTCTCTCTAGTTTTTATGTGAAGATATTTCCTTTTCCAACATAGGCCTCAAGGTGCTCCGAATAAACACTTGCAGATTCTACAAACGTAATGTTTCCAAACTGTTCTATCAAAAGAAACGTTCAAGTCTGTGAGTTGAATGCACTCATCACACAGAAGTTTCTGAGAATGCTTCTGTCTAGTTTTTAGGTGAAGGTATTTCCTTTTCCAGCATAGGCCTCAAAATGCTCCAAATATCCTCTTGCAGATTCTACAAAAAGAGTGTTTCAAAACTGTTCTATCAAAAGGAAGGTTCAACTCTGTGAGTTGAATGAATGCATCGTGAAGAACTTTCTGAGAATGCTTCTCGGTAGTTTTTATGTGTAGATATTCCATATCCCAGCACAGGCCTCGAAGTGCTCCAAATAACCACATGCAGATTTTACCAAAAGAGTGTTTCAAAACTGCTCTTTCTACAGGTAAGTTCCAGTCTGTGAGTTGAATGCACTCAACACAAAGAAGTTTCTGAGAATGCTTCTGTTCAGTTTTTATGTGAAGATATTTCCTTTTCCAGCATAGGCCTCAAACGGCTCCAAATATCCACTTGCAGATTCTACAAAAAGAGTGTTTCAAAACTTCTCTATCAATTGGTAGGTTCAACTCTGTGAGTTGAATGAACTCATCACAAAGAAGTTTCTGAGAATCCTTCTCTCTAGTTTTTATGTGAAGATATTTCCTTTTCCACATAGGCCTCAAGGTGCTCCAAATAAACACCTGCAGATTCTACAAACGTAATGTTTCCAAACTGTTCTATCAAAAGAAACGTTCATGTCTGTGAGTTGAATGCACTCATCACACAGAAGTTTCTGAGAATGCTTCTGTCTAGTTTTTAGGTGAAGATATTTCCTTTTCCAGCATAGGCCTCAAAACGCTCCAAATATCCTCTTGCAGATTCTACAAAAAGAGTGTTTCAAAACTGTTCTATCAAAGGGAAGGTTCAACTCTGTGAGTTGAATGAATGCATCGTGAAGAAATTTCTGAGACTGCTTCTCTGTAGTTTTTAGGTGAAGATATTCCATATCCCAGCACAGGCCTCGAAGTGCTCCAAATAACCACTTGCAGATTTTAACAAAAGAGTGTTTCAAAACTGCTCTTTCTACAGGTAAGTTCAAGTCTGTGAGTTGAATGCACTCAACACAAAGAAGTTTCTGAGAATGCTTCTGTTCAGTTTTTATGTGAAGATATTTCCTTTTCCAGCATAGGCCTCAAACGGCTCCAAATATCCACTTGCAGATTCTACAAAAAGAGTGTTTCCAAACTTCTCTATCAATTGGTATGTTCAACTCTGTGAGTTGAATGAACTCATCACAAAGAAGTTTCTGAGAATCCTTCTCTCTAGTTTTTATGTGAAGATATTTCCTTTTCCAACAAAGGCCTCAAGGTGCTCCGTATAAACACCTGCAGATTCTACAAACGTAATGTTTCCAAACTGTTCTATCAAAAGAAACGTTCAAGTCTGTGAGTTGAATGCACTCATCACACAGAAGTTTCTGAGAATGCTTCTGTCTAGTTTTTAGGTGAAGATATTTCCTTTTCCAGCATAGGCCTCAAAACGCTCCAAATATCCTCTTGCAGATTCTACAAAAAGAGTGTTTCCAAACTGTTCTATCAAAAGGAAGGTTCAACTCTGTGAGTTGAATGAATGCATCGTGAAGAACTTTCTGAGAATGCTTCTCTGTAGTTTGTAGGTGAAGATATTCCATATCCCAGCACAGGCCTCGAAGTGCTCCAAATAACCACTTGCAGATTTTAACAAAAGAGTGTTTCAAAACTGCTCTTTCTACAGGTAAGTTCAAGTCTGTGAGTTGAATGCACTCAACACAAAGAAGTTTCTGAGAATGCTTCTGTTCAGTTTTTATGTGAAGATATTTCCTTTTCCAGCATAGGCCACAAACGGCTCCAAATATCCACTTGCAGATTCTACAAAAAGAGTGTTTCCAAACTTCTCTATCAATTGGTAGGTTCAACTCTGTGAGTTGAATGAACTCATCACAAAGAAGTTTCTGAGAATCCTTCTCTCTAGTTTTTATGTGAAGATATTTCCTTTTCCAACATAGGCCTCAAGGTGCTCCGAATAAACACTTGCAGATTCTACAAACGTAATGTTTCCAAACTGTTCTATCAAAAGAAACGTTCAAGTCTGTGAGTTGAATGCACTCATCACACAGAAGTTTCTGAGAATGCTTCTGTCTAGTTTTTAGGTGAAGATATTTCCTTTTCCAGCATAGGCCTCAAAACGCTCCAAATATCCTCTTGCAGATTCTACAAAAAGAGTGTTTCAAAACTGTTCTATCAAAAGGAAGGTTCAACTCTGTGAGTTGAATGAACTCATCACAAAGAAGTTTCTGAGAATGCTTCTCTGTAGTTTTTAGGTGAAGATATTCCATATCCCAGCACAGGCCTCGAAGTGCTCCAAATAACCTCTTGCAGATTTTACCAAAAGAGTGTTTCAAAACTGCTCTTTCTACAGGTAAGTTCAAGTCTGTGAGTTGAATGCACTCAACACAAAGAAGTTTCTGAGAATGCTTCTGTTCAGTTTTTATGTGAAGATATTTCCTTTTCCAGCATAGGCCTCAAACGGCTCCAAATATCCACTTGCAGATTCTACAAAAAGAGTGTTTCCAAACTTCTCTATCAATTGGTAGGTTCAACTCTGTGAGTTGAATGAACTCATCACAAAGAAGTTTCTGAGAATCCTTCTCTCTAGTTTTTATGTGAAGATATTTCCTTTTCCAACAAAGGCCTCAAGGTGCTCCGTATAAACACCTGCAGATTCTACAAACGTAATGTTTCCAAACTGTTCTATCAAAAGAAACGTTCAAGTCTGTGAGTTGAATGCACTCATCACACAGAAGTTTCTGAGAATGCTTCTGTCTAGTTTTTAGGTGAAGATATTTCCTTTTCCAGCATAGGCCTCAAAACGCTCCAAATATCCTCTTGCAGATTCTACAAAAAGAGTGTTTCAAAACTGTTCTATCAAAAGGAAGGTTCAACTCTGTGAGTTGAATGAACTCATCACAAAGAAGTTTCTGAGAATGCTTCTCTGTAGTTTTTAGGTGAAGATATTCCATATCCCAGCACAGGCCTCGAAGTGCTCCAAATAACCACTTGCAGATTTTACCAAAAGAGTGTTTCAAAACTGCTCTTTCTACAGGTAAGTTCAAGTCTGTGAGTTGAATGCACTCAACACAAAGAAGTTTCTGAGAATGCTTCTGTTCAGTTTTTATGTGAAGATATTTCCTTTTCCAGCATAGGCCTCAAACGGCTCCAAATATCCACTTGCAGATTCTACAAAAAGAGTGTTTCCAAACTTCTCTATCAATTGGTAGGTTCAACTCTGTGAGTTGAATGAACTCATCACAAAGAAGTTTCTGAGAATCCTTCTCTCTAGTTTTTATGTGAAGATATTTCCTTTTCCAACAAAGGCCTCAAGGTGCTCCGTATAAACACCTGCAGATTCTACAAACGTAATGTTTCCAAACTGTTCTATCAAAAGAAACGTTCAAGTCTGTGAGTTGAATGCACTCATCACACAGAAGTTTCTGAGAATGCTTCTGTCTAGTTTTTAGGTGAAGATATTTCCTTTTCCAGCATAGGCCTCAAAACGCTCCAAATATCCTCTTGCAGATTCTACAAAAAGAGTGTTTCCAAACTGTTCTATCAAAAGGAAGGTTCAACTCTGTGAGTTGAATGAATGCATCGTGAAGAACTTTCTGAGAATGCTTCTCTGTAGTTTGTAGGTGAAGATATTCCATATCCCAGCACAGGCCTCGAAGTGCTCCAAATAACCACATGCAGATTTTAACAAAAGAGTGTTTCAAAACTGCTCTTTCTACAGGTAAGTTCAAGTCTGTGAGTTGAATGCACTCAACACAAAGAAGTTTCTGAGAATGCTTCTGTTCAGTTTTTATGTGAAGATATTTCCTTTTCCAGCTAGGCCTCAAACGGCTCCAAATATCCACTTGCAGATTCTACAAAAAGAGTGTTTCCAAACTTCTCTATCAATTGGTAGGTTCAACTCTGTGAGTTGAATGAACTCATCACAAAGAAGTTTCTGAGAATCCTTCTCTCTAGTTTTTATGTGAAGATATTTCCTTTTCCAACATACGCCTCAAGGTGCTCCGAATAAACACTTGCAGATTCTACAAACGTAATGTTTCCAAACTGTTCTATCAAAAGAAACGTTCAAGTCTGTGAGTTGAATGCACTCATCACACAGAAGTTTCTGAGAATTCTTCTGTCTAGTTTTTAGGTGAAGATATTTCCTTTTCCAGCATAGGCCTCAAAACGCTCCAAATATCCTCTTGCAGATTCTACAAAAAGAGTGTTTCCAAACTGTTCTATCAAAAGGAAGGTTCAACTCTGTGAGTTGAATGAATGCATCGTGAAGAACTTTCTGAGAATGCTTCTCTGTAGTTTTTAGGTGAAGATATTCCATATCCCAGCACAGGCCTCGAAGTGCTCCAAATAACCACTTGCAGATTTTACCAAAAGAGTGTTTCAAAACTGCTCTTTCTACAGGTAAGTTCAAGTCTGTGAGTTGAATGCACTCAACACAAAGAAGTTTCTGAGAATGCTTCTGTTCAGTTTTTATGTGAAGATATTTCCTTTTCCAGCATAGGCCTCAAACGGCTCCAAATATCCACTTGCAGATTATACAAAAAGAGTGTTTCCAAACTTCTCTATCAATTGGTAGGTTCAACTCTGTGAGTTGAATGAACTCATCACAAAGAAGTTTCTGAGAATCCTTCTCTCTAGTTTTTATGTGAAGATATTTCCTTTTCCAACATAGGCCTCAAGGTGCTCCGAATAAACACTTGCAGATTCTACAAACGTAATATTTCCAAACTGTTCTACCAAAAGAAACGTTCAAGTCTGTGAGTTGAATGCACTCATCACACAGAAGTTTCTGAGAATGCTTCTGTCTAGTTTTTAGGTGAAGATATTTCCTTTTCCAGCATAGGCCTCAAAACGCTCCAAATATCCTCTTGCAGATTCTACAAAAAGAGTGTTTCCAAACTGTTCTATCAAAAGGAAGGTTCAACTCTGTGAGTTGAATGAATGCATCGTGAAGAACTTTCTGAGAATGCTTCTCTGTAGTTTGTAGGTGAAGATATTCCATATCCCAGCACAGGCCTCGAAGTGCTCCAAATAACCACTTGCAGATTTTATCAAAAGAGTGTTTCAAAACTGCTCTTTCTACAGGTAAGTTCAAGTCTGTGAGTTGAATGCACTCAACACAAAGAAGTTTCTGAGAATGCTTCTGTTCAGTTTTTATGTGAAGATATTTCCTTTTCCAGCATAGGCCTCAAACGGCTCCAAATATCCACTTGCAGATTCTACAAAAAGAGTGTTTCCAAACTTCTCTATCAATTGGTAGGTTCAACTCTGTGAGTTGAATGAACTCATCACAAAGAAGTTTCTGAGAATCCTTCTCTCTAGTTTTTATGTGAAGATATTTCCTTTTCCAACATAGGCCTGAAGGTGCTCCGAATAAACACCTGCAGATTCTACAAACGTAATGTTTCCAAACTGTTCTATCAAAAGAAACGTTCAAGTCTGTGAGTTGAATGCACTCATCACACAGAAGTTTCTGAGAATGCTTCTGTCTAGTTCTTCGGTGAAGATATTTCCTTTTCCAGCATAGGCCTCAAAACCCTCCAAATATCCTCTTGCAGATTCTACAAAAAGAGTGTTTCAAAACTGTTCTATCAAAAGGAAGGTTCAACTCTGTGAGTTGAATGAACTCATCACAAAGATGTTTCTGAGAATCCTTCTCTCTAGTTTTTATGTGAAGTTATTTCCTTTTCCAACATACGCCTCAAGGTGCTCCGAATAAACACTTGCAGATTCTACAAACGTAATTTTTCCAAACTGTTCTATCAAAAGAAACGTTCAAGTCTGTGAGTTGAATGCACTCATCACACAGAAGTTTCTGAGAATGCTTCTGTCTAGTTTTCAGGTGAAGATATTTCCTTTTCCAGCATAGGCCTCAAAACGCTCCAAATATCCTCTTGCAGATTCTACAAAAAGAGTGTTTCAAAACTGTTCTATCAAAAGGAAGGTTCAACTCTGTGAGTTGAATGAATGCATCGTGAAGAACTTTCTGAGAATGCTTCTCTGTAGATTTTAGGTGAAGATATTCAATATCCCAGCACAGGCCTCGAAGTGCTCCAAATAACCACTTGCAGATTTTACCAAAAGAGTGTTTCAAAACTGCTCTTTCTATAGGTAAGTTCAAGTCTGTGAGTTGAATGCACTCAACACAAAGAAATTTCTGAGAATGCTTCTGTTCAGTTTTTATGTGAAGATATTTCCTTTTCCAGCATAGGCCTCAAACGGCTCCAAATATCCACTTGCAGATTCTACAAAAAGAGTGTTTCCAAACTTCTCTATCAATTGGTAGGTTCAACTCTGTGAGTTGAATGAACTCATCACAAAGAAGTTTCTGAGAATCCTTCTCTCTAGTTTTTATGTGAAGATATTTCCTTTTCCAACATAGGCCTCAAGGTGCTCCGAATAAACACTTGCAGATTCTACAAACGTAATGTTTCCAAACTGTTCTATCAAAAGAAACGTTCAAGTCTGTGAGTTGAATGCACTCATCACACAGAAGTTTCTGAGAATGCTTCTGTCTAGTTTTTAGGTGAACATATTTCCTTTTCCAGCATAGGCCTCAAAACGCTCCAAATATCCTCTTGCAGATTCTACAAAAAGAGTGTTTCAAAACTGTTCTATCAAAAGGAAGGTTCAACTCTGTGAGTTGAATGAATGCATCGTGAAGAACTTTCTGAGAATGCTTCTCTGTAGTTTTTAGGTGAAGATATTCCATATCCCAGCACAGGCCTCGAAGTGCTCCAAATAACCACTTGCAGGTTTTACCAAAAGAGTGTTTCAAAACTGCTCTTTCTACAGGTAAGTTCAAGTCTGTGAGTTGAATGCACTCAACACAAAGAAGTTTCTGAGAATGCTTCTGTTCAGTTTTTATGTGAAGATATTTCCTTTTCCAGCATAGGCCTCAAACGGCTCCAAATATCCACTAGCAGATTCTACAAAAAGAGTGTTTCCAAACTTCTCTATCAATTGGTAGTTTCAACTCTGTGAGTTGAATGAACTCATCACAAAGAAGTTTCTGAGAATCCTTCTCTCTAGTTTTTATGCGAAGATATTTCCTTTTTCAACGTAGGCCTCAAGGTGCTCCGAATAAACACTTGCAGATTCTACAAACGTAATGTTTCCAAACTGTTCTATCAAAAGAAACGTTCAAGTCTGTGAGTTGAATGCACTCATCACACAGAAGTTTCTGAGAATGCTTCTGTCTAGTTTTTAGGTGAAGATATTTCCTTTTCCAGCATAGGCCTCAAAACGCTCCAAATATTCTCTTGCAGATTCTACAAAAAGAGTGTTTCCAAACTGTTCTATCAAAAGGAAGGTTCAACTCTGTGAGTTGAATGAATGCATCGTGAAGAACTTTCTGAGAATGCTTCTCTGTAGTTTGTAGGTGAAGATATTCCATATCCCAGCACAGGCCTCGAAGTGCTCCAAATAACCACTTGCAGATTTTACCAAAAGAGTGTTTCAAAACTGCTCTTTCTACAGGTAAGTTCAAGTCTGTGAGTTGAATGCACTCAACACAAAGAAGTTTCTGAGAATGCTTCTGTTCAGTTTTTATGTGAAGATATTTCCTTTTCCAGCATAGGCCTCAAACGGCTCCAAATATCCACTTGCAGATTCTACAAAAAGAGTGTTTCCAAACTTCTCTATCAATTGGTAGGTTCAACTCTGTGAGTTGAATGAACTCATCACAAAGAAGTTTCTTAGAATCCTTCTCTCTAGTTTTTATGTGAAGATATTTCCTTTTCCAACATAGGCCTCAAGGTGCTCCGAATAAACACTTGCAGATTCTACAAACGTAATGTTTCCAAACTGTTCTATCAAAAGAAACGTTCAAGTCTGTGAGTTGAATGCACTCATCACACAGAAGTTTCTGAGAATGCTTCTGTCTAGTTTTTAGGTGAAGATATTTCCTTTTCCAGCATAGGCCTCAAAACGCTCCAAATATCCTCTTGCAGATTCTACAAAAAGAGTGTTTCCAAACTGTTCTATCAAAAGGAAGGTTCAACTCTGTGAGTTGAATGAATGCATCGTGAAGAACTTTCTGAGAATGCTTCTCTGTAGTTTTTAGGTGAAGATATTCCATATCCCAGCACAGGCCTCGAAGTGCTCCAAATAACCACTTGCAGATTTTACCAAAAGAGTGTTTCAAAACTGCTCTTTCTACAGGTAAGTTCAAGTCTGTGAGTTGAATGCACTCAACACAAAGAAGTTTCTGAGAATGCTTCTGTTCAGTTTTTATGTGAAGATATTTCCTTTTCCAGCATAGGCCTCAAACGGCTCCAAATATCCACTTGCAGATTCTACAAAAAGAGTGTTTCCAAACTTCTCTATCAATTGGTAGGTTCAACTCTGTGAGTTGAATGAACTCATCACAAAGAAGTTTCTGAGAATCCTTCTCTCTAGTTTTCATGTGAAGATATTTCCTTTTCCAACATAGGCCTCAAGGTGCTCCGAATAAACACTTGCAGATTCTACAAACGTAATGTTTCCAAACTGTTCTATCAAAAGAAACGTTCAAGTCTGTGAGTTGAATGCACTCATCACACAGAAGTTTCTGAGAATGCTTCTGTCTAGTTTTTAGGTGAATATATTTCCTTTTCCACCATAGGCCTCAAAACGCTCCAAATATCCTCTTGCAGATTCTACAAAAAGAGTGTTTCAAAACTGTTCTATCAAAAGGAAGGTTCAACTCTGTGAGTTGAATGAATGCATCGTGAAGAACTTTCTGAGAATGCTTCTCTGTAGTTATTAGGTGAAGATATTCCATATCCCAGCACAGGCCTCGAAGTGCTCCAAATAACCACTTGCAGATTTTACCAAAAGAGTGTTTCAAAACTGCTCTTTCTACAGGTAAGTTCAAGTCTGTGAGTTGAATGCACTCAACAGAAAGAAGTTTCTGAGAATGCTTCTGTTCAGTTTTTATGTGAAGATATTTCCTTTTCCAGCATAGGCCTCAAACGGCTCCAAATATCCACTTGCAGATTCTACAAAAAGAGTGTTTCCAAACTTCTCTATCAATTGGTAGGTTCAACTCTGTGAGTTGAATGAACTCATCACAAAGAAGTTTCTGAGAATCCTTCTCTCTAGTTTTTATGCGAAGATATTTCCTTTTCCAACATAGGCCTCAAGGTGCTCCGAATAAACACTTGCAGATTCTACAAACGTAATGTTTCCAAACTGTTCTATCAAAAGAAACGTTCAAGTCCGTGAGTTGAATGCACTCATCACACAGAAGTTTCTGACAATGCTTCTGTTCAGTTTTTATGTGAAGATATTTCCTTTTCCAGCATAGGCCTCAAATGGCTCCAAATATCCACTTGCAGATTCTACAAAAAGAGTGTTTCCAAACTTCTCTATCAATTGGTAGGTTCAACTCTGTGAGTTGAATGAACTCATCACAAAGAAGTTTCTGAGAATCCTTCTCTCTAGTTTTTATGTGAAGATATTTCCTTTTCCAACATAGGCCTCAAGGTGCTCCGAATAAACACCTGCAGATTCTACAAACGTAATGTTTCCAAACTGTTCTATCAAAAGAAACGTTCAATTCTGTGTGTTGAATGCACTCATCACACAGAAGTTTCTGAGAATGCTTCTGTCTAGTTCTTAGGTGAAGATATTTCCATTTCCAGCATAGGCCTCAAAACGCTCCAAATATCCTCTTGCAGATTCTACAAAAAGAGTGTTTCAAAACTGTTCTATCAAAAGGAAGGTTCAACTCTGTGAGTTGAATGAATGCATCGTGAAGAACTTTCTGAGAATGCTTCCCTGTAGTTTTTAGGTGAAGATATTCCATATCCCAGCACAGGCCTCGAAGTGCTCCAAATAACCACTTGCAGATTTTACCAAAAGAGTGTTTCAAAACTGCTCTTTCTACAGGTAAGTTCAAGTCTGTGAGTTGAATGCACTCAACACAAAGAAGTTTCTGAGAATGCTTCTGTTCAGTTTTTATGTGAAGATATTTCCTTTTCCAGCATAGGCCTCAAACGGCTCCAAATATCCACTTGCAGATTCTACAAAAAGAGTGTTTCCAAACTTCTCTATCAATTGGTAGGTTCAACTCTGTGAGTTGAATGAACTCATCACAAAGAAGTTTCTGAGAATCCTTCTCTCTAGTTTTTATGTGAAGATATTTCCTTTTCCAACATAGGCCTCAAGGTGCTCCGAATAAACACTTGCAGATTCTACAAACGTAATGTTTCCAAACTGTTCTATCAAAAGAAACGTTCAAGTCTGTGAGTTGAATGCACTCATCACACAGAAGTTTCTGAGAATGCTTCTGTCTTGTTTTTAGGTGAAGATATTTCCTTTTCCAGCATAGGCCTCAAAACGCTCCAAATATCCTCTTGCAGATTCTACAAAAAGAGTGTTTCAAAACTGTTCTATCAAAAGGAAGGTTCAGCTCTGTGAGTTGAATGAATGCATCGTGAAGAACTTTCTGAGAATGCTTCTCTGTAGTTTTTAGGTGAAGATATTCCATATCCCAGCACAGGCCTCGAAGTGCTCCAAATAACCACTTGCAGATTTTAACAAAAGAGTGTTTCAAAACTGCTCTTTCTACAGGTAAGTTCAAGTCTGTGAGTTGAATGCACTCAACACAAAGAAGTTTCTGAGAATGCTTCTGTTCAGTTTTTATGTGAAGATATTTCCTTTTCCAGCATAGGCCTCAAACGGCTCCAAATATCCACTTGCAGATTCTACAAAAAGAGTGTTTCCAAACTTCTCTATCAATTGGTAGGTTCAACTCTGTGAGTTGAATGAACTCATCACAAAGAAGTTTCTGAGAATCCTTCTCTCTAGTTTTTATGTGAAGATATTTCCTTTTCTAACATAGGCATCAAGGTGCTCCGAATAAACACTTGCAGATTCTACAAACGTAATGTTTCCAAACTGTTCTATCAAAAGAAACGTTCAAGTCTGTGAGTTGAATGCACTCATCACACAGAAGTTTCTGAGAATTCTTCTGTCTAGTTTTTAGGTGAAGATATTTCCTTTTCCAGCATAGGCCTCAAAACGCTCCAAATATCCTCTTGCAGATTCTACAAAAAGAGTGTTTCAAAACTGTTCTATCAATAGGAAGGTTCAACTCTGTGAGTTGAATGAATGCATCGTGAAGAACTTTCTGAGAATGCTTCTCTGTAGTTTGTAGGTGAAGATATTCCATATCCCAGCACAGGCCTCGAAGTGCTCCAAATAACCACTTGCAGATTTTACCAAAAGAGTGTTTCAAAACTGCTCTTTCTACAGGTAAGTTCAAGTCTGTGAGTTGAATGCACTCAACACAAAGAAGTTTCTGAGAATGCTTCTGTTCAGTTTTTATGTGAAGATATTTCCTTTTCCAGCATAGGCCTCAAACGGCTCCAAATATCCACTTGCAGATTCTACAAAAAGAGTGTTTCCAAACTTCTCTATGAACTGGTAGGTTCAACTCTGTGAGTTGAATGAACTCATCACAAAGAAGTTTCTGAGAATCCTTCTCTCTAGTTTTTATGTGAAGATATTTCCTTTTCCAACATAGGCCTCAAGGTGCTCCGAATAAACACTTGCAGATTCTACAAACGTAATGTTTCCAAACTGTTCTATCAAAAGAAACGTTCAAGTCTGTGAGTTGAATGCACTCATCACACAGAAGTTTCTGAGAATGCTTCTGTCTAGTTTTTAGGTGAAGGTATTTCCTTTTCCAGCATAGGCCTCAAAATGCTCCAAATATCCTCTTGCAGATTCTACAAAAAGAGTGTTTCAAAACTGTTCTATCAAAAGGAAGGTTCAACTCTGTGAGTTGAATGAATGCATCGTGAAGAACTTTCTGAGAATGCTTCTCGGTAGTTTTTATGTGTAGATATTCCATATCCCAGCACAGGCCTCGAAGTGCTCCAAATAACCACATGCAGATTTTACCAAAAGAGTGTTTCAAAACTGCTCTTTCTACAGGTAAGTTCCAGTCTGTGAGTTGAATGCACTCAACACAAAGAAGTTTCTGAGAATGCTTCTGTTCAGTTTTTATGTGAAGATATTTCCTTTTCCAGCATAGGCCTCAAACGGCTCCAAATATCCACTTGCAGATTCTACAAAAAGAGTGTTTCAAAACTTCTCTATCAATTGGTAGGTTCAACTCTGTGAGTTGAATGAACTCATCACAAAGAAGTTTCTGAGAATCCTTCTCTCTAGTTTTTATGTGAAGATATTTCCTTTTCCACATAGGCCTCAAGGTGCTCCAAATAAACACCTGCAGATTCTACAAACGTAATGTTTCCAAACTGTTCTATCAAAAGAAACGTTCATGTCTGTGAGTTGAATGCACTCATCACACAGAAGTTTCTGAGAATGCTTCTGTCTAGTTTTTAGGTGAAGATATTTCCTTTTCCAGCATAGGCCTCAAAACGCTCCAAATATCCTCTTGCAGATTCTACAAAAAGAGTGTTTCAAAACTGTTCTATCAAAGGGAAGGTTCAACTCTGTGAGTTGAATGAATGCATCGTGAAGAAATTTCTGAGACTGCTTCTCTGTAGTTTTTAGGTGAAGATATTCCATATCCCAGCACAGGCCTCGAAGTGCTCCAAATAACCACTTGCAGATTTTACCAAAAGAGTGTTTCAAAACTGCTCTTTCTACAGGTAAGTTCAAGTCTGTGAGTTGAATGCACTCAACACAAAGAAGTTTCTGAGAATGCTTCTGTTCAGTTTTTATGTGAAGATATTTCCTTTTCCAGCATAGGCCTCAAACGGCTCCAAATATCCACTTGCAGATTCTACAAAAAGAGTGTTTCCAAACTTCTCTATCAATTGGTATGTTCAACTCTGTGAGTTGAATGAACTCATCACAAAGAAGTTTCTGAGAATCCTTCTCTCTAGTTTTTATGTGAAGATATTTCCTTTTCCAACAAAGGCCTCAAGGTGCTCCGTATAAACACCTGCAGATTCTACAAACGTAATGTTTCCAAACTGTTCTATCAAAAGAAACGTTCAAGTCTGTGAGTTGAATGCACTCATCACACAGAAGTTTCTGAGAATGCTTCTGTCTAGTTTTTAGGTGAAGATATTTCCTTTTCCAGCATAGGCCTCAAAACGCTCCAAATATCCTCTTGCAGATTCTACAAAAAGAGTGTTTCCAAACTGTTCTATCAAAAGGAAGGTTCAACTCTGTGAGTTGAATGAATGCATCGTGAAGAACTTTCTGAGAATGCTTCTCTGTAGTTTGTAGGTGAAGATATTCCATATCCCAGCACAGGCCTCGAAGTGCTCCAAATAACCACTTGCAGATTTTAACAAAAGAGTGTTTCAAAACTGCTCTTTCTACAGGTAAGTTCAAGTCTGTGAGTTGAATGCACTCAACACAAAGAAGTTTCTGAGAATGCTTCTGTTCAGTTTTTATGTGAAGATATTTCCTTTTCCAGCATAGGCCACAAACGGCTCCAAATATCCACTTGCAGATTCTACAAAAAGAGTGTTTCCAAACTTCTCTATCAATTGGTAGGTTCAACTCTGTGAGTTGAATGAACTCATCACAAAGAAGTTTCTGAGAATCCTTCTCTCTAGTTTTTATGTGAAGATATTTCCTTTTCCAACATAGGCCTCAAGGTGCTCCGAATAAACACTTGCAGATTCTACAAACGTAATGTTTCCAAACTGTTCTATCAAAAGAAACGTTCAAGTCTGTGAGTTGAATGCACTCATCACACAGAAGTTTCTGAGAATGCTTCTGTCTAGTTTTTAGGTGAAGATATTTCCTTTTCCAGCATAGGCCTCAAAACGCTCCAAATATCCTCTTGCAGATTCTACAAAAAGAGTGTTTCAAAACTGTTCTATCAAAAGGAAGGTTCAACTCTGTGAGTTGAATGAACTCATCACAAAGAAGTTTCTGAGAATGCTTCTCTGTAGTTTTTAGGTGAAGATATTCCATATCCCAGCACAGGCCTCGAAGTGCTCCAAATAACCACTTGCAGATTTTACCAAAAGAGTGTTTCAAAACTGCTCTTTCTACAGGTAAGTTCAAGTCTGTGAGTTGAATGCACTCAACACAAAGAAGTTTCTGAGAATGCTTCTGTTCAGTTTTTATGTGAAGATATTTCCTTTTCCAGCATAGGCCTCAAACGGCTCCAAATATCCACTTGCAGATTCTACAAAAAGAGTGTTTCCAAACTTCTCTATCAATTGGTAGGTTCAACTCTGTGAGTTGAATGAACTCATCACAAAGAAGTTTCTGAGAATCCTTCTCTCTAGTTTTTATGTGAAGATATTTCCTTTTCCAACAAAGGCCTCAAGGTGCTCCGTATAAACACCTGCAGATTCTACAAACGTAATGTTTCCAAACTGTTCTATCAAAAGAAACGTTCAAGTCTGTGAGTTGAATGCACTCATCACACAGAAGTTTCTGAGAATGCTTCTGTCTAGTTTTTAGGTGAAGATATTTCCTTTTCCAGCATAGGCCTCAAAACGCTCCAAATATCCTCTTGCAGATTCTACAAAAAGAGTGTTTCAAAACTGTTCTATCAAAAGGAAGGTTCAACTCTGTGAGTTGAATGAACTCATCACAAAGAAGTTTCTGAGAATGCTTCTCTGTAGTTTTTAGGTGAAGATATTCCATATCCCAGCACAGGCCTCGAAGTGCTCCAAATAACCACTTGCAGATTTTACCAAAAGAGTGTTTCAAAACTGCTCTTTCTACAGGTAAGTTCAAGTCTGTGAGTTGAATGCACTCAACACAAAGAAGTTTCTGAGAATGCTTCTGTTCAGTTTTTATGTGAAGATATTTCCTTTTCCAGCATAGGCCTCAAACGGCTCCAAATATCCACTTGCAGATTCTACAAAAAGAGTGTTTCCAAACTTCTCTATCAATTGGTAGGTTCAACTCTGTGAGTTGAATGAACTCATCACAAAGAAGTTTCTGAGAATCCTTCTCTCTAGTTTTTATGTGAAGATATTTCCTTTTCCAACAAAGGCCTCAAGGTGCTCCGTATAAACACCTGCAGATTCTACAAACGTAATGTTTCCAAACTGTTCTATCAAAAGAAACGTTCAAGTCTGTGAGTTGAATGCACTCATCACACAGAAGTTTCTGAGAATGCTTCTGTCTAGTTTTTAGGTGAAGATATTTCCTTTTCCAGCATAGGCCTCAAAACGCTCCAAATATCCTCTTGCAGATTCTACAAAAAGAGTGTTTCCAAACTGTTCTATCAAAAGGAAGGTTCAACTCTGTGAGTTGAATGAATGCATCGTGAAGAACTTTCTGAGAATGCTTCTCTGTAGTTTGTAGGTGAAGATATTCCATATCCCAGCACAGGCCTCGAAGTGCTCCAAATAACCACATGCAGATTTTAACAAAAGAGTGTTTCAAAACTGCTCTTTCTACAGGTAAGTTCAAGTCTGTGAGTTGAATGCACTCAACACAAAGAAGTTTCTGAGAATGCTTCTGTTCAGTTTTTATGTGAAGATATTTCCTTTTCCAGCTAGGCCTCAAACGGCTCCAAATATCCACTTGCAGATTCTACAAAAAGAGTGTTTCCAAACTTCTCTATCAATTGGTAGGTTCAACTCTGTGAGTTGAATGAACTCATCACAAAGAAGTTTCTGAGAATCCTTCTCTCTAGTTTTTATGTGAAGATATTTCCTTTTCCAACATACGCCTCAAGGTGCTCCGAATAAACACTTGCAGATTCTACAAACGTAATGTTTCCAAACTGTTCTATCAAAAGAAACGTTCAAGTCTGTGAGTTGAATGCACTCATCACACAGAAGTTTCTGAGAATTCTTCTGTCTAGTTTTTAGGTGAAGATATTTCCTTTTCCAGCATAGGCCTCAAAACGCTCCAAATATCCTCTTGCAGATTCTACAAAAAGAGTGTTTCCAAACTGTTCTATCAAAAGGAAGGTTCAACTCTGTGAGTTGAATGAATGCATCCTGAAGAACTTTCTGAGAATGCTTCTCTGTAGTTTTTAGGTGAAGATATTCCATATCCCAGCACAGGCCTCGAAGTGCTCCAAATAACCACTTGCAGATTTTACCAAAAGAGTGTTTCAAAACTGCTCTTTCTACAGGTAAGTTCAAGTCTGTGAGTTGAATGCACTCAACACAAAGAAGTTTCTGAGAATGCTTCTGTTCAGTTTTTATGTGAAGATATTTCCTTTTCCAGCATACGCCTCAAACGGCTCCAAATATCCACTTGCAGATTATACAAAAAGAGTGTTTCCAAACTTCTCTATCAATTGGTAGGTTCAACTCTGTGAGTTGAATGAACTCATCACAAAGAAGTTTCTGAGAATCCTTCTCTCTAGTTTTTATGTGAAGATATTTCCTTTTCCAACATAGGCCTCAAGGTGCTCCGAATAAACACTTGCAGATTCTACAAACGTAATATTTCCAAACTGTTCTACCAAAAGAAACGTTCAAGTCTGTGAGTTGAATGCACTCATCACACAGAAGTTTCTGAGAATGCTTCTGTCTAGTTTTTAGGTGAAGATATTTCCTTTTCCAGCATAGGCCTCAAAACGCTCCAAATATCCTCTTGCAGATTCTACAAAAAGAGTGTTTCCAAACTGTTCTATCAAAAGGAAGGTTCAACTCTGTGAGTTGAATGAATGCATCGTGAAGAACTTTCTGAGAATGCTTCTCTGTAGTTTGTAGGTGAAGATATTCCATATCCCAGCACAGGCCTCGAAGTGCTCCAAATAACCACTTGCAGATTTTATCAAAAGAGTGTTTCAAAACTGCTCTTTCTACAGGTAAGTTCAAGTCTGTGAGTTGAATGCACTCAACACAAAGAAGTTTCTGAGAATGCTTCTGTTCAGTTTTTATGTGAAGATATTTCCTTTTCCAGCATAGGCCTCAAACGGCTCCAAATATCCACTTGCAGATTCTACAAAAAGAGTGTTTCCAAACTTCTCTATCAATTGGTAGGTTCAACTCTGTGAGTTGAATGAACTCATCACAAAGAAGTTTCTGAGAATCCTTCTCTCTAGTTTTTATGTGAAGATATTTCCTTTTCCAACATAGGCCTGAAGGTGCTCCGAATAAACACCTGCAGATTCTACAAACGTAATGTTTCCAAACTGTTCTATCAAAAGAAACGTTCAAGTCTGTGAGTTGAATGCACTCATCACACAGAAGTTTCTGAGAATGCTTCTGTCTAGTTCTTCGGTGAAGATATTTCCTTTTCCAGCATAGGCCTCAAAACCCTCCAAATATCCTCTTGCAGATTCTACAAAAAGAGTGTTTCAAAACTGTTCTATCAAAAGGAAGGTTCAACTCTGTGAGTTGAATGAACTCATCACAAAGATGTTTCTGAGAATCCTTCTCTCTAGTTTTTATGTGAAGTTATTTCCTTTTCCAACATACGCCTCAAGGTGCTCCGAATAAACACTTGCAGATTCTACAAACGTAATTTTTCCAAACTGTTCTATCAAAAGAAACGTTCAAGTCTGTGAGTTGAATGCACTCATCACACAGAAGTTTCTGAGAATGCTTCTGTCTAGTTTTCAGGTGAAGATATTTCCTTTTCCAGCATAGGCCTCAAAACGCTCCAAATATCCTCTTGCAGATTCTACAAAAAGAGTGTTTCAAAACTGTTCTATCAAAAGGAAGGTTCAACTCTGTGAGTTGAATGAATGCATCGTGAAGAACTTTCTGAGAATGCTTCTCTGTAGATTTTAGGTGAAGATATTCAATATCCCAGCACAGGCCTCGAAGTGCTCCAAATAACCACTTGCAGATTTTACCAAAAGAGTGTTTCAAAACTGCTCTTTCTATAGGTAAGTTCAAGTCTGTGAGTTGAATGCACTCAACACAAAGAAATTTCTGAGAATGCTTCTGTTCAGTTTTTATGTGAAGATATTTCCTTTTCCAGCATAGGCCTCAAACGGCTCCAAATATCCACTTGCAGATTCTACAAAAAGAGTGTTTCCAAACTTCTCTATCAATTGGTAGGTTCAACTCTGTGAGTTGAATGAACTCATCACAAAGAAGTTTCTGAGAATCCTTCTCTCTAGTTTTTATGTGAAGATATTTCCTTTTCCAACATAGGCCTCAAGGTGCTCCGAATAAACACTTGCAGATTCTACAAACGTAATGTTTCCAAACTGTTCTATCAAAAGAAACGTTCAAGTCTGTGAGTTGAATGCACTCATCACACAGAAGTTTCTGAGAATGCTTCTGTCTAGTTTTTAGGTGAACATATTTCCTTTTCCAGCATAGGCCTCAAAACGCTCCAAATATCCTCTTGCAGATTCTACAAAAAGAGTGTTTCAAAACTGTTCTATCAAAAGGAAGGTTCAACTCTGTGAGTTGAATGAATGCATCGTGAAGAACTTTCTGAGAATGCTTCTCTGTAGTTTTTAGGTGAAGATATTCCATATCCCAGCACAGGCCTCGAAGTGCTCCAAATAACCACTTGCAGGTTTTACCAAAAGAGTGTTTCAAAACTGCTCTTTCTACAGGTAAGTTCAAGTCTGTGAGTTGAATGCACTCAACACAAAGAAGTTTCTGAGAATGCTTCTGTTCAGTTTTTATGTGAAGATATTTCCTTTTCCAGCATAGGCCTCAAACGGCTCCAAATATCCACTAGCAGATTCTACAAAAAGAGTGTTTCCAAACTTCTCTATCAATTGGTAGTTTCAACTCTGTGAGTTGAATGAACTCATCACAAAGTAGTTTCTGAGAATCCTTCTCTCTAGTTTTTATGCGAAGATATTTCCTTTTTCAACGTAGGCCTCAAGGTGCTCCGAATAAACACTTGCAGATTCTACAAACGTAATGTTTCCAAACTGTTCTATCAAAAGAAACGTTCAAGTCTGTGAGTTGAATGCACTCATCACACAGAAGTTTCTGAGAATGCTTCTGTCTAGTTTTTAGGTGAAGATATTTCCTTTTCCAGCATAGGCCTCAAAACGCTCCAAATATTCTCTTGCAGATTCTACAAAAAGAGTGTTTCCAAACTGTTCTATCAAAAGGAAGGTTCAACTCTGTGAGTTGAATGAATGCATCGTGAAGAACTTTCTGAGAATGCTTCTCTGTAGTTTGTAGGTGAAGATATTCCATATCCCAGCACAGGCCTCGAAGTGCTCCAAATAACCACTTGCAGATTTTACCAAAAGAGTGTTTCAAAACTGCTCTTTCTACAGGTAAGTTCAAGTCTGTGAGTTGAATGCACTCAACACAAAGAAGTTTCTGAGAATGCTTCTGTTCAGTTTTTATGTGAAGATATTTCCTTTTCCAGCATAGGCCTCAAACGGCTCCAAATATCCACTTGCAGATTCTACAAAAAGAGTGTTTCCAAACTTCTCTATCAATTGGTAGGTTCAACTCTGTGAGTTGAATGAACTCATCACAAAGAAGTTTCTTAGAATCCTTCTCTCTAGTTTTTATGTGAAGATATTTCCTTTTCCAACATAGGCCTCAAGGTGCTCCGAATAAACACTTGCAGATTCTACAAACGTAATGTTTCCAAACTGTTCTATCAAAAGAAACGTTCAAGTCTGTGAGTTGAATGCACTCATCACACAGAAGTTTCTGAGAATGCTTCTGTCTAGTTTTTAGGTGAAGATATTTCCTTTTCCAGCATAGGCCTCAAAACGCTCCAAATATCCTCTTGCAGATTCTACAAAAAGAGTGTTTCCAAACTGTTCTATCAAAAGGAAGGTTCAACTCTGTGAGTTGAATGAATGCATCGTGAAGAACTTTCTGAGAATGCTTCTCTGTAGTTTTTAGGTGAAGATATTCCATATCCCAGCACAGGCCTCGAAGTGCTCCAAATAACCACTTGCAGATTTTACCAAAAGAGTGTTTCAAAACTGCTCTTTCTACAGGTAAGTTCAAGTCTGTGAGTTGAATGCACTCAACACAAAGAAGTTTCTGAGAATGCTTCTGTTCAGTTTTTATGTGAAGATATTTCCTTTTCCAGCATAGGCCTCAAACGGCTCCAAATATCCACTTGCAGATTCTACAAAAAGAGTGTTTCCAAACTTCTCTATCAATTGGTAGGTTCAACTCTGTGAGTTGAATGAACTCATCACAAAGAAGTTTCTGAGAATCCTTCTCTCTAGTTTTCATGTGAAGATATTTCCTTTTCCAACATAGGCCTCAAGGTGCTCCGAATAAACACTTGCAGATTCTACAAACGTAATGTTTCCAAACTGTTCTATCAAAAGAAACGTTCAAGTCTGTGAGTTGAATGCACTCATCACACAGAAGTTTCTGAGAATGCTTCTGTCTAGTTTTTAGGTGAATATATTTCCTTTTCCACCATAGGCCTCAAAACGCTCCAAATATCCTCTTGCAGATTCTACAAAAAGAGTGTTTCAAAACTGTTCTATCAAAAGGAAGGTTCAACTCTGTGAGTTGAATGAATGCATCGTGAAGAACTTTCTGAGAATGCTTCTCTGTAGTTTTTAGGTGAAGATATTCCATATCCCAGCACAGGCCTCGAAGTGCTCCAAATAACCACTTGCAGATTTTACCAAAAGAGTGTTTCAAAACTGCTCTTTCTACAGGTAAGTTCAAGTCTGTGAGTTGAATGCACTCAACACAAAGAAGTTTCTGAGAATGCTTCTGTTCAGTTTTTATGTGAAGATATTTCCTTTTCCAGCATAGGCCTCAAACGGCTCCAAATATCCACTTGCAGATTCTACAAAAAGAGTGTTTCCAAACTTCTCTATCAATTGGTAGGTTCAACTCTGTGAGTTGAATGAACTCATCACAAAGAAGTTTCTGAGAATCCTTCTCTCTAGTTTTCATGTGAAGATATTTCCTTTTCCAACATAGGCCTCAAGGTGCTCCGAATAAACACTTGCAGATTCTACAAACGTAATGTTTCCAAACTGTTCTATCAAAAGAAACGTTCAAGTCTGTGAGTTGAATGCACTCATCACACAGAAGTTTCTGAGAATGCTTCTGTCTAGTTTTTAGGTGAATATATTTCCTTTTCCACCATAGGCCTCAAAACGCTCCAAATATCCTCTTGCAGATTCTACAAAAAGAGTGTTTCAAAACTGTTCTATCAAAAGGAAGGTTCAACTCTGTGAGTTGAATGAATGCATCGTGAAGAACTTTCTGAGAATGCTTCTCTGTAGTTTTTAGGTGAAGATATTCCATATCCCAGCACAGGCCTCGAAGTGCTCCAAATAACCACTTGCAGATTTTACCAAAAGAGTGTTTCAAAACTGCTCTTTCTACAGGTAAGTTCAAGTCTGTGAGTTGAATGCACTCAACACAAAGAAGTTTCTGAGAATGCTTCTGTTCAGTTTTTATGTGAAGATATTTCCTTTTCCAGCATAGGCCTCAAACGGCTCCAAATATCCACTTGCAGATTCTACAAAAAGAGTGTTTCCAAACTTCTCTATCAATTGGTAGGTTCAACTCTGTGAGTTGAATGAACTCATCACAAAGAAGTTTCTGAGAATCCTTCTCTCTAGTTTTTATGTGAAGATATTTCCTTTTCCAACATAGGCCTCTAGGTGCTCCGAATAAACACCTGCAGATTCTACAAACGTAATGTTTCCAAACTGTTCTATCAAAAGAAACGTTCAAGTCTGTGAGTTGAATGCACTCATCACACAGAAGTTTCTGAGAATGCTTCTGTCTAGTTTTTAGGTGAAGATATTTCCTTTTCCAGCATAGGCCTCAAAACGCTCCAAATATCCTCTTGCAGATTCTACAAAAAGAGTGTTTCCAAACTGTTTTATCAAAAGGAAGGTTCAACTCTGTGAGTTGAATGAATGCATCATGAAGAACTTTCTGAGAATGCTTCTCTGTAGTTTTTAGGTGAAGACATTCCATATCCCAGCACAGGCCTCGAAGTGCTCCAAATAAATACTTGCAGATTTTACCAAAAGAGTGTTTCAAAACTGCTCTTTCTATAGGTAAGTTCAAGACTGTGAGTTGAATGCACTCAACACAAAGAAGTTTCTGAGAATGCTTCTGTTCAGTTTTTATGTGAAGATATTTCCTTTTCCAGCATAGGCCTCAAACGGCTCCAAATATCCACTTGCAGATTCTACAAAAAGAGTGTTTCCAAACTTCTCTATCAATTGGTAGGTTCAACTCTGTGAGTTGAATGAACTCATCACAAAGAAGTTTCTGAGAATCCTTCTCTCTAGTTTTTATGCGAAGATATTTCCTTTTCCAACATAGGCCTCAAGGTGCTCCGAATAAACACTTGCAGATTCTACAAACGTAATGTTTCCAAACTGTTCTATCAAAAGAAACGTTCAAGTCCGTGAGTTGAATGCACTCATCACACAGAAGTTTCTGACAATGCTTCTGTTCAGTTTTTATGTGAAGATATTTCCTTTTCCAGCATAGGCCTCAAATGGCTCCAAATATCCACTTGCAGATTCTACAAAAAGAGTGTTTCCAAACTTCTCTATCAATTGGTAGGTTCAACTCTGTGAGTTGAATGAACTCATCACAAAGAAGTTTCTGAGAATCCTTCTCTCTAGTTTTTATGTGAAGATATTTCCTTTTCCAACATAGGCCTCAAGGTGCTCCGAATAAACACCTGCAGATTCTACAAACGTAATGTTTCCAAACTGTTCTATCAAAAGAAACGTTCAATTCTGTGTGTTGAATGCACTCATCACACAGAAGTTTCTGAGAATGCTTCTGTCTAGTTCTTAGGTGAAGATATTTCCATTTCCAGCATAGGCCTCAAAACGCTCCAAATATCCTCTTGCAGATTCTACAAAAAGAGTGTTTCAAAACTGTTCTATCAAAAGGAAGGTTCAACTCTGTGAGTTGAATGAACTCATCACAAAGAAGTTTCTGAGAATCCTTCTCTCTAGTTTTTATGTGAAGATATTTCCTTTTCCAACATACGCCTCAAGGTGCTCCGTATAAACAATTGCAGTTTCTGCAAACGTAATGTTTCCAAACTGTTCTATCAAAAGAAACGTTCAAGTCTGTGAGTTGAATGCACTCATCACACAGAAGTTTCTGAGAATGCTTCTGTCTAGTTTTTAGGTGAAGATATTTCCTTTTCCAGCATAGGCCGCAAAACGCTCCAAATATCCTCTTGCAGATTCTACAAAAAGAGTGTTTCAAAACTCTTCTATCAAAAGGAAGGTTCAACTCTGTGAGTTGAATGAATGCATCGTGAAGAACTTTCTGAGAATGCTTCCCTGTAGTTTTTAGGTGAAGATATTCCATATCCCAGCACAGGCCTCGAAGTGCTCCAAATAACCACTTGCAGATTTTACCAAAAGAGTGTTTCAAAACTGCTCTTTCTACAGGTAAGTTCAAGTCTGTGAGTTGAATGCACTCAACACAAAGAAGTTTCTGAGAATGCTTCTGTTCAGTTTTTATGTGAAGATATTTCCTTTTCCAGCATAGGCCTCAAACGGCTCCAAATATCCACTTGCAGATTCTACAAAAAGAGTGTTTCCAAACTTCTCTATCAATTGGTAGGTTCAACTCTGTGAGTTGAATGAACTCATCACAAAGAAGTTTCTGAGAATCCTTCTCTCTAGCTTTTATGTGAAGATATTTCCTTTTCCAACATAGGCCTCAAGGTGCTCCGAATAAACACTTGCAGATTCTACAAACGTAATGTTTCCAAACTGTTCTATCAAAAGAAACGTTCAAGTCTGTGAGTTGAATGCACTCATCACACAGAAGTTTCTGAGAATGCTTCTGTCTTGTTTTTAGGTGAAGATATTTCCTTTTCCAGCATAGGCCTCAAAACGCTCCAAATATCCTCTTGCAGATTCTACAAAAAGAGTGTTTCAAAACTGTTCTATCAAAAGGAAGGTTCAGCTCTGTGAGTTGAATGAATGCATCGTGAAGAACTTTCTGAGAATGCTTCTCTGTAGTTTTTAGGTGAAGATATTCCATATCCCAGCACAGGCCTCGAAGTGCTCCAAATAACCACTTGCAGATTTTAACAAAAGAGTGTTTCAAAACTGCTCTTTCTACAGGTAAGTTCAAGTCTGTGAGTTGAATGCACTCAACACAAAGAAGTTTCTGAGAATGCTTCTGTTCAGTTTTTATGTGAAGATATTTCCTTTTCCAGCATAGGCCTCAAACGGCTCCAAATATCCACTTGCAGATTCTACAAAAAGAGTGTTTCCAAACTTCTCTATCAATTGGTAGGTTCAACTCTGTGAGTTGAATGAACTCATCACAAAGAAGTTTCTGAGAATCCTTCTCTCTAGTTTTTATGTGAAGATATTTCCTTTTCTAACATAGGCATCAAGGTGCTCCGAATAAACACTTGCAGATTCTACAAACGTAATGTTTCCAAACTGTTCTATCAAAAGAAACGTTCAAGTCTGTGAGTTGAATGCACTCATCACACAGAAGTTTCTGAGAATTCTTCTGTCTAGTTTTTAGGTGAAGATATTTCCTTTTCCAGCATAGGCCTCAAAACGCTCCAAATATCCTCTTGCAGATTCTACAAAAAGAGTGTTTCAAAACTGTTCTATCAATAGGAAGGTTCAACTCTGTGAGTTGAATGAATGCATCGTGAAGAACTTTCTGAGAATGCTTCTCTGTAGTTTGTAGGTGAAGATATTCCATATCCCAGCACAGGCCTCGAAGTGCTCCAAATAACCACTTGCAGATTTTACCAAAAGAGTGTTTCAAAACTGCTCTTTCTACAGGTAAGTTCAAGTCTGTGAGTTGAATGCACTCAACACAAAGAAGTTTCTGAGAATGCTTCTGTTCAGTTTTTATGTGAAGATATTTCCTTTTCCAGCATAGGCCTCAAACGGCTCCAAATATCCACTTGCAGATTCTACAAAAAGAGTGTTTCCAAACTTCTCTATGAACTGGTAGGTTCAACTCTGTGAGTTGAATGAACTCATCACAAAGAAGTTTCTGAGAATCCTTCTCTCTAGTTTTTATGTGAAGATATTTCCTTTTCCAACATAGGCCTCAAGGTGCTCCGAATAAACACTTGCAGATTCTACAAACGTAATGTTTCCAAACTGTTCTATCAAAAGAAACGTTCAAGTCTGTGAGTTGAATGCACTCATCACACAGAAGTTTCTGAGAATGCTTCTGTCTAGTTTTTAGGTGAAGGTATTTCCTTTTCCAGCATAGGCCTCAAAATGCTCCAAATATCCTCTTGCAGATTCTACAAAAAGAGTGTTTCAAAACTGTTCTATCAAAAGGAAGGTTCAACTCTGTGAGTTGAATGAATGCATCGTGAAGAACTTTCTGAGAATGCTTCTCGGTAGTTTTTATGTGTAGATATTCCATATCCCAGCACAGGCCTCGAAGTGCTCCAAATAACCACTTGCAGATTTTACCAAAAGAGTGTTTCAAAACTGCTCTTTCTACAGGTAAGTTCCAGTCTGTGAGTTGAATGCACTCAACACAAAGAAGTTTCTGAGAATGCTTCTGTTCAGTTTTTATGTGAAGATATTTCCTTTTCCAGCATAGGCCTCAAACGGCTCCAAATATCCACTTGCAGATTCTACAAAAAGAGTGTTTCAAAACTTCTCTATCAATTGGTAGGTTCAACTCTGTGAGTTGAATGAACTCATCACAAAGAAGTTTCTGAGAATCCTTCTCTCTAGTTTTTATGTGAAGATATTTCCTTTTCCACATAGGCCTCAAGGTGCTCCAAATAAACACCTGCAGATTCTACAAACGTAATGTTTCCAAACTGTTCTATCAAAAGAAACGTTCAAGTCTGTGAGTTGAATGCACTCATCACACAGAAGTTTCTGAGAATGCTTCTGTCTAGTTTTTAGGTGAAGATATTTCCTTTTCCAGCATAGGCCTCAAAACGCTCCAAATATCCTCTTGCAGATTCTACAAAAAGAGTGTTTCAAAACTGTTCTATCAAAGGGAAGGTTCAACTCTGTGAGTTGAATGAATGCATCGTGAAGAAATTTCTGAGACTGCTTCTCTGTAGTTTTTAGGTGAAGATATTCCATATCCCAGCACAGGCCTCGAAGTGCTCCAAATAACCACTTGCAGATTTTACCAAAAGAGTGTTTCAAAACTGCTCTTTCTACAGGTAAGTTCAAGTCTGTGAGTTGAATGCACTCAACACAAAGAAGTTTCTGAGAATGCTTCTGTTCAGTTTTTATGTGAAGATATTTCCTTTTCCAGCATAGGCCTCAAACGGCTCCAAATATCCACTTGCAGATTCTACAAAAAGAGTGTTTCCAAACTTCTCTATCAATTGGTAGGTTCAACTCTGTGAGTTGAATGAACTCATCACAAAGAAGTTTCTGAGAATCCTTCTCTCTAGTTTTTATGTGAAGATATTTCCTTTTCCAACAAAGGCCTCAAGGTGCTCCGTATAAACACCTGCAGATTCTACAAACGTAATGTTTCCAAACTGTTCTATCAAAAGAAACGTTCAAGTCTGTGAGTTGAATGCACTCATCACACAGAAGTTTCTGAGAATGCTTCTGTCTAGTTTTTAGGTGAAGATATTTCCTTTTCCAGCATAGGCCTCAAAACGCTCCAAATATCCTCTTGCAGATTCTACAAAAAGAGTGTTTCCAAACTGTTCTATCAAAAGGAAGGTTCAACTCTGTGAGTTGAATGAATGCATCGTGAAGAACTTTCTGAGAATGCTTCTCTGTAGTTTGTAGGTGAAGATATTCCATATCCCAGCACAGGCCTCGAAGTGCTCCAAATAACCACTTGCAGATTTTAACAAAAGAGTGTTTCAAAACTGCTCTTTCTACAGGTAAGTTCAAGTCTGTGAGTTGAATGCACTCAACACAAAGAAGTTTCTGAGAATGCTTCTGTTCAGTTTTTATGTGAAGATATTTCCTTTTCCAGCATAGGCCACAAACGGCTCCAAATATCCACTTGCAGATTCTACAAAAAGAGTGTTTCCAAACTTCTCTATCAATTGGTAGGTTCAACTCTGTGAGTTGAATGAACTCATCACAAAGAAGTTTCTGAGAATCCTTCTCTCTAGTTTTTATGTGAAGATATTTCCTTTTCCAACATAGGCCTCAAGGTGCTCCGAATAAACACTTGCAGATTCTACAAACGTAATGTTTCCAAACTGTTCTATCAAAAGAAACGTTCAAGTCTGTGAGTTGAATGCACTCATCACACAGAAGTTTCTGAGAATGCTTCTGTCTAGTTTTTAGGTGAAGATATTTCCTTTTCCAGCATAGGCCTCAAAACGCTCCAAATATCCTCTTGCAGATTCTACAAAAAGAGTGTTTCAAAACTGTTCTATCAAAAGGAAGGTTCAACTCTGTGAGTTGAATGAACTCATCACAAAGAAGTTTCTGAGAATGCTTCTCTGTAGTTTTTAGGTGAAGATATTCCATATCCCAGCACAGGCCTCGAAGTGCTCCAAATAACCACTTGCAGATTTTACCAAAAGAGTGTTTCAAAACTGCTCTTTCTACAGGTAAGTTCAAGTCTGTGAGTTGAATGCACTCAACACAAAGAAGTTTCTGAGAATGCTTCTGTTCAGTTTTTATGTGAAGATATTTCCTTTTCCAGCATAGGCCTCAAACGGCTCCAAATATCCACTTGCAGATTCTACAAAAAGAGTGTTTCCAAACTTCTCTATCAATTGGTAGGTTCAACTCTGTGAGTTGAATGAACTCATCACAAAGAAGTTTCTGAGAATCCTTCTCTCTAGTTTTTATGTGAAGATATTTCCTTTTCCAACAAAGGCCTCAAGGTGCTCCGTATAAACACCTGCAGATTCTACAAACGTAATGTTTCCAAACTGTTCTATCAAAAGAAACGTTCAAGTCTGTGAGTTGAATGCACTCATCACACAGAAGTTTCTGAGAATGCTTCTGTCTAGTTTTTAGGTGAAGATATTTCCTTTTCCAGCATAGGCCTCAAAACGCTCCAAATATCCTCTTGCAGATTCTACAAAAAGAGTGTTTCCAAACTGTTCTATCAAAAGGAAGGTTCAACTCTGTGAGTTGAATGAATGCATCGTGAAGAACTTTCTGAGAATGCTTCTCTGTAGTTTGTAGGTGAAGATATTCCATATCCCAGCACAGGCCTCGAAGTGCTCCAAATAACCACATGCAGATTTTAACAAAAGAGTGTTTCAAAACTGCTCTTTCTACAGGTAAGTTCAAGTCTGTGAGTTGAATGCACTCAACACAAAGAAGTTTCTGAGAATGCTTCTGTTCAGTTTTTATGTGAAGATATTTCCTTTTCCAGCATAGGCCACAAACGGCTCCAAATATCCACTTGCAGATTCTACAAAAAGAGTGTTTCCAAACTTCTCTATCAATTGGTAGGTTCAACTCTGTGAGTTGAATGAACTCATCACAAAGAAGTTTCTGAGAATCCTTCTCTCTAGTTTTTATGTGAAGATATTTCCTTTTCCAACATACGCCTCAAGGTGCTCCGAATAAACACTTGCAGATTCTACAAACGTAATGTTTCCAAACTGTTCTATCAAAAGAAGCGTTCAATTCTGTGAGTTGAATGCACTCATCACACAGAAGTTTCTGAGAATGCTTCTGTCTAGTTTTTAGGTGAAGATATTTCCTTTTCCAGCATAGGCCTCAAAACGCTCCAAATATCCTCTTGCAGATTCTACAAAAAGAGTGTTTCAAAACTGTTCTATCAAAAGGAAGGTTCAACTCTGTGAGTTGAATGAACTCATCACAAAGAAGTTTCTGAGAATGCTTCTCTGTAGTTTTTAGGTGAAGATATTCCATATCCCAGCACAGGCCTCGAAGTGCTCCAAATAACCACTTGCAGATTTTACCAAAAGAGTGTTTCAAAACTGCTCTTTCTACAGGTAAGTTCAAGTCTGTGAGTTGAATGCACTCAACACAAAGAAGTTTCTGAGAATGCTTCTGTTCAGTTTTTATGTGAAGATATTTCCTTTTCCAGCATAGGCCTCAAACGGCTCCAAATATCCACTTGCAGATTCTACAAAAAGAGTGTTTCCAAACTTCTCTATCAATTGGTAGGTTCAACTCTGTGAGTTGAATGAACTCATCACAAAGAAGTTTCTGAGAATCCTTCTCTCTAGTTTTTATGTGAAGATATTTCCTTTTCCAACAAAGGCCTCAAGGTGCTCCGTATAAACACCTGCAGATTCTACAAACGTAATGTTTCCAAACTGTTCTATCAAAAGAAACGTTCAAGTCTGTGAGTTGAATGCACTCATCACACAGAAGTTTCTGAGAATGCTTCTGTCTAGTTTTTAGGTGAAGATATTTCCTTTTCCAGCATAGGCCTCAAAACGCTCCAAATATCCTCTTGCAGATTCTACAAAAAGAGTGTTTCCAAACTGTTCTATCAAAAGGAAGGTTCAACTCTGTGAGTTGAATGAATGCATCGTGAAGAACTTTCTGAGAATGCTTCTCTGTAGTTTGTAGGTGAAGATATTCCATATCCCAGCACAGGCCTCGAAGTGCTCCAAATAACCACTTGCAGATTTTAACAAAAGAGTGTTTCAAAACTGCTCTTTCTACAGGTAAGTTCAAGTCTGTGAGTTGAATGCACTCAACACAAAGAAGTTTCTGAGAATGCTTCTGTTCAGTTTTTATGTGAAGATATTTCCTTTTCCAGCATAGGCCACAAACGGCTCCAAATATCCACTTGCAGATTCTACAAAAAGAGTGTTTCCAAACTTCTCTATCAATTGGTAGGTTCAACTCTGTGAGTTGAATGAACTCATCACAAAGAAGTTTCTGAGAATCCTTCTCTCTAGTTTTTATGTGAAGATATTTCCTTTTCCAACATAGGCCTCAAGGTGCTCCGAATAAACACTTGCAGATTCTACAAACGTAATGTTTCCAAACTGTTCTATCAAAAGAAACGTTCAAGTCTGTGAGTTGAATGCACTCATCACACAGAAGTTTCTGAGAATGCTTCTGTCTAGTTTTTAGGTGAAGATATTTCCTTTTCCAGCATAGGCCTCAAAACGCTCCAAATATCCTCTTGCAGATTCTACAAAAAGAGTGTTTCAAAACTGTTCTATCAAAAGGAAGGTTCAACTCTGTGAGTTGAATGAACTCATCACAAAGAAGTTTCTGAGAATGCTTCTCTGTAGTTTTTAGGTGAAGATATTCCATATCCCAGCACAGGCCTCGAAGTGCTCCAAATAACCACTTGCAGATTTTACCAAAAGAGTGTTTCAAAACTGCTCTTTCTACAGGTAAGTTCAAGTCTGTGAGTTGAATGCACTCAACACAAAGAAGTTTCTGAGAATGCTTCTGTTCAGTTTTTATGTGAAGATATTTCCTTTTCCAGCATAGGCCTCAAACGGCTCCAAATATCCACTTGCAGATTCTACAAAAAGAGTGTTTCCAAACTTCTCTATCAATTGGTAGGTTCAACTCTGTGAGTTGAATGAACTCATCACAAAGAAGTTTCTGAGAATCCTTCTCTCTAGTTTTTATGCGAAGATATTTCCTTTTCCAACATAGGCCTCAAGGTGCTCCGAATAAACACTTGCAGATTCTACAAACGTCATGTTTCCAAACTGTTCTATCAAAAGAAACGTTCAAGTCTGTGAGGTGAATGCACTCATCACACAGAAGTTTCTGAGAATGCTTCTGTCTAGTTTTTAGGTGAAGATATTTCCTTTTCCAGCATAGGCCTCAAAACGCTCCAAATATCCTCCTGCAGATTCTACAAAAAGAGTGTTTCAAAACTGTTCTATCAAAAGGAAGGTTCAACTCTGAGTTGAATGAATGCATCGTGAAGAACTTTCTGAGAATGCTTCTCTGTAGTTTTTAGGTGAAGATATTCCATATCCCAGCACAGGCCTCGAAGTGCTCCAAATAACCACTTGCAGATTTTACCAAAAGAGTGTTTCAAAACTGCTCTTTCTACAGGTAAGTTCAAGTCTGTGAGTTGAATGCACTCAACACAAAGAAGTTTCTGAGAATGCTTCTGTTCAGTTTTTATGTGAAGATATTTCCTTTTCCAGCATAGGCCTCAAACGGCTCCAAATATCCACTTGCAGATTCTACAAAAAGAGTGTTTCCAAACTTCTCTATCAATTGGTAGGTTCAACTCTGTGAGTTGAATGAACTCATCACAACGAAGTTTCTGAGAATCCTTCTCTCTAGTTTTTATGTGAAGATATTTCCTTTTCCAACATAGGCCTCAAGGTGCTCCGGATAAACACCTGCAGATTCTACAAACGTAATGTTTCCAAACTGTTCTATCAAAAGAAACGTTCAATTCTGTGAGTTGAATGCACTCATCACACAGAAGTTTCTGAGAATGCTTCTGTCTAGTTCTTAGGTGAAGATATTTCCATTTCCAGCATAGGCCTCAAAACGCTCCAAATATCCTCTTGCAGATTCTACAAAAAGAGTGTTTCAAAACTCTTCTATCAAAAGGAAGGTTCAACTCTGTGAGTTGAATGAACTCATCACAAAGAAGTTTCTGAGAATCCTTCTCTCTAGTTTTTATGTGAAGATATTTCCTTTTCCAACATACGCCTCAAGGTGCTCCGAATAAACACTTGCAGTTTCTGCAAACGTAATGTTTCCAAACTGTTCTATCAAAAGAAACGTTCAAGTCTGTGAGTTGAATGCACTCATCACACAGAAGTTTCTGAGAATGCTTCTGTCTAGTTTTTAGGTGAAGATATTTCCTTTTCCAGCATAGGCCGCAAAACGCTCCAAATATCCTCTTGCAGATTCTACAAAAAGAGTGTTTCAAAACTGTTCTATCAAAAGGAAGGTTCAACTCTGTGAGTTGAATGAATGCATCGTGAAGAACTTTCTGAGAATGCTTCTCTGTAGTTTTTAGGTGAAGATATTCCATATCCCAGCACAGGCCTCGAAGTGCTCCAAATAACCACTTGCAGATTTTACCAAAAGAGTGTTTCAAAACTGCTCTTTCTACAGGTAAGTTCAAGTCTGTGAGTTGAATGCACTCAACACAAAGAAGTTTCTGAGAATGCTTCTGTTCAGTTTTTATGTGAAGATATTTCCTTTTCCAGCATAGGCCTCAAACGGCTCCAAATATCCACTTGCAGATTCTACAAAAAGAGTGTTTCCAAACTTCTCTATCAATTGGTAGGTTCAACTCTGTGAGTTGAATGAACTCATCACAAAGAAGTTTCTGAGAATCCTTCTCTCTAGTTTTTATGTGAAGATATTTCCTTTTCCAACATAGGCCTCAAGGTGCTCCGAATAAACACTTGCAGATTCTACAAACGTAATGTTTCCAAACTGTTCTATCAAAAGAAACGTTCAAGTCTGTGAGTTGAATGCACTCATCACACAGAAGTTTCTGAGAATGCTTCTGTCTAGTTTTTAGGTGAAGATATTTCCTTTTCCAGCATAGGCCTCAAAACGCTCCAAATATCCTCTTGCAGATTCTACAAAAAGAGTGTTTCCAAACTGTTCTATGAAAAGGAAGGTTCAACTCTGTGAGTTGAATGAATGCATCGTGAAGAACTTTCTGAGAATGCTTCTCTGTAGTTTGTAGGTGAAGATATTCCATATCCCAGCACAGGCCTCGAAGTGCTCCAAATAACCACTTGCAGATTTTACCAAAAGAGTGTTTCAAAACTGCTCTTTCTACAGGTAAGTTCAAGTCTGTGAGTTGAATGCACTCAACACAAAGAAGTTTCTGAGAATGCTTCTGTTCAGTTTTTATGTGAAGATATTTCCTTTTCCAGCATAGGCCTCAAACGGCTCCAAATATCCACTTGCAGATTCTACAAAAAGAGTGTTTCCAAACTTCTCTATCAATTGGTAGGTTCAACTCTGTGAGTTGAATGAACTCATCACAAAGAAGTTTCTGAGAATCCTTCTCTCTAGTTTTTATGTGAAGATATTTCCTTTTCCAACATAGGCCTCAAAGTGCTCCGAATAAACACTTGCAGATTCTACAAACGTAATGTTTCCAAACTGTTCTATCAAAAGAAACGTTCAAGTCTGTGACTTGAATGCACTCATCACACAGAAGTTTCTGAGAATTCTTCTGTCTAGTTTTTAGGTGAAGATATTTCCTTTTCCAGCATAGGCCTCAAAACCCTCCAAATATCCTCTTGCAGATTCTACAAAAAGAGTGTTTCAAAACTGTTCTATCAAAAGGAAGGTTCAACTCTGTGAGTTGAATGAATGCATCGTGAAGAACTTTCTGAGAATGCTTCTCTGTAGTTTTTAGGTGAAGATATTCCATATCCCAGCACAGGCCTCGAAGTGCTCCAAATAACCACTTGCAGATTTTACCAAAAGAGTGTTTCAAAACTGCTCTTTCTTCAGGTAAGTTCAAGTCTGTGAGTTGAATGCACTCAACACAAAGAAGTTTCTGAGAATGCTTCTGTTCAGTTTTTATGTGAAGATATTTCCTTTTCCAGCATAGGCCTCAAACGGCTCCAAATATCCACTTGCAGATTCTACAAAAAGAGTGTTTCCAAACTTCTCTATCAGTTGGTAGGTTCAATTCTGTGAGTTGAATGAACTCATCACAAAGAAGTTTCTGAGAATCCTTCTCTCTAGTTTTTATGTGAAGATATTTCCTTTTCCAACATAGGCCTCAATGTGCTCCGAATAAACACTTGCAGATTCTACAAACGTAATGTTTCCAAACTGTTCTATCAAAAGAAACGTTCAAGTCTGTGAGTTGAATGCACTCATCACACAGAAGTTTCTGAGAATGCTTCTGTCTAGTTTTTAGGTGAAGATATTTCCTTTTCCAGCATAGGCCTCAAAACGCTCCAAATATCCTCTTGCAGATTCTACAAAAAGAGTGTTTCAAACCTGTTCTATCAAAAGGAAGGTTCAACTCTGTGAGTTGAATGAATGCATCGTGAAGAACTTTCTGAGAATGCTTCTCTGTAGTTTTTAGGTGAAGATATTCCATATCCCAGCACAGGCCTCGAAGTGCTCCAAATAACCACTTGCAGATTTTACCAAAAGAGTGTTTCAAAACTGCTCTTTCTACAGGTAAGTTCAAGTCTGTGAGTTGAATGCACTCAACACAAAGAAGTTTCTGAGAATGCTTCTGTTCAGTTTTTATGTGAAGATATTTCCTTTTCCAGCATAGGCCTCAAACGGCTCCAAATATCCACTTGCAGATTCTACAAAAAGAGTGTTTCCAAACTTCTCTATCAATTGGTATGTTCAACTCTGTGAGTTGAATGAACTCATCACAAAGAAGTTTCTGAGAATCCTTCTCTCTAGTTTTTATGTGAAGATATTTCCTTTTCCAACAAAGGCCTCAAGGTGCTCCGTATAAACACCTGCAGATTCTACAAACGTAATGTTTCCAAACTGTTCTATCAAAAGAAACGTTCAAGTCTGTGAGTTGAATGCACTCATCACACAGAAGTTTCTGAGAATGCTTCTGTCTAGTTTTTAGGTGAAGATATTTCCTTTTCCAGCATAGGCCTCAAAACGCTCCAAATATCCTCTTGCAGATTCTACAAAAAGAGTGTTTCCAAACTGTTCTATCAAAAGGAAGGTTCAACTCTGTGAGTTGAATGAATGCATCGTGAAGAACTTTCTGAGAATGCTTCTCTGTAGTTTGTAGGTGAAGATATTCCATATCCCAGCACAGGCCTCGAAGTGCTCCAAATAACCACTTGCAGATTTTAACAAAAGAGTGTTTCAAAACTGCTCTTTCTACAGGTAAGTTCAAGTCTGTGAGTTGAATGCACTCAACACAAAGAAGTTTCTGAGAATGCTTCTGTTCAGTTTTTATGTGAAGATATTTCCTTTTCCAGCATAGGCCACAAACGGCTCCAAATATCCACTTGCAGATTCTACAAAAAGAGTGTTTCCAAACTTCTCTATCAATTGGTAGGTTCAACTCTGTGAGTTGAATGAACTCATCACAAAGAAGTTTCTGAGAATCCTTCTCTCTAGTTTTTATGTGAAGATATTTCCTTTTCCAACATAGGCCTCAAGGTGCTCCGAATAAACACTTGCAGATTCTACAAACGTAATGTTTCCAAACTGTTCTATCAAAAGAAACGTTCAAGTCTGTGAGTTGAATGCACTCATCACACAGAAGTTTCTGAGAATGCTTCTGTCTAGTTTTTAGGTGAAGATATTTCCTTTTCCAGCATAGGCCTCAAAACGCTCCAAATATCCTCTTGCAGATTCTACAAAAAGAGTGTTTCAAAACTGTTCTATCAAAAGGAAGGTTCAACTCTGTGAGTTGAATGAACTCATCACAAAGAAGTTTCTGAGAATGCTTCTCTGTAGTTTTTAGGTGAAGATATTCCATATCCCAGCACAGGCCTCGAAGTGCTCCAAATAACCACTTGCAGATTTTACCAAAAGAGTGTTTCAAAACTGCTCTTTCTACAGGTAAGTTCAAGTCTGTGAGTTGAATGCACTCAACACAAAGAAGTTTCTGAGAATGCTTCTGTTCAGTTTTTATGTGAAGATATTTCCTTTTCCAGCATAGGCCTCAAACGGCTCCAAATATCCACTTGCAGATTCTACAAAAAGAGTGTTTCCAAACTTCTCTATCAATTGGTAGGTTCAACTCTGTGAGTTGAATGAACTCATCACAAAGAAGTTTCTGAGAATCCTTCTCTCTAGTTTTTATGTGAAGATATTTCCTTTTCCAACAAAGGCCTCAAGGTGCTCCGTATAAACACCTGCAGATTCTACAAACGTAATGTTTCCAAACTGTTCTATCAAAAGAAACGTTCAAGTCTGTGAGTTGAATGCACTCATCACACAGAAGTTTCTGAGAATGCTTCTGTCTAGTTTTTAGGTGAAGATATTTCCTTTTCCAGCATAGGCCTCAAAACGCTCCAAATATCCTCTTGCAGATTCTACAAAAAGAGTGTTTCAAAACTGTTCTATCAAAAGGAAGGTTCAACTCTGTGAGTTGAATGAACTCATCACAAAGAAGTTTCTGAGAATGCTTCTCTGTAGTTTTTAGGTGAAGATATTCCATATCCCAGCACAGGCCTCGAAGTGCTCCAAATAACCACTTGCAGATTTTACCAAAAGAGTGTTTCAAAACTGCTCTTTCTACAGGTAAGTTCAAGTCTGTGAGTTGAATGCACTCAACACAAAGAAGTTTCTGAGAATGCTTCTGTTCAGTTTTTATGTGAAGATATTTCCTTTTCCAGCATAGGCCTCAAACGGCTCCAAATATCCACTTGCAGATTCTACAAAAAGAGTGTTTCCAAACTTCTCTATCAATTGGTAGGTTCAACTCTGTGAGTTGAATGAACTCATCACAAAGAAGTTTCTGAGAATCCTTCTCTCTAGTTTTTATGTGAAGATATTTCCTTTTCCAACAAAGGCCTCAAGGTGCTCCGTATAAACACCTGCAGATTCTACAAACGTAATGTTTCCAAACTGTTCTATCAAAAGAAACGTTCAAGTCTGTGAGTTGAATGCACTCATCACACAGAAGTTTCTGAGAATGCTTCTGTCTAGTTTTTAGGTGAAGATATTTCCTTTTCCAGCATAGGCCTCAAAACGCTCCAAATATCCTCTTGCAGATTCTACAAAAAGAGTGTTTCCAAACTGTTCTATCAAAAGGAAGGTTCAACTCTGTGAGTTGAATGAATGCATCGTGAAGAACTTTCTGAGAATGCTTCTCTGTAGTTTGTAGGTGAAGATATTCCATATCCCAGCACAGGCCTCGAAGTGCTCCAAATAACCACATGCAGATTTTAACAAAAGAGTGTTTCAAAACTGCTCTTTCTACAGGTAAGTTCAAGTCTGTGAGTTGAATGCACTCAACACAAAGAAGTTTCTGAGAATGCTTCTGTTCAGTTTTTATGTGAAGATATTTCCTTTTCCAGCTAGGCCTCAAACGGCTCCAAATATCCACTTGCAGATTCTACAAAAAGAGTGTTTCCAAACTTCTCTATCAATTGGTAGGTTCAACTCTGTGAGTTGAATGAACTCATCACAAAGAAGTTTCTGAGAATCCTTCTCTCTAGTTTTTATGTGAAGATATTTCCTTTTCCAACATACGCCTCAAGGTGCTCCGAATAAACACTTGCAGATTCTACAAACGTAATGTTTCCAAACTGTTCTATCAAAAGAAACGTTCAAGTCTGTGAGTTGAATGCACTCATCACACAGAAGTTTCTGAGAATTCTTCTGTCTAGTTTTTAGGTGAAGATATTTCCTTTTCCAGCATAGGCCTCAAAACGCTCCAAATATCCTCTTGCAGATTCTACAAAAAGAGTGTTTCCAAACTGTTCTATCAAAAGGAAGGTTCAACTCTGTGAGTTGAATGAATGCATCGTGAAGAACTTTCTGAGAATGCTTCTCTGTAGTTTTTAGGTGAAGATATTCCATATCCCAGCACAGGCCTCGAAGTGCTCCAAATAACCACTTGCAGATTTTACCAAAAGAGTGTTTCAAAACTGCTCTTTCTACAGGTAAGTTCAAGTCTGTGAGTTGAATGCACTCAACACAAAGAAGTTTCTGAGAATGCTTCTGTTCAGTTTTTATGTGAAGATATTTCCTTTTCCAGCATAGGCCTCAAACGGCTCCAAATATCCACTTGCAGATTATACAAAAAGAGTGTTTCCAAACTTCTCTATCAATTGGTAGGTTCAACTCTGTGAGTTGAATGAACTCATCACAAAGAAGTTTCTGAGAATCCTTCTCTCTAGTTTTTATGTGAAGATATTTCCTTTTCCAACATAGGCCTCAAGGTGCTCCGAATAAACACTTGCAGATTCTACAAACGTAATATTTCCAAACTGTTCTACCAAAAGAAACGTTCAAGTCTGTGAGTTGAATGCACTCATCACACAGAAGTTTCTGAGAATGCTTCTGTCTAGTTTTTAGGTGAAGATATTTCCTTTTCCAGCATAGGCCTCAAAACGCTCCAAATATCCTCTTGCAGATTCTACAAAAAGAGTGTTTCCAAACTGTTCTATCAAAAGGAAGGTTCAACTCTGTGAGTTGAATGAATGCATCGTGAAGAACTTTCTGAGAATGCTTCTCTGTAGTTTGTAAGTGAAGATATTCCATATCCCAGCACAGGCCTCGAAGTGCTCCAAATAACCACTTGCAGATTTTATCAAAAGAGTGTTTCAAAACTGCTCTTTCTACAGGTAAGTTCAAGTCTGTGAGTTGAATGCACTCAACACAAAGAAGTTTCTGAGAATGCTTCTGTTCAGTTTTTATGTGAAGATATTTCCTTTTCCAGCATAGGCCTCAAACGGCTCCAAATATCCACTTGCAGATTCTACAAAAAGAGTGTTTCCAAACTTCTCTATCAATTGGTAGGTTCAACTCTGTGAGTTGAATGAACTCATCACAAAGAAGTTTCTGAGAATCCTTCTCTCTAGTTTTTATGTGAAGATATTTCCTTTTCCAACATAGGCCTGAAGGTGCTCCGAATAAACACCTGCAGATTCTACAAACGTAATGTTTCCAAACTGTTCTATCAAAAGAAACGTTCAAGTCTGTGAGTTGAATGCACTCATCACACAGAAGTTTCTGAGAATGCTTCTGTCTAGTTCTTCGGTGAAGATATTTCCTTTTCCAGCATAGGCCTCAAAACCCTCCAAATATCCTCTTGCAGATTCTACAAAAAGAGTGTTTCCAAACTGTTCTATCAAAAGGAAGGTTCAACTCTGTGAGTTGAATGAACTCATCACAAAGATGTTTCTGAGAATCCTTCTCTCTAGTTTTTATGTGAAGTTATTTCCTTTTCCAACATACGCCTCAAGGTGCTCCGAATAAACACTTGCAGATTCTACAAACGTAATTTTTCCAAACTGTTCTATCAAAAGAAACGTTCAAGTCTGTGAGTTGAATGCACTCATCACACAGAAGTTTCTGAGAATGCTTCTGTCTAGTTTTCAGGTGAAGATATTTCCTTTTCCAGCATAGGCCTCAAAACGCTCCAAATATCCTCTTGCAGATTCTACAAAAAGAGTGTTTCAAAACTGTTCTATCAAAAGGAAGGTTCAACTCTGTGAGTTGAATGAATGCATCGTGAAGAACTTTCTGAGAATGCTTCTCTGTAGATTTTAGGTGAAGATATTCAATATCCCAGCACAGGCCTCGAAGTGCTCCAAATAACCACTTGCAGATTTTACCAAAAGAGTGTTTCAAAACTGCTCTTTCTATAGGTAAGTTCAAGTCTGTGAGTTGAATGCACTCAACACAAAGAAATTTCTGAGAATGCTTCTGTTCAGTTTTTATGTGAAGATATTTCCTTTTCCAGCATAGGCCTCAAACGGCTCCAAATATCCACTTGCAGATTCTACAAAAAGAGTGTTTCCAAACTTCTCTATCAATTGGTAGGTTCAACTCTGTGAGTTGAATGAACTCATCACAAAGAAGTTTCTGAGAATCCTTCTCTCTAGTTTTTATGTGAAGATATTTCCTTTTCCAACATAGGCCTCAAGGTGCTCCGAATAAACACTTGCAGATTCTACAAACGTAATGTTTCCAAACTGTTCTATCAAAAGAAACGTTCAAGTCTGTGAGTTGAATGCACTCATCACACAGAAGTTTCTGAGAATGCTTCTGTCTAGTTTTTAGGTGAACATATTTCCTTTTCCAGCATAGGCCTCAAAACGCTCCAAATATCCTCTTGCAGATTCTACAAAAAGAGTGTTTCAAAACTGTTCTATCAAAAGGAAGGTTCAACTCTGTGAGTTGAATGAATGCATCGTGAAGAACTTTCTGAGAATGCTTCTCTGTAGTTTTTAGGTGAAGATATTCCATATCCCAGCACAGGCCTCGAAGTGCTCCAAATAACCACTTGCAGGTTTTACCAAAAGAGTGTTTCAAAACTGCTCTTTCTACAGGTAAGTTCAAGTCTGTGAGTTGAATGCACTCAACACAAAGAAGTTTCTGAGAATGCTTCTGTTCAGTTTTTATGTGAAGATATTTCCTTTTCCAGCATAGGCCTCAAACGGCTCCAAATATCCACTAGCAGATTCTACAAAAAGAGTGTTTCCAAACTTCTCTATCAATTGGTAGTTTCAACTCTGTGAGTTGAATGAACTCATCACAAAGAAGTTTCTGAGAATCCTTCTCTCTAGTTTTTATGCGAAGATATTTCCTTTTTCAACGTAGGCCTCAAGGTGCTCCGAATAAACACTTGCAGATTCTACAAACGTAATGTTTCCAAACTGTTCTATCAAAAGAAACGTTCAAGTCTGTGAGTTGAATGCACTCATCACACAGAAGTTTCTGAGAATGCTTCTGTCTAGTTTTTAGGTGAAGATATTTCCTTTTCCAGCATAGGCCTCAAAACGCTCCAAATATTCTCTTGCAGATTCTACAAAAAGAGTGTTTCCAAACTGTTCTATCAAAAGGAAGGTTCAACTCTGTGAGTTGAATGAATGCATCGTGAAGAACTTTCTGAGAATGCTTCTCTGTAGTTTGTAGGTGAAGATATTCCATATCCCAGCACAGGCCTCGAAGTGCTCCAAATAACCACTTGCAGATTTTACCAAAAGAGTGTTTCAAAACTGCTCTTTCTACAGGTAAGTTCAAGTCTGTGAGTTGAATGCACTCAACACAAAGAAGTTTCTGAGAATGCTTCTGTTCAGTTTTTATGTGAAGATATTTCCTTTTCCAGCATAGGCCTCAAACGGCTCCAAATATCCACTTGCAGATTCTACAAAAAGAGTGTTTCCAAACTTCTCTATCAATTGGTAGGTTCAACTCTGTGAGTTGAATGAACTCATCACAAAGAAGTTTCTTAGAATCCTTCTCTCTAGTTTTTATGTGAAGATATTTCCTTTTCCAACATAGGCCTCAAGGTGCTCCGAATAAACACTTGCAGATTCTACAAACGTAATGTTTCCAAACTGTTCTATCAAAAGAAACGTTCAAGTCTGTGAGTTGAATGCACTCATCACACAGAAGTTTCTGAGAATGCTTCTGTCTAGTTTTTAGGTGAAGATATTTCCTTTTCCAGCATAGGCCTCAAAACGCTCCAAATATCCTCTTGCAGATTCTACAAAAAGAGTGTTTCCAAACTGTTCTATCAAAAGGAAGGTTCAACTCTGTGAGTTGAATGAATGCATCGTGAAGAACTTTCTGAGAATGCTTCTCTGTAGTTTTTAGCTGAAGATATTCCATATCCCAGCACAGGCCTCGAAGTGCTCCAAATAACCACTTGCAGATTTTACCAAAAGAGTGTTTCAAAACTGCTCTTTCTACAGGTAAGTTCAAGTCTGTGAGTTGAATGCACTCAACACAAAGAAGTTTCTGAGAATGCTTCTGTTCAGTTTTTATGTGAAGATATTTCCTTTTCCAGCATAGGCCTCAAACGGCTCCAAATATCCACTTGCAGATTCTACAAAAAGAGTGTTTCCAAACTTCTCTATCAATTGGTAGGTTCAACTCTGTGAGTTGAATGAACTCATCACAAAGAAGTTTCTGAGAATCCTTCTCTCTAGTTTTTATGTGAAGATATTTCCTTTTCCACATAGGCCTCAAGGTGCTCCAAATAAACACCTGCAGATTCTACAAACGTAATGTTTCCAAACTGTTCTATCAAAAGAAACGTTCAAGTCTGTGAGTTGAATGCACTCATCACACAGAAGTTTCTGAGAATGCTTCTGTCTAGTTTTTAGGTGAAGATATTTCCTTTTCCAGCATAGGCCTCAAAACGCTCCAAATATCCTCTTGCAGATTCTACAAAAAGAGTGTTTCAAAACTGTTCTATCAAAGGGAAGGTTCAACTCTGTGAGTTGAATGAATGCATCGTGAAGAAATTTCTGAGACTGCTTCTCTGTAGTTTTTAGGTGAAGATATTCCATATCCCAGCACAGGCCTCGAAGTGCTCCAAATAACCACTTGCAGATTTTACCAAAAGAGTGTTTCAAAACTGCTCTTTCTACAGGTAAGTTCAAGTCTGTGAGTTGAATGCACTCAACACAAAGAAGTTTCTGAGAATGCTTCTGTTCAGTTTTTATGTGAAGATATTTCCTTTTCCAGCATAGGCCTCAAACGGCTCCAAATATCCACTTGCAGATTCTACAAAAAGAGTGTTTCCAAACTTCTCTATCAATTGGTAGGTTCAACTCTGTGAGTTGAATGAACTCATCACAAAGAAGTTTCTGAGAATCCTTCTCTCTAGTTTTTATGTGAAGATATTTCCTTTTCCAACAAAGGCCTCAAGGTGCTCCGTATAAACACCTGCAGATTCTACAAACGTAATGTTTCCAAACTGTTCTATCAAAAGAAACGTTCAAGTCTGTGAGTTGAATGCACTCATCACACAGAAGTTTCTGAGAATGCTTCTGTCTAGTTTTTAGGTGAAGATATTTCCTTTTCCAGCATAGGCCTCAAAACGCTCCAAATATCCTCTTGCAGATTCTACAAAAAGAGTGTTTCCAAACTGTTCTATCAAAAGGAAGGTTCAACTCTGTGAGTTGAATGAATGCATCGTGAAGAACTTTCTGAGAATGCTTCTCTGTAGTTTGTAGGTGAAGATATTCCATATCCCAGCACAGGCCTCGAAGTGCTCCAAATAACCACTTGCAGATTTTAACAAAAGAGTGTTTCAAAACTGCTCTTTCTACAGGTAAGTTCAAGTCTGTGAGTTGAATGCACTCAACACAAAGAAGTTTCTGAGAATGCTTCTGTTCAGTTTTTATGTGAAGATATTTCCTTTTCCAGCATAGGCCACAAACGGCTCCAAATATCCACTTGCAGATTCTACAAAAAGAGTGTTTCCAAACTTCTCTATCAATTGGTAGGTTCAACTCTGTGAGTTGAATGAACTCATCACAAAGAAGTTTCTGAGAATCCTTCTCTCTAGTTTTTATGTGAAGATATTTCCTTTTCCAACATAGGCCTCAAGGTGCTCCGAATAAACACTTGCAGATTCTACAAACGTAATGTTTCCAAACTGTTCTATCAAAAGAAACGTTCAAGTCTGTGAGTTGAATGCACTCATCACACAGAAGTTTCTGAGAATGCTTCTGTCTAGTTTTTAGGTGAAGATATTTCCTTTTCCAGCATAGGCCTCAAAACGCTCCAAATATCCTCTTGCAGATTCTACAAAAAGAGTGTTTCCAAACTGTTCTATGAAAAGGAAGGTTCAACTCTGTGAGTTGAATGAATGCATCATGAAGAACTTTCTGAGAATGCTTCTCTGTAGTTTGTAGGTGAAGATATTCCATATCCCAGCACAGGCCTCGAAGTGCTCCAAATAACCACTTGCAGATTTTACCAAAAGAGTGTTTCAAAACTGCTCTTTCTACAGGTAAGTTCAAGTCTGTGAGTTGAATGCACTCAACACAAAGAAGTTTCTGAGAATGCTTCTGTTCAGTTTTTATGTGAAGATATTTCCTTTTCCAGCATAGGCCTCAAACGGCTCCAAATATCCACTTGCAGATTCTACAAAAAGAGTGTTTCCAAACTTCTCTATCAATTGGTAGGTTCAACTCTGTGAGTTGAATGAACTCATCACAAAGAAGTTTCTGAGAATCCTTCTCTCTAGTTTTTATGTGAAGATATTTCCTTTTCCAACATAGGCCTCAAAGTGCTCCGAATAAACACTTGCAGATTCTACAAACGTAATGTTTCCAAACTGTTCTATCAAAAGAAACGTTCAAGTCTGTGACTTGAATGCACTCATCACACAGAAGTTTCTGAGAATTCTTCTGTCTAGTTTTTAGGTGAAGATATTTCCTTTTCCAGCATAGGCCTCAAAACCCTCCAAATATCCTCTTGCAGATTCTACAAAAAGAGTGTTTCAAAACTGTTCTATCAAAAGGAAGGTTCAACTCTGTGAGTTGAATGAATGCATCGTGAAGAACTTTCTGAGAATGCTTCTCTGTAGTTTTTAGGTGAAGATATTCCATATCCCAGCACAGGCCTCGAAGTGCTCCAAATAACCACTTGCAGATTTTACCAAAAGAGTGTTTCAAAACTGCTCTTTCTTCAGGTAAGTTCAAGTCTGTGAGTTGAATGCACTCAACACAAAGAAGTTTCTGAGAATGCTTCTGTTCAGTTTTTATGTGAAGATATTTCCTTTTCCAGCATAGGCCTCAAACGGCTCCAAATATCCACTTGCAGATTCTACAAAAAGAGTGTTTCCAAACTTCTCTATCAGTTGGTAGGTTCAATTCTGTGAGTTGAATGAACTCATCACAAAGAAGTTTCTGAGAATCCTTCTCTCTAGTTTTTATGTGAAGATATTTCCTTTTCCAACATAGGCCTCAATGTGCTCCGAATAAACACTTGCAGATTCTACAAACGTAATGTTTCCAAACTGTTCTATCAAAAGAAACGTTCAAGTCTGTGAGTTGAATGCACTCATCACACAGAAGTTTCTGAGAATGCTTCTGTCTAGTTTTTAGGTGAAGATATTTCCTTTTCCAGCATAGGCCTCAAAACGCTCCAAATATCCTCTTGCAGATTCTACAAAAAGAGTGTTTCAAACCTGTTCTATCAAAAGGAAGGTTCAACTCTGTGAGTTGAATGAATGCATCGTGAAGAACTTTCTGAGAATGCTTCTCTGTAGTTTTTAGGTGAAGATATTCCATATCCCAGCACAGGCCTCGAAGTGCTCCAAATAACCACTTGCAGATTTTACCAAAAGAGTGTTTCAAAACTGCTCTTTCTACAGGTAAGTTCAAGTCTGTGAGTTGAATGCACTCAACACAAAGAAGTTTCTGAGAATGCTTCTGTTCAGTTTTTATGTGAAGATATTTCCTTTTCCAGCATAGGCCTCAAACGGCTCCAAATATCCACTTGCAGATTCTACAAAAAGAGTGTTTCCAAACTTCTCTATCAATTGGTATGTTCAACTCTGTGAGTTGAATGAACTCATCACAAAGAAGTTTCTGAGAATCCTTCTCTCTAGTTTTTATGTGAAGATATTTCCTTTTCCAACAAAGGCCTCAAGGTGCTCCGTATAAACACCTGCAGATTCTACAAACGTAATGTTTCCAAACTGTTCTATCAAAAGAAACGTTCAAGTCTGTGAGTTGAATGCACTCATCACACAGAAGTTTCTGAGAATGCTTCTGTCTAGTTTTTAGGTGAAGATATTTCCTTTTCCAGCATAGGCCTCAAAACGCTCCAAATATCCTCTTGCAGATTCTACAAAAAGAGTGTTTCCAAACTGTTCTATCAAAAGGAAGGTTCAACTCTGTGAGTTGAATGAATGCATCGTGAAGAACTTTCTGAGAATGCTTCTCTGTAGTTTGTAGGTGAAGATATTCCATATCCCAGCACAGGCCTCGAAGTGCTCCAAATAACCACTTGCAGATTTTAACAAAAGAGTGTTTCAAAACTGCTCTTTCTACAGGTAAGTTCAAGTCTGTGAGTTGAATGCACTCAACACAAAGAAGTTTCTGAGAATGCTTCTGTTCAGTTTTTATGTGAAGATATTTCCTTTTCCAGCATAGGCCACAAACGGCTCCAAATATCCACTTGCAGATTCTACAAAAAGAGTGTTTCCAAACTTCTCTATCAATTGGTAGGTTCAACTCTGTGAGTTGAATGAACTCATCACAAAGAAGTTTCTGAGAATCCTTCTCTCTAGTTTTTATGTGAAGATATTTCCTTTTCCAACATAGGCCTCAAGGTGCTCCGAATAAACACTTGCAGATTCTACAAACGTAATGTTTCCAAACTGTTCTATCAAAAGAAACGTTCAAGTCTGTGAGTTGAATGCACTCATCACACAGAAGTTTCTGAGAATGCTTCTGTCTAGTTTTTAGGTGAAGATATTTCCTTTTCCAGCATAGGCCTCAAAACGCTCCAAATATCCTCTTGCAGATTCTACAAAAAGAGTGTTTCAAAACTGTTCTATCAAAAGGAAGGTTCAACTCTGTGAGTTGAATGAACTCATCACAAAGAAGTTTCTGAGAATGCTTCTCTGTAGTTTTTAGGTGAAGATATTCCATATCCCAGCACAGGCCTCGAAGTGCTCCAAATAACCACTTGCAGATTTTACCAAAAGAGTGTTTCAAAACTGCTCTTTCTACAGGTAAGTTCAAGTCTGTGAGTTGAATGCACTCAACACAAAGAAGTTTCTGAGAATGCTTCTGTTCAGTTTTTATGTGAAGATATTTCCTTTTCCAGCATAGGCCTCAAACGGCTCCAAATATCCACTTGCAGATTCTACAAAAAGAGTGTTTCCAAACTTCTCTATCAATTGGTAGGTTCAACTCTGTGAGTTGAATGAACTCATCACAAAGAAGTTTCTGAGAATCCTTCTCTCTAGTTTTTATGTGAAGATATTTCCTTTTCCAACAAAGGCCTCAAGGTGCTCCGTATAAACACCTGCAGATTCTACAAACGTAATGTTTCCAAACTGTTCTATCAAAAGAAACGTTCAAGTCTGTGAGTTGAATGCACTCATCACACAGAAGTTTCTGAGAATGCTTCTGTCTAGTTTTTAGGTGAAGATATTTCCTTTTCCAGCATAGGCCTCAAAACGCTCCAAATATCCTCTTGCAGATTCTACAAAAAGAGTGTTTCAAAACTGTTCTATCAAAAGGAAGGTTCAACTCTGTGAGTTGAATGAACTCATCACAAAGAAGTTTCTGAGAATGCTTCTCTGTAGTTTTTAGGTGAAGATATTCCATATCCCAGCACAGGCCTCGAAGTGCTCCAAATAACCACTTGCAGATTTTACCAAAAGAGTGTTTCAAAACTGCTCTTTCTACAGGTAAGTTCAAGTCTGTGAGTTGAATGCACTCAACACAAAGAAGTTTCTGAGAATGCTTCTGTTCAGTTTTTATGTGAAGATATTTCCTTTTCCAGCATAGGCCTCAAACGGCTCCAAATATCCACTTGCAGATTCTACAAAAAGAGTGTTTCCAAACTTCTCTATCAATTGGTAGGTTCAACTCTGTGAGTTGAATGAACTCATCACAAAGAAGTTTCTGAGAATCCTTCTCTCTAGTTTTTATGTGAAGATATTTCCTTTTCCAACAAAGGCCTCAAGGTGCTCCGTATAAACACCTGCAGATTCTACAAACGTAATGTTTCCAAACTGTTCTATCAAAAGAAACGTTCAAGTCTGTGAGTTGAATGCACTCATCACACAGAAGTTTCTGAGAATGCTTCTGTCTAGTTTTTAGGTGAAGATATTTCCTTTTCCAGCATAGGCCTCAAAACGCTCCAAATATCCTCTTGCAGATTCTACAAAAAGAGTGTTTCCAAACTGTTCTATCAAAAGGAAGGTTCAACTCTGTGAGTTGAATGAATGCATCGTGAAGAACTTTCTGAGAATGCTTCTCTGTAGTTTTTAGGTGAAGATATTCCATATCCCAGCACAGGCCTCGAAGTGCTCCAAATAACCACATGCAGATTTTAACAAAAGAGTGTTTCAAAACTGCTCTTTCTACAGGTAAGTTCAAGTCTGTGAGTTGAATGCACTCAACACAAAGAAGTTTCTGAGAATGCTTCTGTTCAGTTTTTATGTGAAGATATTTCCTTTTCCAGCTAGGCCTCAAACGGCTCCAAATATCCACTTGCAGATTCTACAAAAAGAGTGTTTCCAAACTTCTCTATCAATTGGTAGGTTCAACTCTGTGAGTTGAATGAACTCATCACAAAGAAGTTTCTGAGAATCCTTCTCTCTAGTTTTTATGTGAAGATATTTCCTTTTCCAACATACGCCTCAAGGTGCTCCGAATAAACACTTGCAGATTCTACAAACGTAATGTTTCCAAACTGTTCTATCAAAAGAAACGTTCAAGTCTGTGAGTTGAATGCACTCATCACACAGAAGTTTCTGAGAATTCTTCTGTCTAGTTTTTAGGTGAAGATATTTCCTTTTCCAGCATAGGCCTCAAAACGCTCCAAATATCCTCTTGCAGATTCTACAAAAAGAGTGTTTCCAAACTGTTCTATCAAAAGGAAGGTTCAACTCTGTGAGTTGAATGAATGCATCGTGAAGAACTTTCTGAGAATGCTTCTCTGTAGTTTTTAGGTGAAGATATTCCATATCCCAGCACAGGCCTCGAAGTGCTCCAAATAACCACTTGCAGATTTTACCAAAAGAGTGTTTCAAAACTGCTCTTTCTACAGGTAAGTTCAAGTCTGTGAGTTGAATGCACTCAACACAAAGAAGTTTCTGAGAATGCTTCTGTTCAGTTTTTATGTGAAGATATTTCCTTTTCCAGCATAGGCCTCAAACGGCTCCAAATATCCACTTGCAGATTATACAAAAAGAGTGTTTCCAAACTTCTCTATCAATTGGTAGGTTCAACTCTGTGAGTTGAATGAACTCATCACAAAGAAGTTTCTGAGAATCCTTCTCTCTAGTTTTTATGTGAAGATATTTCCTTTTCCAACATAGGCCTCAAGGTGCTCCGAATAAACACTTGCAGATTCTACAAACGTAATATTTCCAAACTGTTCTACCAAAAGAAACGTTCAAGTCTGTGAGTTGAATGCACTCATCACACAGAAGTTTCTGAGAATGCTTCTGTCTAGTTTTTAGGTGAAGATATTTCCTTTTCCAGCATAGGCCTCAAAACGCTCCAAATATCCTCTTGCAGATTCTACAAAAAGAGTGTTTCCAAACTGTTCTATCAAAAGGAAGGTTCAACTCTGTGAGTTGAATGAATGCATCGTGAAGAACTTTCTGAGAATGCTTCTCTGTAGTTTGTAGGTGAAGATATTCCATATCCCAGCACAGGCCTCGAAGTGCTCCAAATAACCACTTGCAGATTTTATCAAAAGAGTGTTTCAAAACTGCTCTTTCTACAGGTAAGTTCAAGTCTGTGAGTTGAATGCACTCAACACAAAGAAGTTTCTGAGAATGCTTCTGTTCAGTTTTTATGTGAAGATATTTCCTTTTCCAGCATAGGCCTCAAACGGCTCCAAATATCCACTTGCAGATTCTACAAAAAGAGTGTTTCCAAACTTCTCTATCAATTGGTAGGTTCAACTCTGTGAGTTGAATGAACTCATCACAAAGAAGTTTCTGAGAATCCTTCTCTCTAGTTTTTATGTGAAGATATTTCCTTTTCCAACATAGGCCTGAAGGTGCTCCGAATAAACACCTGCAGATTCTACAAACGTAATGTTTCCAAACTGTTCTATCAAAAGAAACGTTCAAGTCTGTGAGTTGAATGCACTCATCACACAGAAGTTTCTGAGAATGCTTCTGTCTAGTTCTTCGGTGAAGATATTTCCTTTTCCAGCATAGGCCTCAAAACCCTCCAAATATCCTCTTGCAGATTCTACAAAAAGAGTGTTTCAAAACTGTTCTATCAAAAGGAAGGTTCAACTCTGTGAGTTGAATGAACTCATCACAAAGATGTTTCTGAGAATCCTTCTCTCTAGTTTTTATGTGAAGTTATTTCCTTTTCCAACATACGCCTCAAGGTGCTCCGAATAAACACTTGCAGATTCTACAAACGTAATTTTTCCAAACTGTTCTATCAAAAGAAACGTTCAAGTCTGTGAGTTGAATGCACTCATCACACAGAAGTTTCTGAGAATGCTTCTGTCTAGTTTTCAGGTGAAGATATTTCCTTTTCCAGCATAGGCCTCAAAACGCTCCAAATATCCTCTTGCAGATTCTACAAAAAGAGTGTTTCAAAACTGTTCTATCAAAAGGAAGGTTCAACTCTGTGAGTTGAATGAATGCATCGTGAAGAACTTTCTGAGAATGCTTCTCTGTAGATTTTAGGTGAAGATATTCAATATCCCAGCACAGGCCTCGAAGTGCTCCAAATAACCACTTGCAGATTTTACCAAAAGAGTGTTTCAAAACTGCTCTTTCTATAGGTAAGTTCAAGTCTGTGAGTTGAATGCACTCAACACAAAGAAATTTCTGAGAATGCTTCTGTTCAGTTTTTATGTGAAGATATTTCCTTTTCCAGCATAGGCCTCAAACGGCTCCAAATATCCACTTGCAGATTCTACAAAAAGAGTGTTTCCAAACTTCTCTATCAATTGGTAGGTTCAACTCTGTGAGTTGAATGAACTCATCACAAAGAAGTTTCTGAGAATCCTTCTCTCTAGTTTTTATGTGAAGATATTTCCTTTTCCAACATAGGCCTCAAGGTGCTCCGAATAAACACTTGCAGATTCTACAAACGTAATGTTTCCAAACTGTTCTATCAAAAGAAACGTTCAAGTCTGTGAGTTGAACGCACTCATCACACAGAAGTTTCTGAGAATGCTTCTGTCTAGTTTTTAGGTGAACATATTTCCTTTTCCAGCATAGGCCTCAAAACGCTCCAAATATCCTCTTGCAGATTCTACAAAAAGAGTGTTTCAAAACTGTTCTATCAAAAGGAAGGTTCAACTCTGTGAGTTGAATGAATGCATCGTGAAGAACTTTCTGAGAATGCTTCTCTGTAGTTTTTAGGTGAAGATATTCCATATCCCAGCACAGGCCTCGAAGTGCTCCAAATAACCACTTGCAGGTTTTACCAAAAGAGTGTTTCAAAACTGCTCTTTCTACAGGTAAGTTCAAGTCTGTGAGTTGAATGCACTCAACACAAAGAAGTTTCTGAGAATGCTTCTGTTCAGTTTTTATGTGAAGATATTTCCTTTTCCAGCATAGGCCTCAAACGGCTCCAAATATCCACTAGCAGATTCTACAAAAAGAGTGTTTCCAAACTTCTCTATCAATTGGTAGTTTCAACTCTGTGAGTTGAATGAACTCATCACAAAGAAGTTTCTGAGAATCCTTCTCTCTAGTTTTTATGCGAAGATATTTCCTTTTTCAACGTAGGCCTCAAGGTGCTCCGAATAAACACTTGCAGATTCTACAAACGTAATGTTTCCAAACTGTTCTATCAAAAGAAACGTTCAAGTCTGTGAGTTGAATGCACTCATCACACAGAAGTTTCTGAGAATGCTTCTGTCTAGTTTTTAGGTGAAGATATTTCCTTTTCCAGCATAGGCCTCAAAACGCTCCAAATATTCTCTTGCAGATTCTACAAAAAGAGTGTTTCCAAACTGTTCTATCAAAAGGAAGGTTCAACTCTGTGAGTTGAATGAATGCATCGTGAAGAACTTTCTGAGAATGCTTCTCTGTAGTTTGTAGGTGAAGATATTCCATATCCCAGCACAGGCCTCGAAGTGCTCCAAATAACCACTTGCAGATTTTACCAAAAGAGTGTTTCAAAACTGCTCTTTCTACAGGTAAGTTCAAGTCTGTGAGTTGAATGCACTCAACACAAAGAAGTTTCTGAGAATGCTTCTGTTCAGTTTTTATGTGAAGATATTTCCTTTTCCAGCATAGGCCTCAAACGGCTCCAAATATCCACTTGCAGATTCTACAAAAAGAGTGTTTCCAAACTTCTCTATCAATTGGTAGGTTCAACTCTGTGAGTTGAATGAACTCATCACAAAGAAGTTTCTTAGAATCCTTCTCTCTAGTTTTTATGTGAAGATATTTCCTTTTCCAACATAGGCCTCAAGGTGCTCCGAATAAACACTTGCAGATTCTACAAACGTAATGTTTCCAAACTGTTCTATCAAAAGAAACGTTCAAGTCTGTGAGTTGAATGCACTCATCACACAGAAGTTTCTGAGAATGCTTCTGTCTAGTTTTTAGGTGAAGATATTTCCTTTTCCAGCATAGGCCTCAAAACGCTCCAAATATCCTCTTGCAGATTCTACAAAAAGAGTGTTTCCAAACTGTTCTATCAAAAGGAAGGTTCAACTCTGTGAGTTGAATGAATGCATCGTGAAGAACTTTCTGAGAATGCTTCTCTGTAGTTTTTAGCTGAAGATATTCCATATCCCAGCACAGGCCTCGAAGTGCTCCAAATAACCACTTGCAGATTTTACCAAAAGAGTGTTTCAAAACTGCTCTTTCTACAGGTAAGTTCAAGTCTGTGAGTTGAATGCACTCAACACAAAGAAGTTTCTGAGAATGCTTCTGTTCAGTTTTTATGTGAAGATATTTCCTTTTCCAGCATAGGCCTCAAACGGCTCCAAATATCCACTTGCAGATTCTACAAAAAGAGTGTTTCCAAACTTCTCTATCAATTGGTAGGTTCAACTCTGTGAGTTGAATGAACTCATCACAAAGAAGTTTCTGAGAATCCTTCTCTCTAGTTTTCATGTGAAGATATTTCCTTTTCCAACATAGGCCTCAAGGTGCTCCGAATAAACACTTGCAGATTCTACAAACGTAATGTTTCCAAACTGTTCTATCAAAAGAAACGTTCAAGTCTGTGAGTTGAATGCACTCATCACACAGAAGTTTCTGAGAATGCTTCTGTCTAGTTTTTAGGTGAATATATTTCCTTTTCCACCATAGGCCTCAAAACGCTCCAAATATCCTCTTGCAGATTCTACAAAAAGAGTGTTTCAAAACTGTTCTATCAAAAGGAAGGTTCAACTCTGTGAGTTGAATGAATGCATCGTGAAGAACTTTCTGAGAATGCTTCTCTGTAGTTTTTAGGTGAAGATATTCCATATCCCAGCACAGGCCTCGAAGTGCTCCAAATAACCACTTGCAGATTTTACCAAAAGAGTGTTTCAAAACTGCTCTTTCTACAGGTAAGTTCAAGTCTGTGAGTTGAATGCACTCAACACAAAGAAGTTTCTGAGAATGCTTCTGTTCAGTTTTTATGTGAAGATATTTCCTTTTCCAGCATAGGCCTCAAACGGCTCCAAATATCCACTTGCAGATTCTACAAAAAGAGTGTTTCCAAACTTCTCTATCAATTGGTAGGTTCAACTCTGTGAGTTGAATGAACTCATCACAAAGAAGTTTCTGAGAATCCTTCTCTCTAGTTTTCATGTGAAGATATTTCCTTTTCCAACATAGGCCTCAAGGTGCTCCGAATAAACACTTGCAGATTCTACAAACGTAATGTTTCCAAACTGTTCTATCAAAAGAAACGTTCAAGTCTGTGAGTTGAATGCACTCATCACACAGAAGTTTCTGAGAATGCTTCTGTCTAGTTTTTAGGTGAATATATTTCCTTTTCCACCATAGGCCTCAAAACGCTCCAAATATCCTCTTGCAGATTCTACAAAAAGAGTGTTTCAAAACTGTTCTATCAAAAGGAAGGTTCAACTCTGTGAGTTGAATGAATGCATCGTGAAGAACTTTCTGAGAATGCTTCTCTGTAGTTTTTAGGTGAAGATATTCCATATCCCAGCACAGGCCTCGAAGTGCTCCAAATAACCACTTGCAGATTTTACCAAAAGAGTGTTTCAAAACTGCTCTTTCTACAGGTAAGTTCAAGTCTGTGAGTTGAATGCACTCAACACAAAGAAGTTTCTGAGAATGCTTCTGTTCAGTTTTTATGTGAAGATATTTCCTTTTCCAGCATAGGCCTCAAACGGCTCCAAATATCCACTTGCAGATTCTACAAAAAGAGTGTTTCCAAACTTCTCTATCAATTGGTAGGTTCAACTCTGTGAGTTGAATGAACTCATCACAAAGAAGTTTCTGAGAATCCTTCTCTCTAGTTTTTATGTGAAGATATTTCCTTTTCCAACATAGGCCTCTAGGTGCTCCGAATAAACACCTGCAGATTCTACAAACGTAATGTTTCCAAACTGTTCTATCAAAAGAAACGTTCAAGTCTGTGAGTTGAATGCACTCATCACACAGAAGTTTCTGAGAATGCTTCTGTCTAGTTTTTAGGTGAAGATATTTCCTTTTCCAGCATAGGCCTCAAAACGCTCCAAATATCCTCTTGCAGATTCTACAAAAAGAGTGTTTCCAAACTGTTTTATCAAAAGGAAGGTTCAACTCTGTGAGTTGAATGAATGCATCATGAAGAACTTTCTGAGAATGCTTCTCTGTAGTTTTTAGGTGAAGACATTCCATATCCCAGCACAGGCCTCGAAGTGCTCCAAATAAATACTTGCAGATTTTACCAAAAGAGTGTTTCAAAACTGCTCTTTCTATAGGTAAGTTCAAGACTGTGAGTTGAATGCACTCAACACAAAGAAGTTTCTGAGAATGCTTCTGTTCAGTTTTTATGTGAAGATATTTCCTTTTCCAGCATAGGCCTCAAACGGCTCCAAATATCCACTTGCAGATTCTACAAAAAGAGTGTTTCCAAACTTCTCTATCAATTGGTAGGTTCAACTCTGTGAGTTGAATGAACTCATCACAAAGAAGTTTCTGAGAATCCTTCTCTCTAGTTTTTATGCGAAGATATTTCCTTTTCCAACATAGGCCTCAAGGTGCTCCGAATAAACACTTGCAGATTCTACAAACGTAATGTTTCCAAACTGTTCTATCAAAAGAAACGTTCAAGTCCGTGAGTTGAATGCACTCATCACACAGAAGTTTCTGACAATGCTTCTGTTCAGTTTTTATGTGAAGATATTTCCTTTTCCAGCATAGGCCTCAAATGGCTCCAAATATCCACTTGCAGATTCTACAAAAAGAGTGTTTCCAAACTTCTCTATCAATTGGTAGGTTCAACTCTGTGAGTTGAATGAACTCATCACAAAGAAGTTTCTGAGAATCCTTCTCTCTAGTTTTTATGTGAAGATATTTCCTTTTCCAACATAGGCCTCAAGGTGCTCCGAATAAACACCTGCAGATTCTACAAACGTAATGTTTCCAAACTGTTCTATCAAAAGAAACGTTCAATTCTGTGTGTTGAATGCACTCATCACACAGAAGTTTCTGAGAATGCTTCTGTCTAGTTCTTAGGTGAAGATATTTCCATTTCCAGCATAGGCCTCAAAACGCTCCAAATATCCTCTTGCAGATTCTACAAAAAGAGTGTTTCAAAACTGTTCTATCAAAAGGAAGGTTCAACTCTGTGAGTTGAATGAACTCATCACAAAGAAGTTTCTGAGAATCCTTCTCTCTAGTTTTTATGTGAAGATATTTCCTTTTCCAACATACGCCTCAAGGTGCTCCGTATAAACAATTGCAGTTTCTGCAAACGTAATGTTTCCAAACTGTTCTATCAAAAGAAACGTTCAAGTCTGTGAGTTGAATGCACTCATCACACAGAAGTTTCTGAGAATGCTTCTGTCTAGTTTTTAGGTGAAGATATTTCCTTTTCCAGCATAGGCCGCAAAACGCTCCAAATATCCTCTTGCAGATTCTACAAAAAGAGTGTTTCAAAACTCTTCTATCAAAAGGAAGGTTCAACTCTGTGAGTTGAATGAATGCATCGTGAAGAACTTTCTGAGAATGCTTCCCTGTAGTTTTTAGGTGAAGATATTCCATATCCCAGCACAGGCCTCGAAGTGCTCCAAATAACCACTTGCAGATTTTACCAAAAGAGTGTTTCAAAACTGCTCTTTCTACAGGTAAGTTCAAGTCTGTGAGTTGAATGCACTCAACACAAAGAAGTTTCTGAGAATGCTTCTGTTCAGTTTTTATGTGAAGATATTTCCTTTTCCAGCATAGGCCTCAAACGGCTCCAAATATCCACTTGCAGATTCTACAAAAAGAGTGTTTCCAAACTTCTCTATCAATTGGTAGGTTCAACTCTGTGAGTTGAATGAACTCATCACAAAGAAGTTTCTGAGAATCCTTCTCTCTAGCTTTTATGTGAAGATATTTCCTTTTCCAACATAGGCCTCAAGGTGCTCCGAATAAACACTTGCAGATTCTACAAACGTAATGTTTCCAAACTGTTCTATCAAAAGAAACGTTCAAGTCTGTGAGTTGAATGCACTCATCACACAGAAGTTTCTGAGAATGCTTCTGTCTTGTTTTTAGGTGAAGATATTTCCTTTTCCAGCATAGGCCTCAAAACGCTCCAAATATCCTCTTGCAGATTCTACAAAAAGAGTGTTTCAAAACTGTTCTATCAAAAGGAAGGTTCAGCTCTGTGAGTTGAATGAATGCATCGTGAAGAACTTTCTGAGAATGCTTCTCTGTAGTTTTTAGGTGAAGATATTCCATATCCCAGCACAGGCCTCGAAGTGCTCCAAATAACCACTTGCAGATTTTAACAAAAGAGTGTTTCAAAACTGCTCTTTCTACAGGTAAGTTCAAGTCTGTGAGTTGAATGCACTCAACACAAAGAAGTTTCTGAGAATGCTTCTGTTCAGTTTTTATGTGAAGATATTTCCTTTTCCAGCATAGGCCTCAAACGGCTCCAAATATCCACTTGCAGATTCTACAAAAAGAGTGTTTCCAAACTTCTCTATCAATTGGTAGGTTCAACTCTGTGAGTTGAATGAACTCATCACAAAGAAGTTTCTGAGAATCCTTCTCTCTAGTTTTTATGTGAAGATATTTCCTTTTCTAACATAGGCATCAAGGTGCTCCGAATAAACACTTGCAGATTCTACAAACGTAATGTTTCCAAACTGTTCTATCAAAAGAAACGTTCAAGTCTGTGAGTTGAATGCACTCATCACACAGAAGTTTCTGAGAATTCTTCTGTCTAGTTTTTAGGTGAAGATATTTCCTTTTCCAGCATAGGCCTCAAAACGCTCCAAATATCCTCTTGCAGATTCTACAAAAAGAGTGTTTCAAAACTGTTCTATCAATAGGAAGGTTCAACTCTGTGAGTTGAATGAATGCATCGTGAAGAACTTTCTGAGAATGCTTCTCTGTAGTTTGTAGGTGAAGATATTCCATATCCCAGCACAGGCCTCGAAGTGCTCCAAATAACCACTTGCAGATTTTACCAAAAGAGTGTTTCAAAACTGCTCTTTCTACAGGTAAGTTCAAGTCTGTGAGTTGAATGCACTCAACACAAAGAAGTTTCTGAGAATGCTTCTGTTCAGTTTTTATGTGAAGATATTTCCTTTTCCAGCATAGGCCTCAAACGGCTCCAAATATCCACTTGCAGATTCTACAAAAAGAGTGTTTCCAAACTTCTCTATGAACTGGTAGGTTCAACTCTGTGAGTTGAATGAACTCATCACAAAGAAGTTTCTGAGAATCCTTCTCTCTAGTTTTTATGTGAAGATATTTCCTTTTCCAACATAGGCCTCAAGGTGCTCCGAATAAACACTTGCAGATTCTACAAACGTAATGTTTCCAAACTGTTCTATCAAAAGAAACGTTCAAGTCTGTGAGTTGAATGCACTCATCACACAGAAGTTTCTGAGAATGCTTCTGTCTAGTTTTTAGGTGAAGGTATTTCCTTTTCCAGCATAGGCCTCAAAATGCTCCAAATATCCTCTTGCAGATTCTACAAAAAGAGTGTTTCAAAACTGTTCTATCAAAAGGAAGGTTCAACTCTGTGAGTTGAATGAATGCATCGTGAAGAACTTTCTGAGAATGCTTCTCGGTAGTTTTTATGTGTAGATATTCCATATCCCAGCACAGGCCTCGAAGTGCTCCAAATAACCACTTGCAGATTTTACCAAAAGAGTGTTTCAAAACTGCTCTTTCTACAGGTAAGTTCCAGTCTGTGAGTTGAATGCACTCAACACAAAGAAGTTTCTGAGAATGCTTCTGTTCAGTTTTTATGTGAAGATATTTCCTTTTCCAGCATAGGCCTCAAACGGCTCCAAATATCCACTTGCAGATTCTACAAAAAGAGTGTTTCAAAACTTCTCTATCAATTGGTAGGTTCAACTCTGTGATTTGAATGAACTCATCACAAAGAAGTTTCTGAGAATCCTTCTCTCTAGTTTTTATGTGAAGATATTTCCTTTTCCACATAGGCCTCAAGGTGCTCCAAATAAACACCTGCAGATTCTACAAACGTAATGTTTCCAAACTGTTCTATCAAAAGAAACGTTCAAGTCTGTGAGTTGAATGCACTCATCACACAGAAGTTTCTGAGAATGCTTCTGTCTAGTTTTTAGGTGAAGATATTTCCTTTTCCAGCATAGGCCTCAAAACGCTCCAAATATCCTCTTGCAGATTCTACAAAAAGAGTGTTTCAAAACTGTTCTATCAAAGGGAAGGTTCAACTCTGTGAGTTGAATGAATGCATCGTGAAGAAATTTCTGAGACTGCTTCTCTGTAGTTTTTAGGTGAAGATATTCCATATCCCAGCACAGGCCTCGAAGTGCTCCAAATAACCACTTGCAGATTTTACCAAAAGAGTGTTTCAAAACTGCTCTTTCTACAGGTAAGTTCAAGTCTGTGAGTTGAATGCACTCAACACAAAGAAGTTTCTGAGAATGCTTCTGTTCAGTTTTTATGTGAAGATATTTCCTTTTCCAGCATAGGCCTCAAACGGCTCCAAATATCCACTTGCAGATTCTACAAAAAGAGTGTTTCCAAACTTCTCTATCAATTGGTAGGTTCAACTCTGTGAGTTGAATGAACTCATCACAAAGAAGTTTCTGAGAATCCTTCTCTCTAGTTTTTATGTGAAGATATTTCCTTTTCCAACAAAGGCCTCAAGGTGCTCCGTATAAACACCTGCAGATTCTACAAACGTAATGTTTCCAAACTGTTCTATCAAAAGAAACGTTCAAGTCTGTGAGTTGAATGCACTCATCACACAGAAGTTTCTGAGAATGCTTCTGTCTAGTTTTTAGGTGAAGATATTTCCTTTTCCAGCATAGGCCTCAAAACGCTCCAAATATCCTCTTGCAGATTCTACAAAAAGAGTGTTTCCAAACTGTTCTATCAAAAGGAAGGTTCAACTCTGTGAGTTGAATGAATGCATCGTGAAGAACTTTCTGAGAATGCTTCTCTGTAGTTTGTAGGTGAAGATATTCCATATCCCAGCACAGGCCTCGAAGTGCTCCAAATAACCACTTGCAGATTTTAACAAAAGAGTGTTTCAAAACTGCTCTTTCTACAGGTAAGTTCAAGTCTGTGAGTTGAATGCACTCAACACAAAGAAGTTTCTGAGAATGCTTCTGTTCAGTTTTTATGTGAAGATATTTCCTTTTCCAGCATAGGCCACAAACGGCTCCAAATATCCACTTGCAGATTCTACAAAAAGAGTGTTTCCAAACTTCTCTATCAATTGGTAGGTTCAACTCTGTGAGTTGAATGAACTCATCACAAAGAAGTTTCTGAGAATCCTTCTCTCTAGTTTTTATGTGAAGATATTTCCTTTTCCAACATAGGCCTCAAGGTGCTCCGAATAAACACTTGCAGATTCTACAAACGTAATGTTTCCAAACTGTTCTATCAAAAGAAACGTTCAAGTCTGTGAGTTGAATGCACTCATCACACAGAAGTTTCTGAGAATGCTTCTGTCTAGTTTTTAGGTGAAGATATTTCCTTTTCCAGCATAGGCCTCAAAACGCTCCAAATATCCTCTTGCAGATTCTACAAAAAGAGTGTTTCAAAACTGTTCTATCAAAAGGAAGGTTCAACTCTGTGAGTTGAATGAACTCATCACAAAGAAGTTTCTGAGAATGCTTCTCTGTAGTTTTTAGGTGAAGATATTCCATATCCCAGCACAGGCCTCGAAGTGCTCCAAATAACCACTTGCAGATTTTACCAAAAGAGTGTTTCAAAACTGCTCTTTCTACAGGTAAGTTCAAGTCTGTGAGTTGAATGCACTCAACACAAAGAAGTTTCTGAGAATGCTTCTGTTCAGTTTTTATGTGAAGATATTTCCTTTTCCAGCATAGGCCTCAAACGGCTCCAAATATCCACTTGCAGATTCTACAAAAAGAGTGTTTCCAAACTTCTCTATCAATTGGTAGGTTCAACTCTGTGAGTTGAATGAACTCATCACAAAGAAGTTTCTGAGAATCCTTCTCTCTAGTTTTTATGTGAAGATATTTCCTTTTCCAACAAAGGCCTCAAGGTGCTCCGTATAAACACCTGCAGATTCTACAAACGTAATGTTTCCAAACTGTTCTATCAAAAGAAACGTTCAAGTCTGTGAGTTGAATGCACTCATCACACAGAAGTTTCTGAGAATGCTTCTGTCTAGTTTTTAGGTGAAGATATTTCCTTTTCCAGCATAGGCCTCAAAACGCTCCAAATATCCTCTTGCAGATTCTACAAAAAGAGTGTTTCCAAACTGTTCTATCAAAAGGAAGGTTCAACTCTGTGAGTTGAATGAATGCATCGTGAAGAACTTTCTGAGAATGCTTCTCTGTAGTTTGTAGGTGAAGATATTCCATATCCCAGCACAGGCCTCGAAGTGCTCCAAATAACCACATGCAGATTTTAACAAAAGAGTGTTTCAAAACTGCTCTTTCTACAGGTAAGTTCAAGTCTGTGAGTTGAATGCACTCAACACAAAGAAGTTTCTGAGAATGCTTCTGTTCAGTTTTTATGTGAAGATATTTCCTTTTCCAGCATAGGCCACAAACGGCTCCAAATATCCACTTGCAGATTCTACAAAAAGAGTGTTTCCAAACTTCTCTATCAATTGGTAGGTTCAACTCTGTGAGTTGAATGAACTCATCACAAAGAAGTTTCTGAGAATCCTTCTCTCTAGTTTTTATGTGAAGATATTTCCTTTTCCAACATACGCCTCAAGGTGCTCCGAATAAACACTTGCAGATTCTACAAACGTAATGTTTCCAAACTGTTCTATCAAAAGAAGCGTTCAATTCTGTGAGTTGAATGCACTCATCACACAGAAGTTTCTGAGAATGCTTCTGTCTAGTTTTTAGGTGAAGATATTTCCTTTTCCAGCATAGGCCTCAAAACGCTCCAAATATCCTCTTGCAGATTCTACAAAAAGAGTGTTTCAAAACTGTTCTATCAAAAGGAAGGTTCAACTCTGTGAGTTGAATGAACTCATCACAAAGAAGTTTCTGAGAATGCTTCTCTGTAGTTTTTAGGTGAAGATATTCCATATCCCAGCACAGGCCTCGAAGTGCTCCAAATAACCACTTGCAGATTTTACCAAAAGAGTGTTTCAAAACTGCTCTTTCTACAGGTAAGTTCAAGTCTGTGAGTTGAATGCACTCAACACAAAGAAGTTTCTGAGAATGCTTCTGTTCAGTTTTTATGTGAAGATATTTCCTTTTCCAGCATAGGCCTCAAACGGCTCCAAATATCCACTTGCAGATTCTACAAAAAGAGTGTTTCCAAACTTCTCTATCAATTGGTAGGTTCAACTCTGTGAGTTGAATGAACTCATCACAAAGAAGTTTCTGAGAATCCTTCTCTCTAGTTTTTATGCGAAGATATTTCCTTTTCCAACATAGGCCTCAAGGTGCTCCGAATAAACACTTGCAGATTCTACAAACGTCATGTTTCCAAACTGTTCTATCAAAAGAAACGTTCAAGTCTGTGAGGTGAATGCACTCATCACACAGAAGTTTCTGAGAATGCTTCTGTCTAGTTTTTAGGTGAAGATATTTCCTTTTCCAGCATAGGCCTCAAAACGCTCCAAATATCCTCCTGCAGATTCTACAAAAAGAGTGTTTCAAAACTGTTCTATCAAAAGGAAGGTTCAACTCTGAGTTGAATGAATGCATCGTGAAGAACTTTCTGAGAATGCTTCTCTGTAGTTTTTAGGTGAAGATATTCCATATCCCAGCACAGGCCTCGAAGTGCTCCAAATAACCACTTGCAGATTTTACCAAAAGAGTGTTTCAAAACTGCTCTTTCTACAGGTAAGTTCAAGTCTGTGAGTTGAATGCACTCAACACAAAGAAGTTTCTGAGAATGCTTCTGTTCAGTTTTTATGTGAAGATATTTCCTTTTCCAGCATAGGCCTCAAACGGCTCCAAATATCCACTTGCAGATTCTACAAAAAGAGTGTTTCCAAACTTCTCTATCAATTGGTAGGTTCAACTCTGTGAGTTGAATGAACTCATCACAACGAAGTTTCTGAGAATCCTTCTCTCTAGTTTTTATGTGAAGATATTTCCTTTTCCAACATAGGCCTCAAGGTGCTCCGGATAAACACCTGCAGATTCTACAAACGTAATGTTTCCAAACTGTTCTATCAAAAGAAACGTTCAATTCTGTGAGTTGAATGCACTCATCACACAGAAGTTTCTGAGAATGCTTCTGTCTAGTTCTTAGGTGAAGATATTTCCATTTCCAGCATAGGCCTCAAAACGCTCCAAATATCCTCTTGCAGATTCTACAAAAAGAGTGTTTCAAAACTCTTCTATCAAAAGGAAGGTTCAACTCTGTGAGTTGAATGAACTCATCACAAAGAAGTTTCTGAGAATCCTTCTCTCTAGTTTTTATGTGAAGATATTTCCTTTTCCAACATACGCCTCAAGGTGCTCCGAATAAACACTTGCAGTTTCTGCAAACGTAATGTTTCCAAACTGTTCTATCAAAAGAAACGTTCAAGTCTGTGAGTTGAATGCACTCATCACACAGAAGTTTCTGAGAATGCTTCTGTCTAGTTTTTAGGTGAAGATATTTCCTTTTCCAGCATAGGCCGCAAAACGCTCCAAATATCCTCTTGCAGATTCTACAAAAAGAGTGTTTCAAAACTGTTCTATCAAAAGGAAGGTTCAACTCTGTGAGTTGAATGAATGCATCGTGAAGAACTTTCTGAGAATGCTTCTCTGTAGTTTTTAGGTGAAGATATTCCATATCCCAGCACAGGCCTCGAAGTGCTCCAAATAACCACTTGCAGATTTTACCAAAAGAGTGTTTCAAAACTGCTCTTTCTACAGGTAAGTTCAAGTCTGTGAGTTGAATGCACTCAACACAAAGAAGTTTCTGAGAATGCTTCTGTTCAGTTTTTATGTGAAGATATTTCCTTTTCCAGCATAGGCCTCAAACGGCTCCAAATATCCACTTGCAGATTCTACAAAAAGAGTGTTTCCAAACTTCTCTATCAATTGGTAGGTTCAACTCTGTGAGTTGAATGAACTCATCACAAAGAAGTTTCTGAGAATCCTTCTCTCTAGTTTTTATGTGAAGATATTTCCTTTTCCAACATAGGCCTCAAGGTGCTCCGAATAAACACTTGCAGATTCTACAAACGTAATGTTTCCAAACTGTTCTATCAAAAGAAACGTTCAAGTCTGTGAGTTGAATGCACTCATCACACAGAAGTTTCTGAGAATGCTTCTGTCTAGTTTTTAGGTGAAGATATTTCCTTTTCCAGCATAGGCCTCAAAACGCTCCAAATATCCTCTTGCAGATTCTACAAAAAGAGTGTTTCCAAACTGTTCTATGAAAAGGAAGGTTCAACTATGTGAGTTGAATGAATGCATCGTGAAGAACTTTCTGAGAATGCTTCTCTGTAGTTTGTAGGTGAAGATATTCCATATCCCAGCACAGGCCTCGAAGTGCTCCAAATAACCACTTGCAGATTTTACCAAAAGAGTGTTTCAAAACTGCTCTTTCTACAGGTAAGTTCAAGTCTGTGAGTTGAATGCACTCAACACAAAGAAGTTTCTGAGAATGCTTCTGTTCAGTTTTTATGTGAAGATATTTCCTTTTCCAGCATAGGCCTCAAACGGCTCCAAATATCCACTTGCAGATTCTACAAAAAGAGTGTTTCCAAACTTCTCTATCAATTGGTAGGTTCAACTCTGTGAGTTGAATGAACTCATCACAAAGAAGTTTCTGAGAATCCTTCTCTCTAGTTTTTATGTGAAGATATTTCCTTTTCCAACATAGGCCTCAAAGTGCTCCGAATAAACACTTGCAGATTCTACAAACGTAATGTTTCCAAACTGTTCTATCAAAAGAAACGTTCAAGTCTGTGACTTGAATGCACTCATCACACAGAAGTTTCTGAGAATTCTTCTGTCTAGTTTTTAGGTGAAGATATTTCCTTTTCCAGCATAGGCCTCAAAACCCTCCAAATATCCTCTTGCAGATTCTACAAAAAGAGTGTTTCAAAACTGTTCTATCAAAAGGAAGGTTCAACTCTGTGAGTTGAATGAATGCATCGTGAAGAACTTTCTGAGAATGCTTCTCTGTAGTTTTTAGGTGAAGATATTCCATATCCCAGCACAGGCCTCGAAGTGCTCCAAATAACCACTTGCAGATTTTACCAAAAGAGTGTTTCAAAACTGCTCTTTCTTCAGGTAAGTTCAAGTCTGTGAGTTGAATGCACTCAACACAAAGAAGTTTCTGAGAATGCTTCTGTTCAGTTTTTATGTGAAGATATTTCCTTTTCCAGCATAGGCCTCAAACGGCTCCAAATATCCACTTGCAGATTCTACAAAAAGAGTGTTTCCAAACTTCTCTATCAGTTGGTAGGTTCAATTCTGTGAGTTGAATGAACTCATCACAAAGAAGTTTCTGAGAATCCTTCTCTCTAGTTTTTATGTGAAGATATTTCCTTTTCCAACATAGGCCTCAATGTGCTCCGAATAAACACTTGCAGATTCTACAAACGTAATGTTTCCAAACTGTTCTATCAAAAGAAACGTTCAAGTCTGTGAGTTGAATGCACTCATCACACAGAAGTTTCTGAGAATGCTTCTGTCTAGTTTTTAGGTGAAGATATTTCCTTTTCCAGCATAGGCCTCAAAACGCTCCAAATATCCTCTTGCAGATTCTACAAAAAGAGTGTTTCAAAACTGTTCTATCAAAGGGAAGGTTCAACTCTGTGAGTTGAATGAATGCATCGTGAAGAAATTTCTGAGACTGCTTCTCTGTAGTTTTTAGGTGAAGATATTCCATATCCCAGCACAGGCCTCGAAGTGCTCCAAATAACCACTTGCAGATTTTACCAAAAGAGTGTTTCAAAACTGCTCTTTCTACAGGTAAGTTCAAGTCTGTGAGTTGAATGCACTCAACACAAAGAAGTTTCTGAGAATGCTTCTGTTCAGTTTTTATGTGAAGATATTTCCTTTTCCAGCATAGGCCTCAAACGGCTCCAAATATCCACTTGCAGATTCTACAAAAAGAGTGTTTCCAAACTTCTCTATCAATTGGTAGGTTCAACTCTGTGAGTTGAATGAACTCATCACAAAGAAGTTTCTGAGAATCCTTCTCTCTAGTTTTTATGTGAAGATATTTCCTTTTCCAACAAAGGCCTCAAGGTGCTCCGTATAAACACCTGCAGATTCTACAAACGTAATGTTTCCAAACTGTTCTATCAAAAGAAACGTTCAAGTCTGTGAGTTGAATGCACTCATCACACAGAAGTTTCTGAGAATGCTTCTGTCTAGTTTTTAGGTGAAGATATTTCCTTTTCCAGCATAGGCCTCAAAACGCTCCAAATATCCTCTTGCAGATTCTACAAAAAGAGTGTTTCCAAACTGTTCTATCAAAAGGAAGGTTCAACTCTGTGAGTTGAATGAATGCATCGTGAAGAACTTTCTGAGAATGCTTCTCTGTAGTTTGTAGGTGAAGATATTCCATATCCCAGCACAGGCCTCGAAGTGCTCCAAATAACCACTTGCAGATTTTAACAAAAGAGTGTTTCAAAACTGCTCTTTCTACAGGTAAGTTCAAGTCTGTGAGTTGAATGCACTCAACACAAAGAAGTTTCTGAGAATGCTTCTGTTCAGTTTTTATGTGAAGATATTTCCTTTTCCAGCATAGGCCACAAACGGCTCCAAATATCCACTTGCAGATTCTACAAAAAGAGTGTTTCCAAACTTCTCTATCAATTGGTAGGTTCAACTCTGTGAGTTGAATGAACTCATCACAAAGAAGTTTCTGAGAATCCTTCTCTCTAGTTTTTATGTGAAGATATTTCCTTTTCCAACATAGGCCTCAAGGTGCTCCGAATAAACACTTGCAGATTCTACAAACGTAATGTTTCCAAACTGTTCTATCAAAAGAAACGTTCAAGTCTGTGAGTTGAATGCACTCATCACACAGAAGTTTCTGAGAATGCTTCTGTCTAGTTTTTAGGTGAAGATATTTCCTTTTCCAGCATAGGCCTCAAAACGCTCCAAATATCCTCTTGCAGATTCTACAAAAAGAGTGTTTCAAAACTGTTCTATCAAAAGGAAGGTTCAACTCTGTGAGTTGAATGAACTCATCACAAAGAAGTTTCTGAGAATGCTTCTCTGTAGTTTTTAGGTGAAGATATTCCATATCCCAGCACAGGCCTCGAAGTGCTCCAAATAACCACTTGCAGATTTTACCAAAAGAGTGTTTCAAAACTGCTCTTTCTACAGGTAAGTTCAAGTCTGTGAGTTGAATGCACTCAACACAAAGAAGTTTCTGAGAATGCTTCTGTTCAGTTTTTATGTGAAGATATTTCCTTTTCCAGCATAGGCCTCAAACGGCTCCAAATATCCACTTGCAGATTCTACAAAAAGAGTGTTTCCAAACTTCTCTATCAATTGGTAGGTTCAACTCTGTGAGTTGAATGAACTCATCACAAAGAAGTTTCTGAGAATCCTTCTCTCTAGTTTTTATGTGAAGATATTTCCTTTTCCAACAAAGGCCTCAAGGTGCTCCGTATAAACACCTGCAGATTCTACAAACGTAATGTTTCCAAACTGTTCTATCAAAAGAAACGTTCAAGTCTGTGAGTTGAATGCACTCATCACACAGAAGTTTCTGAGAATGCTTCTGTCTAGTTTTTAGGTGAAGATATTTCCTTTTCCAGCATAGGCCTCAAAACGCTCCAAATATCCTCTTGCAGATTCTACAAAAAGAGTGTTTCCAAACTGTTCTATCAAAAGGAAGGTTCAACTCTGTGAGTTGAATGAATGCATCGTGAAGAACTTTCTGAGAATGCTTCTCTGTAGTTTGTAGGTGAAGATATTCCATATCCCAGCACAGGCCTCGAAGTGCTCCAAATAACCACATGCAGATTTTAACAAAAGAGTGTTTCAAAACTGCTCTTTCTACAGGTAAGTTCAAGTCTGTGAGTTGAATGCACTCAACACAAAGAAGTTTCTGAGAATGCTTCTGTTCAGTTTTTATGTGAAGATATTTCCTTTTCCAGCATAGGCCACAAACGGCTCCAAATATCCACTTGCAGATTCTACAAAAAGAGTGTTTCCAAACTTCTCTATCAATTGGTAGGTTCAACTCTGTGAGTTGAATGAACTCATCACAAAGAAGTTTCTGAGAATCCTTCTCTCTAGTTTTTATGTGAAGATATTTCCTTTTCCAACATACGCCTCAAGGTGCTCCGAATAAACACTTGCAGATTCTACAAACGTAATGTTTCCAAACTGTTCTATCAAAAGAAGCGTTCAATTCTGTGAGTTGAATGCACTCATCACACAGAAGTTTCTGAGAATGCTTCTGTCTAGTTTTTAGGTGAAGATATTTCCTTTTCCAGCATAGGCCTCAAAACGCTCCAAATATCCTCTTGCAGATTCTACAAAAAGAGTGTTTCAAAACTGTTCTATCAAAAGGAAGGTTCAACTCTGTGAGTTGAATGAACTCATCACAAAGAAGTTTCTGAGAATGCTTCTCTGTAGTTTTTAGGTGAAGATATTCCATATCCCAGCACAGGCCTCGAAGTGCTCCAAATAACCACTTGCAGATTTTACCAAAAGAGTGTTTCAAAACTGCTCTTTCTACAGGTAAGTTCAAGTCTGTGAGTTGAATGCACTCAACACAAAGAAGTTTCTGAGAATGCTTCTGTTCAGTTTTTATGTGAAGATATTTCCTTTTCCAGCATAGGCCTCAAACGGCTCCAAATATCCACTTGCAGATTCTACAAAAAGAGTGTTTCCAAACTTCTCTATCAATTGGTAGGTTCAACTCTGTGAGTTGAATGAACTCATCACAAAGAAGTTTCTGAGAATCCTTCTCTCTAGTTTTTATGCGAAGATATTTCCTTTTCCAACATAGGCCTCAAGGTGCTCCGAATAAACACTTGCAGATTCTACAAACGTCATGTTTCCAAACTGTTCTATCAAAAGAAACGTTCAAGTCTGTGAGGTGAATGCACTCATCACACAGAAGTTTCTGAGAATGCTTCTGTCTAGTTTTTAGGTGAAGATATTTCCTTTTCCAGCATAGGCCTCAAAACGCTCCAAATATCCTCCTGCAGATTCTACAAAAAGAGTGTTTCAAAACTGTTCTATCAAAAGGAAGGTTCAACTCTGAGTTGAATGAATGCATCGTGAAGAACTTTCTGAGAATGCTTCTCTGTAGTTTTTAGGTGAAGATATTCCATATCCCAGCACAGGCCTCGAAGTGCTCCAAATAACCACTTGCAGATTTTACCAAAAGAGTGTTTCAAAACTGCTCTTTCTACAGGTAAGTTCAAGTCTGTGAGTTGAATGCACTCAACACAAAGAAGTTTCTGAGAATGCTTCTGTTCAGTTTTTATGTGAAGATATTTCCTTTTCCAGCATAGGCCTCAAACGGCTCCAAATATCCACTTGCAGATTCTACAAAAAGAGTGTTTCCAAACTTCTCTATCAATTGGTAGGTTCAACTCTGTGAGTTGAATGAACTCATCACAACGAAGTTTCTGAGAATCCTTCTCTCTAGTTTTTATGTGAAGATATTTCCTTTTCCAACATAGGCCTCAAGGTGCTCCGGATAAACACCTGCAGATTCTACAAACGTAATGTTTCCAAACTGTTCTATCAAAAGAAACGTTCAATTCTGTGAGTTGAATGCACTCATCACACAGAAGTTTCTGAGAATGCTTCTGTCTAGTTCTTAGGTGAAGATATTTCCATTTCCAGCATAGGCCTCAAAACGCTCCAAATATCCTCTTGCAGATTCTACAAAAAGAGTGTTTCAAAACTCTTCTATCAAAAGGAAGGTTCAACTCTGTGAGTTGAATGAACTCATCACAAAGAAGTTTCTGAGAATCCTTCTCTCTAGTTTTTATGTGAAGATATTTCCTTTTCCAACATACGCCTCAAGGTGCTCCGAATAAACACTTGCAGTTTCTGCAAACGTAATGTTTCCAAACTGTTCTATCAAAAGAAACGTTCAAGTCTGTGAGTTGAATGCACTCATCACACAGAAGTTTCTGAGAATGCTTCTGTCTAGTTTTTAGGTGAAGATATTTCCTTTTCCAGCATAGGCCGCAAAACGCTCCAAATATCCTCTTGCAGATTCTACAAAAAGAGTGTTTCAAAACTGTTCTATCAAAAGGAAGGTTCAACTCTGTGAGTTGAATGAATGCATCGTGAAGAACTTTCTGAGAATGCTTCTCTGTAGTTTTTAGGTGAAGATATTCCATATCCCAGCACAGGCCTCGAAGTGCTCCAAATAACCACTTGCAGATTTTACCAAAAGAGTGTTTCAAAACTGCTCTTTCTACAGGTAAGTTCAAGTCTGTGAGTTGAATGCACTCAACACAAAGAAGTTTCTGAGAATGCTTCTGTTCAGTTTTTATGTGAAGATATTTCCTTTTCCAGCATAGGCCTCAAACGGCTCCAAATATCCACTTGCAGATTCTACAAAAAGAGTGTTTCCAAACTTCTCTATCAATTGGTAGGTTCAACTCTGTGAGTTGAATGAACTCATCACAAAGAAGTTTCTGAGAATCCTTCTCTCTAGTTTTTATGTGAAGATATTTCCTTTTCCAACATAGGCCTCAAGGTGCTCCGAATAAACACTTGCAGATTCTACAAACGTAATGTTTCCAAACTGTTCTATCAAAAGAAACGTTCAAGTCTGTGAGTTGAATGCACTCATCACACAGAAGTTTCTGAGAATGCTTCTGTCTAGTTTTTAGGTGAAGATATTTCCTTTTCCAGCATAGGCCTCAAAACGCTCCAAATATCCTCTTGCAGATTCTACAAAAAGAGTGTTTCCAAACTGTTCTATGAAAAGGAAGGTTCAACTATGTGAGTTGAATGAATGCATCGTGAAGAACTTTCTGAGAATGCTTCTCTGTAGTTTGTAGGTGAAGATATTCCATATCCCAGCACAGGCCTCGAAGTGCTCCAAATAACCACTTGCAGATTTTACCAAAAGAGTGTTTCAAAACTGCTCTTTCTACAGGTAAGTTCAAGTCTGTGAGTTGAATGCACTCAACACAAAGAAGTTTCTGAGAATGCTTCTGTTCAGTTTTTATGTGAAGATATTTCCTTTTCCAGCATAGGCCTCAAACGGCTCCAAATATCCACTTGCAGATTCTACAAAAAGAGTGTTTCCAAACTTCTCTATCAATTGGTAGGTTCAACTCTGTGAGTTGAATGAACTCATCACAAAGAAGTTTCTGAGAATCCTTCTCTCTAGTTTTTATGTGAAGATATTTCCTTTTCCAACATAGGCCTCAAAGTGCTCCGAATAAACACTTGCAGATTCTACAAACGTAATGTTTCCAAACTGTTCTATCAAAAGAAACGTTCAAGTCTGTGACTTGAATGCACTCATCACACAGAAGTTTCTGAGAATTCTTCTGTCTAGTTTTTAGGTGAAGATATTTCCTTTTCCAGCATAGGCCTCAAAACCCTCCAAATATCCTCTTGCAGATTCTACAAAAAGAGTGTTTCAAAACTGTTCTATCAAAAGGAAGGTTCAACTCTGTGAGTTGAATGAATGCATCGTGAAGAACTTTCTGAGAATGCTTCTCTGTAGTTTTTAGGTGAAGATATTCCATATCCCAGCACAGGCCTCGAAGTGCTCCAAATAACCACTTGCAGATTTTACCAAAAGAGTGTTTCAAAACTGCTCTTTCTTCAGGTAAGTTCAAGTCTGTGAGTTGAATGCACTCAACACAAAGAAGTTTCTGAGAATGCTTCTGTTCAGTTTTTATGTGAAGATATTTCCTTTTCCAGCATAGGCCTCAAACGGCTCCAAATATCCACTTGCAGATTCTACAAAAAGAGTGTTTCCAAACTTCTCTATCAGTTGGTAGGTTCAATTCTGTGAGTTGAATGAACTCATCACAAAGAAGTTTCTGAGAATCCTTCTCTCTAGTTTTTATGTGAAGATATTTCCTTTTCCAACATAGGCCTCAATGTGCTCCGAATAAACACTTGCAGATTCTACAAACGTAATGTTTCCAAACTGTTCTATCAAAAGAAACGTTCAAGTCTGTGAGTTGAATGCACTCATCACACAGAAGTTTCTGAGAATGCTTCTGTCTAGTTTTTAGGTGAAGATATTTCCTTTTCCAGCATAGGCCTCAAAACGCTCCAAATATCCTCTTGCAGATTCTACAAAAAGAGTGTTTCAAACCTGTTCTATCAAAAGGAAGGTTCAACTCTGTGAGTTGAATGAATGCATCGTGAAGAACTTTCTGAGAATGCTTCTCTGTAGTTTTTAGGTGAAGATATTCCATATCCCAGCACAGGCCTCGAAGTGCTCCAAATAACCACTTGCAGATTTTACCAAAAGAGTGTTTCAAAACTGCTCTTTCTACAGGTAAGTTCAAGTCTGTGAGTTGAATGCACTCAACACAAAGAAGTTTCTGAGAATGCTTCTGTTCAGTTTTTATGTGAAGATATTTCCTTTTCCAGCATAGGCCTCAAACGGCTCCAAATATCCACTTGCAGATTCTACAAAAAGAGTGTTTCCAAACTTCTCTATCAATTGGTAGGTTCAACTCTGTGAGTTGAATGAACTCATCACAAAGAAGTTTCTGAGAATCCTTCTCTCTAGTTTTTATGTGAAGATATTTCCTTTTCCAACATAGGCCTCAAGGTGCTCCGAATAAACACTTGCAGATTCTACAAACGTAATGTTTCCAAACTGTTCTATCAAAAGAAACGTTCAAGTCTGTGAGTTGAATGCACTCATCACACAGAAGTTTCTGAGAATGCTTCTGTCTAGTTTTTAGGTGAAGATATTTCCTTTTCCAGCATAGGCCTCAAAACGCTCCAAATATCCTCTTGCAGATTCTACAAAAAGAGTGTTTCAAAACTGTTCTATCAAAAGGAAGGTTCAACTCTGTGAGTTGAATGAATGCATCGTGAAGAACTTTCTGAGAATGCTTCTCTGTAGTTTTTAGGTGAAGATATTCCATATCCCAGCACAGGCCTCGAAGTGCTCCAAATAACCACTTGCAGATTTTACCAAAAGAGTGTTTCAAAACTGCTCTTTCTACAGGTAAGTTCAAGTCTGTGAGTTGAATGCACTCAACACAAAGAAGTTTCTGAGAATGCTTCTGTTCAGTTTTTATGTGAAGGTATTTCCTTTTCCAGCATAGGCCTCAAACGGCACCAAATATCCACTTGCAGATTCTACAAAAAGAGTGTTTCCAAACTTCTCTATCAATTGGTAGGTTCAACTCTGTGAGTTGAATGAACTCATCACAAAGAAGTTTCTGAGAATCCTTCTCTCTAGTTTTTATGTGAAGATATTTCCTTTTCCAACATAGGCCTCAATGTGCTCCGAATAAACACTTGCAGATTCTACAAACGTAATGTTTCCAAACTGTTCTATCAAAAGAAGCGTTCACGTCTGTGAGTTGAATGCACTCATCACACAGAAGTTTCTGAGAATGCTTCTGTCTAGTTTTTAGGTGAAGATATTTCCTTTTCCAGCATAGGCCTCAAAACGCTCCAAATATCCTCTTGCAGATTCTACAAAAAGAGTGTTTCCAAACTGTTCTATCAAAAGGAAGGTTCAACTCTGTGAGTTGAATGAATGCATCATGAAGAACTTTCTGAGAATGCTTCTCTGTAGTTTGTAGGTGAAGATATTCCATATCCCAGCACAGGCCTCGAAGTGCTCCAAATAACCACTTGCAGATTTTACCAAAAGAGTGTTTCAAAACTGCTCTTTCTACAGGTAAGTTCAAGTCTGTGAGTTGAATGCACTCAACACAAAGAAGTTTCTGAGAATGCTTCTGTTCAGTTTTTATGTGAAGATATTTCCTTTTCCAGCATAGGGCTCAAACGGCTCCAAATATCCACTTGCAGATTCTACAAAAAGAGTGTTTCCAAACTTCTCTATGAACTGGTAGGTTCAACTCTGTGAGTTGAATGAACTCATCACAAAGAAGTTTCTGAGAATCCTTCTCTCTAGTTTTTATGTGAAGATATTTCCTTTTCCAACATAGGCCTCAAGGTGCTCCGAATAAACACTTGCAGATTCTACAAACGTAATGTTTCCAAACTGTTCTATCAAAAGAAACGTTCAAGTCTGTGAGTTGAATGCACTCATCACACAGAAGTTTCTGAGAATGCTTCTGTCTAGTTTTTAGGTGAAGATATTTCCTTTTCCAGCATAGGCCTCAAAGCGCTCCAAATATCCTCCTGCAGATTCTACAAAAAGAGTGTTTCAAAACTGTTCTATCAAAAGGAAGGTTCAACTCTGTGAGTTGAATGAATGCATCGTGAAGAACTTTCTGAGAATGCTTCTCTGTAGTTTTTAGGTGAAGATATTCCATATCCCAGCACAGGCCTCGAAGTGCTCCAAATAACCACTTGCAGATTTTACCAAAAGAGTGTTTCAAAACTGCTCTTTCTATAGGTAAGTTCAAGTCTGTGAGTTGAATGCACTCAACACAAAGAAGTTTCTGAGAATGCTTCTGTTCAGTTTTTATGTGAAGATATTTCCTTTTCCAGCATAGGCCTCAAACGGCTCCAAATATCCACTTGCAGATTCTACAAAAAGAGTGTTTCCAAACTTCTCTATCAATTGGTAGGTTCAACTCTGTGAGTTGAATGAACTCATCACAAAGAAGTTTCTGAGAATCCTTCTCTCTAGTTTTTATGCGAAGATATTTCCTTTTCCAACATAGGCCTCAAGGTGCTCCGAATAAACACTTGCAGATTCTACAAACGTAATGTTTCCAAACTGTTCTATCAAAAGAAACGCTCAAGTCTGTGAGTTGAATGCACTCATCACACAGAAGTTTCTGAAAATGCTTCTGTTCCGTTTTTATGTGAAGATATTTCCTTTTCCAGCCTAGGCCTCAAACGGCTCCAAATATCCACTTGCAGATTCTACAAAAAGAGTGTTTCCAAACTTCTCTATCAATTGGTAGGTTCCACTCTGTGAGTTGAATGAACTCATCACAAAGAAGTTTCTGAGAATCCTTCTCTCTAGTTTTTATGTGAAGATATTTCCTTTTCCAACATACGCCTCAAGGTGCTCCGAATAAACACTTGCAGATTCTACAAACGTAATGTTTCCAAACTGTTCTATCAAAAGAAACGTTCAAGTCTGTGATTTGAATGCACTCATCACACAGAAGTTTCTGAGAATGCTTCTGTCTAGTTTTTAGGTGAAGATATTTCCTTTTCCAGCATAGGCCTCAAAACGCTCCAAATATCCTCTTGCAGATTCTACAAAAAGAGTGTTTCAAAACTGTTCTATCAAAAGGAAGGTTCAACTCTGTGAGTTGAATGAATGCATCGTGAAGAACTTTCTGAGAATGCTTCTCTGTAGTTTTTAGGTGAAGATATTCCATATCCCAGCACAGGCCTCGAAGTGCTCCAAATAACCACTTGCAGATTTTACCAAAAGAGTGTTTCAAAACTGCTCCTTCTATAGGTAAGTTCAAGTCTGTGAGTTGAATGCACTCAACACAAAGAAGTTTCTGAGAATGCTTCTGTTCAGTTTTTATGTGAAGATATTTCCTTTTCCAGCATAGGCCTCAAACGGCTCCAAATATCCACTTGCAGATTCTACAAAAAGAGTGTTTCCAAACTTCTCTATCAATTGGTAGGTTCAACTCTGTGAGTTGAATGAACTCATCACAAAGAAGTTTCTGAGAATCCTTCTCTCTAGTTTTTATGTGAAGATATTTCCTTTTCCAACATAGGCCTCAAGGTGCTCCGAATAAACACTTGCAGATTCTACAAACGTAATGTTTCCAAACTGTTCTATCAAAAGAAACGTTCAAGTCTGTGAGTTGAATGCACTCATCACACAGAAGTTTCTGAGAATTCTTCTGTCTAGTTTTTAGGTGAAGATATTTCCTTTTCCAGCATAGGCCTCAAAACGCTCCAAATATCCTCTTGCAGATTCTACAAAAAGAGTGTTTCCAAACTGTTCTATCAAAAGGAAGGTTCAACTCTGTGAGTTGAATGAATGCATCGTGAAGAACTTTCTGAGAATGCTTCTCTGTAGTTTTTAGGTGAAGATATTCCATATCCCAGCACAGGCCTCGAAGTGCTCCAAATAACCACTTGCAGATTTTACCAAAAGAGTGTTTCAAAACTGCTCTTTCTACAGGTAAGTTCAAGTCTGTGAGTTGAATGCACTCAACACAAAGAAGTTTCTGAGAATGCTTCTGTTCAGTTTTTATGTGAAGATATTTCCTTTTCCAGCATAGGCCTCAAACGGCTCCAAATATCCACTTGCAGATTATACAAAAAGAGTGTTTCCAAACTTCTCTATCAATTGGTACGTTCAACTCTGTGAGTTGAATGAACTCATCACAAAGAAGTTTCTGAGAATCCTTCTCTCTAGTTTTTATGTGAAGATATTTCCTTTTCCAACATAGGCCTCAAGGTGCTCCGAATAAACACTTGCAGATTCTACAAACGTAATATTTCCAAACTGTTCTACCAAAAGAAACGTTCAAGTCTGTGAGTTGAATGCACTCATCACACAGAAGTTTCTGAGAATGCTTCTGTCTAGTTTTTAGGTGAAGATATTTCCTTTTCCAGCATAGGCCTCAAAACGCTCCAAATATCCTCTTGCAGATTCTACAAAAAGAGTGTTTCCAAACTGTTCTATCAAAAGGAAGGTTCAACTCTGTGAGTTGAATGAATGCATCGTGAAGAACTTTCTGAGAATGCTTCTCTGTAGTTTGTAGGTGAAGATATTCCATATCCCAGCACAGGCCTCGAAGTGCTCCAAATAACCACTTGCAGATTTTACCAAAAGAGTGTTTCAAAACTGCTCTTTCTACAGGTAAGTTCAAGTCTGTGAGTTGAATGCACTCAACACAAAGAAGTTTCTGAGAATGCTTCTGTTCAGTTTTTATGTGAAGATATTTCCTTTTCCAGCATAGGCCTCAAACGGCTCCAAATATCCACTTGCAGATTCTACAAAAAGAGTGTTTCCAAACTTCTCTATCAATTGGTAGGTTCAACTCTGTGAGTTGAATGAACTCATCACAAAGAAGTTTCTGAGAATCCTTCTCTCTAGTTTTTATGTGAAGATATTTCCTTTTCCAACATAGGCCTGAAGGTGCTCCGAATAAACACCTGCAGATTCTACAAACGTAATGTTTCCAAACTGTTCTATCAAAAGAAACGTTCAAGTCTGTGAGTTGAATGCACTCATCACACAGAAGTTTCTGAGAATGCTTCTGTCTAGTTCTTCGGTGAAGATATTTCCTTTTCCAGCATAGGCCTCAAAACCCTCCTAATATCCTCTTGCAGATTCTACAAAAAGAGTGTTTCAAAACTGTTCTATCAAAAGGAAGGTTCAACTCTGTGAGTTGAATGAACTCATCACAAAGATGTTTCTGAGAATCCTTCTCTCTAGTTTTTATGTGAAGTTATTTCCTTTTCCAACATACGCCTCAAGGTGCTCCGAATAAACACTTGCAGATTCTACAAACGTAATTTTTCCAAACTGTTCTATCAAAAGAAACGTTCAAGTCTGTGAGTTGAATGCACTCATCACACAGAAGTTTCTGAGAATGCTTCTGTCTAGTTTTCAGGTGAAGATATTTCCTTTTCCAGCATAGGCCTCAAAACGCTCCAAATATCCTCTTGCAGATTCTACAAAAAGAGTGTTTCAAAACTGTTCTATCAAAAGGAAGGTTCAACTCTGTGAGTTGAATGAATGCATCGTGAAGAACTTTCTGAGAATGCTTCTCTGTAGATTTTAGGTGAAGATATTCAATATCCCAGCACAGGCCTCGAAGTGCTCCAAATAACCACTTGCAGATTTTACCAAAAGAGTGTTTCAAAACTGCTCTTTCTATAGGTAAGTTCAAGTCTGTGAGTTGAATGCACTCAACACAAAGAAATTTCTGAGAATGCTTCTGTTCAGTTTTTATGTGAAGATATTTCCTTTTCCAGCATAGGCCTCAAACGGCTCCAAATATCCACTTGCAGATTCTACAAAAAGAGTGTTTCCAAACTTCTCTATCAATTGGTAGGTTCAACTCTGTGAGTTGAATGAACTCATCACAAAGAAGTTTCTGAGAATCCTTCTCTCTAGTTTTTATGTGAAGATATTTCCTTTTCCAACATAGGCCTCAAGGTGCTCCGAATAAACACTTGCAGATTCTACAAACGTAATGTTTCCAAACTGTTCTATCAAAAGAAACGTTCAAGTCTGTGAGTTGAATGCACTCATCACACAGAAGTTTCTGAGAATGCTTCTGTCTAGTTTTTAGGTGAACATATTTCCTTTTCCAGCATAGGCCTCAAAACGCTCCAAATATCCTCTTGCAGATTCTACAAAAAGAGTGTTTCCAAACTGTTCTATCAAAAGGAAGGTTCAACTCTGTGAGTTGAATGAATGCATCGTGAAGAACTTTCTGAGAATGCTTCTCTGTAGTTTTTAGGTGAAGATATTCCATATCCCAGCACAGGCCTCGAAGTGCTCCAAATAACCACTTGCAGGTTTTACCAAAAGAGTGTTCCAAAACTGCTCTTTCTACAGGTAAGTTCAAGTCTGTGAGTTGAATGCACTCAACACAAAGAAGTTTCTGAGAATGCTTCTGTTCAGTTTTTATGTGAAGATATTTCCTTTTCCAGCATAGGCCTCAAACGGCTCCAAATATCCACTAGCAGATTCTACAAAAAGAGTGTTTCCAAACTTCTCTATCAATTGGTAGTTTCAACTCTGTGAGTTGAATGAACTCATCACAAAGAAGTTTCTGAGAATCCTTCTCTCTAGTTTTTATGCGAAGATATTTCCTTTTTCAACGTAGGCCTCAAGGTGCTCCGAATAAACACTTGCAGATTCTACAAACGTAATGTTTCCAAACTGTTCTATCAAAAGAAACGTTCAAGTCTGTGAGTTGAATGCACTCATCACACAGAAGTTTCTGAGAATGCTTCTGTCTAGTTTTTAGGTGAAGATATTTCCTTTTCCAGCATAGGCCTCAAAACGCTCCAAATATTCTCTTGCAGATTCTACAAAAAGAGTGTTTCCAAACTGTTCTATCAAAAGGAAGGTTCAACTCTGTGAGTTGAATGAATGCATCGTGAAGAACTTTCTGAGAATGCTTCTCTGTAGTTTGTAGGTGAAGATATTCCATATCCCAGCACAGGCCTCGAAGTGCTCCAAATAACCACTTGCAGATTTTACCAAAAGAGTGTTTCAAAACTGCTCTTTCTACAGGTAAGTTCAAGTCTGTGAGTTGAATGCACTCAACACAAAGAAGTTTCTGAGAATGCTTCTGTTCAGTTTTTATGTGAAGATATTTCCTTTTCCAGCATAGGCCTCAAACGGCTCCAAATATCCACTTGCAGATTCTACAAAAAGAGTGTTTCCAAACTTCTCTATCAATTGGTAGGTTCAACTCTGTGAGTTGAATGAACTCATCACAAAGAAGTTTCTTAGAATCCTTCTCTCTAGTTTTTATGTGAAGATATTTCCTTTTCCAACATAGGCCTCAAGGTGCTCCGAATAAACACTTGCAGATTCTACAAACGTAATGTTTCCAAACTGTTCTATCAAAAGAAACGTTCAAGTCTGTGAGTTGAATGCACTCATCACACAGAAGTTTCTGAGAATGCTTCTGTCTAGTTTTTAGGTGAAGATATTTCCTTTTCCAGCATAGGCCTCAAAACGCTCCAAATATCCTCTTGCAGATTCTACAAAAAGAGTGTTTCCAAACTGTTCTATCAAAAGCAAGGTTCAACTCTGTGAGTTGAATGAATGCATCGTGAAGAACTTTCTGAGAATGCTTCTCTGTAGTTTTTAGGTGAAGATATTCCATATCCCAGCACAGGCCTCGAAGTGCTCCAAATAACCACTTGCAGATTTTACCAAAAGAGTGTTTCAAAACTGCTCTTTCTACAGGTAAGTTCAAGTCTGTGAGTTGAATGCACTCAACACAAAGAAGTTTCTGAGAATGCTTCTGTTCAGTTTTTATGTGAAGATATTTCCTTTTCCAGCATAGGCCTCAAACGGCTCCAAATATCCACTTGCAGATTCTACAAAAAGAGTGTTTCCAAACTTCTCTATCAATTGGTAGGTTCAACTCTGTGAGTTGAATGAACTCATCACAAAGAAGTTTCTGAGAATCCTTCTCTCTAGTTTTTATGTGAAGATATTTCCTTTTCCAACATAGGCCTCAAGGTGCTCCGAATAAACACTTGCAGATTCTACAAACGTAATGTTTCCAAACTGTTCTATCAAAAGAAACGTTCAAGTCTGTGAGTTGAATGCACTCATCACACAGAAGTTTCTGAGAATGCTTCTGTCTAGTTTTTAGGTGAATATATTTCCTTTTCCACCATAGGCCTCAAAACGCTCCAAATATCCTCTTGCAGATTCTACAAAAAGAGTGTTTCAAAACTGTTCTATCAAAAGGAAGGTTCAACTCTGTGAGTTGAATGAATGCATCGTGAAGAACTTTCTGAGAATGCTTCTCTGTAGTTTTTAGGTGAAGATATTCCATATCCCAGCACAGGCCTCGAAGTGCTCCAAATAACCACTTGCAGATTTTACCAAAAGAGTGTTTCAAAACTGCTCTTTCTACAGGTAAGTTCAAGTCTGTGAGTTGAATGCACTCAACACAAAGAAGTTTCTGAGAATGCTTCTGTTCAGTTTTTATGTGAAGATATTTCCTTTTCCAGCATAGGCCTCAAACGGCTCCAAATATCCACTTGCAGATTCTACAAAAAGAGTGTTTCCAAACTTCTCTATCAATTGGTAGGTTCAACTCTGTGAGTTGAATGAACTCATCACAAAGAAGTTTCTGAGAATCCTTCTCTCTAGTTTTTATGTGAAGATATTTCCTTTTCCAACATAGGCCTCAAGGTGCTCCGAATAAACACCTGCAGATTCTACAAACGTAATGTTTCCAAACTGTTCTATCAAAAGAAACGTTCAAGTCTGTGAGTTGAATGCACTCATCACACAGAAGTTTCTGAGAATGCTTCTGTCTAGTTTTTAGGTGAAGATATTTCCTTTTCCAGCATAGGCCTCAAAACGCTCCAAATATCCTCTTGCAGATTCTACAAAAAGAGTGTTTCCAAACTGTTTTATCAAAAGGAAGGTTCAACTCTGTGAGTTGAATGAATGCATCATGAAGAACTTTCTGAGAATGCTTCTCTGTAGTTTTTAGGTGAAGACATTCCATATCCCAGCACAGGCCTCGAAGTGCTCCAAATAAATACTTGCAGATTTTACCAAAAGAGTGTTTCAAAACTGCTCTTTCTATAGGTAAGTTCAAGACTGTGAGTTGAATGCACTCAACACAAAGAAGTTTCTGAGAATGCTTCTGTTCAGTTTTTATGTGAAGATATTTCCTTTTCCAGCATAGGCCTCAAACGGCTCCAAATATCCACTTGCAGATTCTACAAAAAGAGTGTTTCCAAACTTCTCTATCAATTGGTAGGTTCAACTCTGTCAGTTGAATGAACTCATCACAAAGAAGTTTCTGCGAATCCTTCTCTCTAGTTTTTATGCGAAGATATTTCCTTTTCCAACATAGGCCTCAAGGTGCTCCGAATAAACACTTGCAGATTCTACAAACGTAATGTTTCCAAACTGTTCTATCAAAAGAAACGTTCAAGTCCGTGAGTTGAATGCACTCATCACACAGAAGTTTCTGACAATGCTTCTGTTCAGTTTTTATGTGAAGATATTTCCTTTTCCAGCATAGGCCTCAAATGGCTCCAAATATCCACTTGCAGATTCTACAAAAAGAGTGTTTCCAAACTTCTCTATCAATTGGTAGGTTCAACTCTGTGAGTTGAATGAACTCATCACAAAGAAGTTTCTGAGAATCCTTCTCTCTAGTTTTTATGTGAAGATATTTCCTTTTCCAACATAGGCCTCAAGGTGCTCCGAATAAACACCTGCAGATTCTACAAACGTAATGTTTCCAAACTGTTCTATCAAAAGAAACGTTCAATTCTGTGTGTTGAATGCACTCATCACACAGAAGTTTCTGAGAATGCTTCTGTCTAGTTCTTAGGTGAAGATATTTCCATTTCCAGCATAGGCCTCAAAACGCTCCAAATATCCTCTTGCAGATTCTACAAAAAGAGTGTTTCAAAACTGTTCTATCAAAAGGAAGGTTCAACTCTGTGAGTTGAATGAACTCATCACAAAGAAGTTTCTGAGAATCCTTCTCTCTAGTTTTTATGTGAAGATATTTCCTTTTCCAACATACGCCTCAAGGTGCTCCGTATAAACAATTGCAGTTTCTGCAAACGTAATGTTTCCAAACTGTTCTATCAAAAGAAACGTTCAAGTCTGTGAGTTGAATGCACTCATCACACAGAAGTTTCTGAGAATGCTTCTGTCTAGTTTTTAGGTGAAGATATTTCCTTTTCCAGCATAGGCCGCAAAACGCTCCAAATATCCTCTTGCAGATTCTACAAAAAGAGTGTTTCAAAACTGTTCTATCAAAAGGAAGGTTCAACTCTGTGAGTTGAATGAATGCATCGTGAAGAACTTTCTGAGAATGCTTCCCTGTAGTTTTTAGGTGAAGATATTCCATATCCCAGCACAGGCCTCGAAGTGCTCCAAATAACCACTTGCAGATTTTACCAAAAGAGTGTTTCAAAACTGCTCTTTCTACAGGTAAGTTCAAGTCTGTGAGTTGAATGCACTCAACACAAAGAAGTTTCTGAGAATGCTTCTGTTCAGTTTTTATGTGAAGATATTTCCTTTTCCAGCATAGGCCTCAAACGGCTCCAAATATCCACTTGCAGATTCTACAAAAAGAGTGTTTCCAAACTTCTCTATCAATTGGTAGGTTCAACTCTGTGAGTTGAATGAACTCATCACAAAGAAGTTTCTGAGAATCCTTCTCTCTAGTTTTTATGTGAAGATATTTCCTTTTCCAACATAGGCCTCAAGGTGCTCCGAATAAACACTTGCAGATTCTACAAACGTAATGTTTCCAAACTGTTCTATCAAAAGAAACGTTCAAGTCTGTGAGTTGAATGCACTCATCACACAGAAGTTTCTGAGAATGCTTCTGTCTTGTTTTTAGGTGAAGATATTTCCTTTTCCAGCATAGGCCTCAAAACGCTCCAAATATCCTCTTGCAGATTCTACAAAAAGAGTGTTTCAAAACTGTTCTATCAAAAGGAAGGTTCAGCTCTGTGAGTTGAATGAATGCATCGTGAAGAACTTTCTGAGAATGCTTCTCTGTAGTTTTTAGGTGAAGATATTCCATATCCCAGCACAGGCCTCGAAGTGCTCCAAATAACCACTTGCAGATTTTAACAAAAGAGTGTTTCAAAACTGCTCTTTCTATAGGTAAGTTCAAGTCTGTGAGTTGAATGCACTCAACACAAAGAAGTTTCTGAGAATGCTTCTGTTCAGTTTTTATGTGAAGATATTTCCTTTTCCAGCATAGGCCTCAAACGGCTCCAAATATCCACTTGCAGATTCTACAAAAAGAGTGTTTCCAAACTTCTCTATCAATTGGTAGGTTCAATTCTGTGAGTTGAATGAACTCATCACAAAGAAGTTTCTGAGAATCCTTCTCTCTAGTTTTTATGTGAAGATATTTCCTTTTCTAACATAGGCCTCAAGGTGCTCCGAATAAACACTTGCAGATTCTACAAACGTAATGTTTCCAAACTGTTCTATCAAAAGAAACGTTCAAGTCTGTGAGTTGAATGCACTCATCACACAGAAGTTTCTGAGAATTCTTCTGTCTAGTTTTTAGGTGAAGATATTTCCTTTTCCAGCATAGGCCTCAAAACGCTCCAAATATCCTCTTGCAGATTCTACAAAAAGAGTGTTTCAAAACTGTTCTATCAATAGGAAGGTTCAACTCTGTGAGTTGAATGAATGCATCGTGAAGAACTTTCTGAGAATGCTTCTCTGTAGTTTGTAGGTGAAGATATTCCATATCCCAGCACAGGCCTCGAAGTGCTCCAAATAACCACTTGCAGATTTTACCAAAAGAGTGTTTCAAAACTGCTCTTTCTACAGGTAAGTTCAAGTCTGTGAGTTGAATGCACTCAACACAAAGAAGTTTCTGAGAATGCTTCTGTTCAGTTTTTATGTGAAGATATTTCCTTTTCCAGCATAAGCCTCAAACGGCTCCAAATATCCACTTGCAGATTCTACAAAAAGAGTGTTTCCAAACTTCTCTATGAACTGGTAGGTTCAACTCTGTGAGTTGAATGAACTCATCACAAAGAAGTTTCTGAGAATCCTTCTCTCTAGTTTTTATGTGAAGATATTTCCTTTTCCAACATAGGCCTCAAGGTGCTCCGAATAAACACTTGCAGATTCTACAAACGTAATGTTTCCAAACTGTTCTATCAAAAGAAACGTTCAAGTCTGTGAGTTGAATGCACTCATCACACAGAAGTTTCTGAGAATGCTTCTGTCTAGTTTTTAGGTGAAGGTATTTCCTTTTCCAGCATAGGCCTCAAAATGCTCCAAATATCCTCTTGCAGATTCTACAAAAAGAGTGTTTCAAAACTGTTCTATCAAAAGGAAGGTTCAACTCTGTGAGTTGAATGAATGCATCGTGAAGAACTTTCTGAGAATGCTTCTCGGTAGTTTTTATGTGTAGATATTCCATATCCCAGCACAGGCCTCGAAGTGCTCCAAATAACCACTTGCAGATTTTACCAAAAGAGTGTTTCAAAACTGCTCTTTCTACAGGTAAGTTCCAGTCTGTGAGTTGAATGCACTCAACACAAAGAAGTTTCTGAGAATGCTTCTGTTCAGTTTTTATGTGAAGATATTTCCTTTTCCAGCATAGGCCTCAAACGGCTCCAAATATCCACTTGCAGATTCTACAAAAAGAGTGTTTCAAAACTTCTCTATCAATTGGTAGGTTCAACTCTGTGAGTTGAATGAACTCATCACAAAGAAGTTTCTGAGAATCCTTCTCTCTAGTTTTTATGTGAAGATATTTCCTTTTCCACATAGGCCTCAAGGTGCTCCAAATAAACACCTGCAGATTCTACAAACGTAATGTTTCCAAACTGTTCTATCAAAAGAAACGTTCAAGTCTGTGAGTTGAATGCACTCATCACACAGAAGTTTCTGAGAATGCTTCTGTCTAGTTTTTAGGTGAAGATATTTCCTTTTCCAGCATAGGCCTCAAAACGCTCCAAATATCCTCTTGCAGATTCTACAAAAAGAGTGTTTCAAAACTGTTCTATCAAAGGGAAGGTTCAACTCTGTGAGTTGAATGAATGCATCGTGAAGAAATTTCTGAGACTGCTTCTCTGTAGTTTTTAGGTGAAGATATTCCATATCCCAGCACAGGCCTCGAAGTGCTCCAAATAACCACTTGCAGATTTTACCAAAAGAGTGTTTCAAAACTGCTCTTTCTACAGGTAAGTTCAAGTCTGTGAGTTGAATGCACTCAACACAAAGAAGTTTCTGAGAATGCTTCTGTTCAGTTTTTATGTGAAGATATTTCCTTTTCCAGCATAGGCCTCAAACGGCTCCAAATATCCACTTGCAGATTCTACAAAAAGAGTGTTTCCAAACTTCTCTATCAATTGGTAGGTTCAACTCTGTGAGTTGAATGAACTCATCACAAAGAAGTTTCTGAGAATCCTTCTCTCTAGTTTTTATGTGAAGATATTTCCTTTTCCAACAAAGGCCTCAAGGTGCTCCGTATAAACACCTGCAGATTCTACAAACGTAATGTTTCCAAACTGTTCTATCAAAAGAAACGTTCAAGTCTGTGAGTTGAATGCACTCATCACACAGAAGTTTCTGAGAATGCTTCTGTCTAGTTTTTAGGTGAAGATATTTCCTTTTCCAGCATAGGCCTCAAAACGCTCCAAATATCCTCTTGCAGATTCTACAAAAAGAGTGTTTCCAAACTGTTCTATCAAAAGGAAGGTTCAACTCTGTGAGTTGAATGAATGCATCATGAAGAACTTTCTGAGAATGCTTCTCTGTAGTTTGTAGGTGAAGATATTCCATATCCCAGCACAGGCCTCGAAGTGCTCCAAATAACCACTTGCAGATTTTACCAAAAGAGTGTTTCAAAACTGCTCTTTCTACAGGTAAGTTCAAGTCTGTGAGTTGAATGCACTCAACACAAAGAAGTTTCTGAGAATGCTTCTGTTCAGTTTTTATGTGAAGATATTTCCTTTTCCAGCATAGGGCTCAAACGGCTCCAAATATCCACTTGCAGATTCTACAAAAAGAGTGTTTCCAAACTTCTCTATGAACTGGTAGGTTCAACTCTGTGAGTTGAATGAACTCATCACAAAGAAGTTTCTGAGAATCCTTCTCTCTAGTTTTTATGTGAAGATATTTCCTTTTCCAACATAGGCCTCAAGGTGCTCCGAATAAACACTTGCAGATTCTACAAACGTAATGTTTCCAAACTGTTCTATCAAAAGAAACGTTCAAGTCTGTGAGTTGAATGCACTCATCACACAGAAGTTTCTGAGAATGCTTCTGTCTAGTTTTTAGGTGAAGATATTTCCTTTTCCAGCATAGGCCTCAAAGCGCTCCAAATATCCTCCTGCAGATTCTACAAAAAGAGTGTTTCAAAACTGTTCTATCAAAAGGAAGGTTCAACTCTGTGAGTTGAATGAATGCATCGTGAAGAACTTTCTGAGAATGCTTCTCTGTAGTTTTTAGGTGAAGATATTCCATATCCCAGCACAGGCCTCGAAGTGCTCCAAATAACCACTTGCAGATTTTACCAAAAGAGTGTTTCAAAACTGCTCTTTCTATAGGTAAGTTCAAGTCTGTGAGTTGAATGCACTCAACACAAAGAAGTTTCTGAGAATGCTTCTGTTCAGTTTTTATGTGAAGATATTTCCTTTTCCAGCATAGGCCTCAAACGGCTCCAAATATCCACTTGCAGATTCTACAAAAAGAGTGTTTCCAAACTTCTCTATCAATTGGTAGGTTCAACTCTGTGAGTTGAATGAACTCATCACAAAGAAGTTTCTGAGAATCCTTCTCTCTAGTTTTTATGCGAAGATATTTCCTTTTCCAACATAGGCCTCAAGGTGCTCCGAATAAACACTTGCAGATTCTACAAACGTAATGTTTCCAAACTGTTCTATCAAAAGAAACGCTCAAGTCTGTGAGTTGAATGCACTCATCACACAGAAGTTTCTGAAAATGCTTCTGTTCCGTTTTTATGTGAAGATATTTCCTTTTCCAGCCTAGGCCTCAAACGGCTCCAAATATCCACTTGCAGATTCTACAAAAAGAGTGTTTCCAAACTTCTCTATCAATTGGTAGGTTCCACTCTGTGAGTTGAATGAACTCATCACAAAGAAGTTTCTGAGAATCCTTCTCTCTAGTTTTTATGTGAAGATATTTCCTTTTCCAACATACGCCTCAAGGTGCTCCGAATAAACACTTGCAGATTCTACAAACGTAATGTTTCCAAACTGTTCTATCAAAAGAAACGTTCAAGTCTGTGATTTGAATGCACTCATCACACAGAAGTTTCTGAGAATGCTTCTGTCTAGTTTTTAGGTGAAGATATTTCCTTTTCCAGCATAGGCCTCAAAACGCTCCAAATATCCTCTTGCAGATTCTACAAAAAGAGTGTTTCAAAACTGTTCTATCAAAAGGAAGGTTCAACTCTGTGAGTTGAATGAATGCATCGTGAAGAACTTTCTGAGAATGCTTCTCTGTAGTTTTTAGGTGAAGATATTCCATATCCCAGCACAGGCCTCGAAGTGCTCCAAATAACCACTTGCAGATTTTACCAAAAGAGTGTTTCAAAACTGCTCCTTCTATAGGTAAGTTCAAGTCTGTGAGTTGAATGCACTCAACACAAAGAAGTTTCTGAGAATGCTTCTGTTCAGTTTTTATGTGAAGATATTTCCTTTTCCAGCATAGGCCTCAAACGGCTCCAAATATCCACTTGCAGATTCTACAAAAAGAGTGTTTCCAAACTTCTCTATCAATTGGTAGGTTCAACTCTGTGAGTTGAATGAACTCATCACAAAGAAGTTTCTGAGAATCCTTCTCTCTAGTTTTTATGTGAAGATATTTCCTTTTCCAACATAGGCCTCAAGGTGCTCCGAATAAACACTTGCAGATTCTACAAACGTAATGTTTCCAAACTGTTCTATCAAAAGAAACGTTCAAGTCTGTGAGTTGAATGCACTCATCACACAGAAGATTCTGAGAATGCTTCTGTTTAGTTTTTAGGTGAAGATATTTCCTTTTCCAGCATAGGCCTCAAAACGCTCCAAATATCCTCTTGCAGATTCTACAAAAAGAGTGTTTCCAAACTGTTCTATCAAAAGGAAGGTTCAACTCTGTGAGTTGAATGAATGCATCGTGAAGAACTTTCTGAGAATGCTTCTCTGTAGTTTTTAGGTGAAGATATTCCATATCCCAGCACAGGCCTCGAAGTGCTCCAAATAACCACTTGCAGATTTTACCAAAAGACTGTTTCAAAACTGCTCTTTCTACAGGTAAGTTCAAGTCTGTGAGTTGAATGCACTCAACACAAAGAAGTTTCTGAGAATGCTTCTGTTCAGTTTTTATGTGAAGATATTTCCTTTTCCAGCTAGGCCTCAAACGGCTCCAAATATCCACTTGCAGATTCTACAAAAAGAGTGTTTCCAAACTTCTCTATCAATTGGTAGGTTCAACTCTGTGAGTTGAATGAACTCATCACAAAGAAGTTTCTGAGAATCCTTCTCTCTAGTTTTTATGTGAAGATATTTCCTTTTCCAACATACGCCTCAAGGTGCTCCGAATAAACACTTGCAGATTCTACAAACGTAATGTTTCCAAACTGTTCTATCAAAAGAAACGTTCAAGTCTGTGAGTTGAATGCACTCATCACACAGAAGTTTCTGAGAATTCTTCTGTCTAGTTTTTAGGTGAAGATATTTCCTTTTCCAGCATAGGCCTCAAAACGCTCCAAATATCCTCTTGCAGATTCTACAAAAAGAGTGTTTCCAAACTGTTCTATCAAAAGGAAGGTTCAACTCTGTGAGTTGAATGAATGCATCGTGAAGAACTTTCTGAGAATGCTTCTCTGTAGTTTTTAGGTGAAGATATTCCATATCCCAGCACAGGCCTCGAAGTGCTCCAAATAACCACTTGCAGATTTTACCAAAAGAGTGTTTCAAAACTGCTCTTTCTACAGGTAAGTTCAAGTCTGTGAGTTGAATGCACTCAACACAAAGAAGTTTCTGAGAATGCTTCTGTTCAGTTTTTATGTGAAGATATTTCCTTTTCCAGCATAGGCCTCAAACGGCTCCAAATATCCACTTGCAGATTCTACAAAAAGAGTGTTTCCAAACTTCTCTATCAATTGGTAGGTTCAACTCTGTGAGTTGAATGAACTCATCACAAAGAAGTTTCTGAGAATCCTTCTCTCTAGTTTTTATGTGAAGATATTTCCTTTTCCAACATAGGCCTCAAGGTGCTCCGAATAAACACTTGCAGATTCTACAAACGTAATATTTCCAAACTGTTCTACCAAAAGAAACGTTCAAGTCTGTGAGTTGAATGCACTCATCACACAGAAGTTTCTGAGAATGCTTCTGTCTAGTTTTTAGGTGAAGATATTTCCTTTTCCAGCATAGGCCTCAAAACGCTCCAAATATCCTCTTGCAGATTCTACAAAAAGAGTGTTTCCAAACTGTTCTATCAAAAGGAAGGTTCAACTCTGTGAGTTGAATGAATGCATCGTGAAGAACTTTCTGAGAATGCTTCTCTGTAGTTTGTAGGTGAAGATATTCCATATCCCAGCACAGGCCTCGAAGTGCTCCAAATAACCACTTGCAGATTTTACCAAAAGAGTGTTTCAAAACTGCTCTTTCTACAGGTAAGTTCAAGTCTGTGAGTTGAATGCACTCAACACAAAGAAGTTTCTGAGAATGCTTCTGTTCAGTTTTTATGTGAAGATATTTCCTTTTCCAGCATAGGCCTCAAACGGCTCCAAATATCCACTTGCAGATTCTACAAAAAGAGTGTTTCCAAACTTCTCTATCAATTGGTAGGTTCAACTCTGTGAGTTGAATGAACTCATCACAAAGAAGTTTCTGAGAATCCTTCTCTCTAGTTTTTATGTGAAGATATTTCCTTTTCCAACATAGGCCTGAAGGTGCTCCGAATAAACACCTGCAGATTCTACAAACGTAATGTTTCCAAACTGTTCTATCAAAAGAAACGTTCAAGTCTGTGAGTTGAATGCACTCATCACACAGAAGTTTCTGAGAATGCTTCTGTCTAGTTCTTCGGTGAAGATATTTCCTTTTCCAGCATAGGCCTCAAAACCCTCCTAATATCCTCTTGCAGATTCTACAAAAAGAGTGTTTCAAAACTGTTCTATCAAAAGGAAGGTTCAACTCTGTGAGTTGAATGAACTCATCACAAAGATGTTTCTGAGAATCCTTCTCTCTAGTTTTTATGTGAAGTTATTTCCTTTTCCAACATACGCCTCAAGGTGCTCCGAATAAACACTTGCAGATTCTACAAACGTAATTTTTCCAAACTGTTCTATCAAAAGAAACGTTCAAGTCTGTGAGTTGAATGCACTCATCACACAGAAGTTTCTGAGAATGCTTCTGTCTAGTTTTCAGGTGAAGATATTTCCTTTTCCAGCATAGGCCTCAAAACGCTCCAAATATCCTCTTGCAGATTCTACAAAAAGAGTGTTTCAAAACTGTTCTATCAAAAGGAAGGTTCAACTCTGTGAGTTGAATGAATGCATCGTGAAGAACTTTCTGAGAATGCTTCTCTGTAGATTTTAGGTGAAGATATTCAATATCCCAGCACAGGCCTCGAAGTGCTCCAAATAACCACTTGCAGATTTTACCAAAAGAGTGTTTCAAAACTGCTCTTTCTATAGGTAAGTTCAAGTCTGTGAGTTGAATGCACTCAACACAAAGAAATTTCTGAGAATGCTTCTGTTCAGTTTTTATGTGAAGATATTTCCTTTTCCAGCATAGGCCTCAAACGGCTCCAAATATCCACTTGCAGATTCTACAAAAAGAGTGTTTCCAAACTTCTCTATCAATTGGTAGGTTCAACTCTGTGAGTTGAATGAACTCATCACAAAGAAGTTTCTGAGAATCCTTCTCTCTAGTTTTTATGTGAAGATATTTCCTTTTCCAACATAGGCCTCAAGGTGCTCCGAATAAACACTTGCAGATTCTACAAACGTAATGTTTCCAAACTGTTCTATCAAAAGAAACGTTCAAGTCTGTGAGTTGAATGCACTCATCACACAGAAGTTTCTGAGAATGCTTCTGTCTAGTTTTTAGGTGAACATATTTCCTTTTCCAGCATAGGCCTCAAAACGCTCCAAATATCCTCTTGCAGATTCTACAAAAAGAGTGTTTCCAAACTGTTCTATCAAAAGGAAGGTTCAACTCTGTGAGTTGAATGAATGCATCGTGAAGAACTTTCTGAGAATGCTTCTCTGTAGTTTTTAGGTGAAGATATTCCATATCCCAGCACAGGCCTCGAAGTGCTCCAAATAACCACTTGCAGGTTTTACCAAAAGAGTGTTTCAAAACTGCTCTTTCTACAGGTAAGTTCAAGTCTGTGAGTTGAATGCACTCAACACAAAGAAGTTTCTGAGAATGCTTCTGTTCAGTTTTTATGTGAAGATATTTCCTTTTCCAGCATAGGCCTCAAACGGCTCCAAATATCCACTAGCAGATTCTACAAAAAGAGTGTTTCCAAACTTCTCTATCAATTGGTAGTTTCAACTCTGTGAGTTGAATGAACTCATCACAAAGAAGTTTCTGAGAATCCTTCTCTCTAGTTTTTATGCGAAGATATTTCCTTTTTCAACGTAGGCCTCAAGGTGCTCCGAATAAACACTTGCAGATTCTACAAACGTAATGTTTCCAAACTGTTCTATCAAAAGAAACGTTCAAGTCTGTGAGTTGAATGCACTCATCACACAGAAGTTTCTGAGAATGCTTCTGTCTAGTTTTTAGGTGAAGATATTTCCTTTTCCAGCATAGGCCTCAAAACGCTCCAAATATTCTCTTGCAGATTCTACAAAAAGAGTGTTTCCAAACTGTTCTATCAAAAGGAAGGTTCAACTCTGTGAGTTGAATGAATGCATCGTGAAGAACTTTCTGAGAATGCTTCTCTGTAGTTTGTAGGTGAAGATATTCCATATCCCAGCACAGGCCTCGAAGTGCTCCAAATAACCACTTGCAGATTTTACCAAAAGAGTGTTTCAAAACTGCTCTTTCTACAGGTAAGTTCAAGTCTGTGAGTTGAATGCACTCAACACAAAGAAGTTTCTGAGAATGCTTCTGTTCAGTTTTTATGTGAAGATATTTCCTTTTCCAGCATAGGCCTCAAACGGCTCCAAATATCCACTTGCAGATTCTACAAAAAGAGTGTTTCCAAACTTCTCTATCAATTGGTAGGTTTAACTCTGTGAGTTGAATGAACTCATCACAAAGAAGTTTCTTAGAATCCTTCTCTCTAGTTTTTATGTGAAGATATTTCCTTTTCCAACATAGGCCTCAAGGTGCTCCGAATAAACACTTGCAGATTCTACAAACGTAATGTTTCCAAACTGTTCTATCAAAAGAAACGTTCAAGTCTGTGAGTTGAATGCACTCATCACACAGAAGTTTCTGAGAATGCTTCTGTCTAGTTTTTAGGTGAAGATATTTCCTTTTCCAGCATAGGCCTCAAAACGCTCCAAATATCCTCTTGCAGATTCTACAAAAAGAGTGTTTCCAAACTGTTCTATCAAAAGGAAGGTTCAACTCTGTGAGTTGAATGAATGCATCGTGAAGAACTTTCTGAGAATGCTTCTCTGTAGTTTTTAGGTGAAGATATTCCATATCCCAGCACAGGCCTCGAAGTGCTCCAAATAACCACTTGCAGATTTTACCAAAAGAGTGTTTCAAAACTGCTCTTTCTACAGGTAAGTTCAAGTCTGTGAGTTGAATGCACTCAACACAAAGAAGTTTCTGAGAATGCTTCTGTTCAGTTTTTATGTGAAGATATTTCCTTTTCCAGCATAGGCCTCAAACGGCTCCAAATATCCACTTGCAGATTCTACAAAAAGAGTGTTTCCAAACTTCTCTATCAATTGGTAGGTTCAACTCTGTGAGTTGAATGAACTCATCACAAAGAAGTTTCTGAGAATCCTTCTCTCTAGTTTTTATGTGAAGATATTTCCTTTTCCAACATAGGCCTCAAGGTGCTCCGAATAAACACTTGCAGATTCTACAAACGTAATGTTTCCAAACTGTTCTATCAAAAGAAACGTTCAAGTCTGTGAGTTGAATGCACTCATCACACAGAAGTTTCTGAGAATGCTTCTGTCTAGTTTTTAGGTGAATATATTTCCTTTTCCACCATAGGCCTCAAAACGCTCCAAATATCCTCTTGCAGATTCTACAAAAAGAGTGTTTCCAAACTGTTCTATCAAAAGGAAGGTTCAACTCTGTGAGTTGAATGAATGCATCGTGAAGAACTTTCTGAGAATGCTTCTCTGTAGTTTTTAGGTGAAGATATTCCATATCCCAGCACAGGCCTCGAAGTGCTCCAAATAACCACTTGCAGATTTTACCAAAAGAGTGTTTCAAAACTGCTCTTTCTACAGGTAAGTTCAAGTCTGTGAGTTGAATGCACTCAACACAAAGAAGTTTCTGAGAATGCTTCTGTTCAGTTTTTATGTGAAGATATTTCCTTTTCCAGCATAGGCCTCAAACGGCTCCAAATATCCACTTGCAGATTCTACAAAAAGAGTGTTTCCAAACTTCTCTATCAATTGGTAGGTTCAACTCTGTGAGTTGAATGAACTCATCACAAAGAAGTTTCTGAGAATCCTTCTCTCTAGTTTTTATGTGAAGATATTTCCTTTTCCAACATAGGCCTCAAGGTGCTCCGAATAAACACCTGCAGATTCTACAAACGTAATGTTTCCAAACTGTTCTATCAAAAGAAACGTTCAAGTCTGTGAGTTGAATGCACTCATCACACAGAAGTTTCTGAGAATGCTTCTGTCTAGTTTTTAGGTGAAGATATTTCCTTTTCCAGCATAGGCCTCAAAACGCTCCAAATATCCTCTTGCAGATTCTACAAAAAGAGTGTTTCCAAACTGTTTTATCAAAAGGAAGGTTCAACTCTGTGAGTTGAATGAATGCATCATGAAGAACTTTCTGAGAATGCTTCTCTGTAGTTTTTAGGTGAAGACATTCCATATCCCAGCACAGGCCTCGAAGTGCTCCAAATAAATACTTGCAGATTTTACCAAAAGAGTGTTTCAAAACTGCTCTTTCTATAGGTAAGTTCAAGACTGTGAGTTGAATGCACTCAACACAAAGAAGTTTCTGAGAATGCTTCTGTTCAGTTTTTATGTGAAGATATTTCCTTTTCCAGCATAGGCCTCAAACGGCTCCAAATATCCACTTGCAGATTCTACAAAAAGAGTGTTTCCAAACTTCTCTATCAATTGGTAGGTTCAACTCTGTGAGTTGAATGAACTCATCACAAAGAAGTTTCTGCGAATCCTTCTCTCTAGTTTTTATGCGAAGATATTTCCTTTTCCAACATAGGCCTCAAGGTGCTCCGAATAAACACTTGCAGATTCTACAAACGTAATGTTTCCAAACTGTTCTATCAAAAGAAACGTTCAAGTCCGTGAGTTGAATGCACTCATCACACAGAAGTTTCTGACAATGCTTCTGTTCAGTTTTTATGTGAAGATATTTCCTTTTCCAGCATAGGCCTCAAATGGCTCCAAATATCCACTTGCAGATTCTACAAAAAGAGTGTTTCCAAACTTCTCTATCAATTGGTAGGTTCAACTCTGTGAGTTGAATGAACTCATCACAAAGAAGTTTCTGAGAATCCTTCTCTCTAGTTTTTATGTGAAGATATTTCCTTTTCCAACATAGGCCTCAAGGTGCTCCGAATAAACACCTGCAGATTCTACAAACGTAATGTTTCCAAACTGTTCTATCAAAAGAAACGTTCAATTCTGTGTGTTGAATGCACTCATCACACAGAAGTTTCTGAGAATGCTTCTGTCTAGTTCTTAGGTGAAGATATTTCCATTTCCAGCATAGGCCTCAAAACGCTCCAAATATCCTCTTGCAGATTCTACAAAAAGAGTGTTTCAAAACTGTTCTATCAAAAGGAAGGTTCAACTCTGTGAGTTGAATGAACTCATCACAAAGAAGTTTCTGAGAATCCTTCTCTCTAGTTTTTATGTGAAGATATTTCCTTTTCCAACATACGCCTCAAGGTGCTCCGTATAAACAATTGCAGTTTCTGCAAACGTAATGTTTCCAAACTGTTCTATCAAAAGAAACGTTCAAGTCTGTGAGTTGAATGCACTCATCACACAGAAGTTTCTGAGAATGCTTCTGTCTAGTTTTTAGGTGAAGATATTTCCTTTTCCAGCATAGGCCGCAAAACGCTCCAAATATCCTCTTGCAGATTCTACAAAAAGAGTGTTTCAAAACTGTTCTATCAAAAGGAAGGTTCAACTCTGTGAGTTGAATGAATGCATCGTGAAGAACTTTCTGAGAATGCTTCCCTGTAGTTTTTAGGTGAAGATATTCCATATCCCAGCACAGGCCTCGAAGTGCTCCAAATAACCACTTGCAGATTTTACCAAAAGAGTGTTTCAAAACTGCTCTTTCTACAGGTAAGTTCAAGTCTGTGAGTTGAATGCACTCAACACAAAGAAGTTTCTGAGAATGCTTCTGTTCAGTTTTTATGTGAAGATATTTCCTTTTCCAGCATAGGCCTCAAACGGCTCCAAATATCCACTTGCAGATTCTACAAAAAGAGTGTTTCCAAACTTCTCTATCAATTGGTAGGTTCAACTCTGTGAGTTGAATGAACTCATCACAAAGAAGTTTCTGAGAATCCTTCTCTCTAGTTTTTATGTGAAGATATTTCCTTTTCCAACATAGGCCTCAAGGTGCTCCGAATAAACACTTGCAGATTCTACAAACGTAATGTTTCCAAACTGTTCTATCAAAAGAAACGTTCAAGTCTGTGAGTTGAATGCACTCATCACACAGAAGTTTCTGAGAATGCTTCTGTCTTGTTTTTAGGTGAAGATATTTCCTTTTCCAGCATAGGCCTCAAAACGCTCCAAATATCCTCTTGCAGATTCTACAAAAAGAGTGTTTCAAAACTGTTCTATCAAAAGGAAGGTTCAGCTCTGTGAGTTGAATGAATGCATCGTGAAGAACTTTCTGAGAATGCTTCTCTGTAGTTTTTAGGTGAAGATATTCCATATCCCAGCACAGGCCTCGAAGTGCTCCAAATAACCACTTGCAGATTTTAACAAAAGAGTGTTTCAAAACTGCTCTTTCTACAGGTAAGTTCAAGTCTGTGAGTTGAATGCACTCAACACAAAGAAGTTTCTGAGAATGCTTCTGTTCAGTTTTTATGTGAAGATATTTCCTTTTCCAGCATAGGCCTCAAACGGCTCCAAATATCCACTTGCAGATTCTACAAAAAGAGTGTTTCCAAACTTCTCTATCAATTGGTAGGTTCAATTCTGTGAGTTGAATGAACTCATCACAAAGAAGTTTCTGAGAATCCTTCTCTCTAGTTTTTATGTGAAGATATTTCCTTTTCTAACATAGGCCTCAAGGTGCTCCGAATAAACACTTGCAGATTCTACAAACGTAATGTTTCCAAACTGTTCTATCAAAAGAAACGTTCAAGTCTGTGAGTTGAATGCACTCATCACACAGAAGTTTCTGAGAATTCTTCTGTCTAGTTTTTAGGTGAAGATATTTCCTTTTCCAGCATAGGCCTCAAAACGCTCCAAATATCCTCTTGCAGATTCTACAAAAAGAGTGTTTCAAAACTGTTCTATCAATAGGAAGGTTCAACTCTGTGAGTTGAATGAATGCATCGTGAAGAACTTTCTGAGAATGCTTCTCTGTAGTTTGTAGGTGAAGATATTCCATATCCCAGCACAGGCCTCGAAGTGCTCCAAATAACCACTTGCAGATTTTACCAAAAGAGTGTTTCAAAACTGCTCTTTCTACAGGTAAGTTCAAGTCTGTGAGTTGAATGCACTCAACACAAAGAAGTTTCTGAGAATGCTTCTGTTCAGTTTTTATGTGAAGATATTTCCTTTTCCAGCATAAGCCTCAAACGGCTCCAAATATCCACTTGCAGATTCTACAAAAAGAGTGTTTCCAAACTTCTCTATGAACTGGTAGGTTCAACTCTGTGAGTTGAATGAACTCATCACAAAGAAGTTTCTGAGAATCCTTCTCTCTAGTTTTTATGTGAAGATATTTCCTTTTCCAACATAGGCCTCAAGGTGCTCCGAATAAACACTTGCAGATTCTACAAACGTAATGTTTCCAAACTGTTCTATCAAAAGAAACGTTCAAGTCTGTGAGTTGAATGCACTCATCACACAGAAGTTTCTGAGAATGCTTCTGTCTAGTTTTTAGGTGAAGGTATTTCCTTTTCCAGCATAGGCCTCAAAATGCTCCAAATATCCTCTTGCAGATTCTACAAAAAGAGTGTTTCAAAACTGTTCTATCAAAAGGAAGGTTCAACTCTGTGAGTTGAATGAATGCATCGTGAAGAACTTTCTGAGAATGCTTCTCGGTAGTTTTTATGTGTAGATATTCCATATCCCAGCACAGGCCTCGAAGTGCTCCAAATAACCACTTGCAGATTTTACCAAAAGAGTGTTTCAAAACTGCTCTTTCTACAGGTAAGTTCCAGTCTGTGAGTTGAATGCACTCAACACAAAGAAGTTTCTGAGAATGCTTCTGTTCAGTTTTTATGTGAAGATATTTCCTTTTCCAGCATAGGCCTCAAACGGCTCCAAATATCCACTTGCAGATTCTACAAAAAGAGTGTTTCAAAACTTCTCTATCAATTGGTAGGTTCAACTCTGTGAGTTGAATGAACTCATCACAAAGAAGTTTCTGAGAATCCTTCTCTCTAGTTTTTATGTGAAGATATTTCCTTTTCCACATAGGCCTCAAGGTGCTCCAAATAAACACCTGCAGATTCTACAAACGTAATGTTTCCAAACTGTTCTATCAAAAGAAACGTTCAAGTCTGTGAGTTGAATGCACTCATCACACAGAAGTTTCTGAGAATGCTTCTGTCTAGTTTTTAGGTGAAGATATTTCCTTTTCCAGCATAGGCCTCAAAACGCTCCAAATATCCTCTTGCAGATTCTACAAAAAGAGTGTTTCAAAACTGTTCTATCAAAGGGAAGGTTCAACTCTGTGAGTTGAATGAATGCATCGTGAAGAAATTTCTGAGACTGCTTCTCTGTAGTTTTTAGGTGAAGATATTCCATATCCCAGCACAGGCCTCGAAGTGCTCCAAATAACCACTTGCAGATTTTACCAAAAGAGTGTTTCAAAACTGCTCTTTCTACAGGTAAGTTCAAGTCTGTGAGTTGAATGCACTCAACACAAAGAAGTTTCTGAGAATGCTTCTGTTCAGTTTTTATGTGAAGATATTTCCTTTTCCAGCATAGGCCTCAAACGGCTCCAAATATCCACTTGCAGATTCTACAAAAAGAGTGTTTCCAAACTTCTCTATCAATTGGTAGGTTCAACTCTGTGAGTTGAATGAACTCATCACAAAGAAGTTTCTGAGAATCCTTCTCTCTAGTTTTTATGTGAAGATATTTCCTTTTCCAACAAAGGCCTCAAGGTGCTCCGTATAAACACCTGCAGATTCTACAAACGTAATGTTTCCAAACTGTTCTATCAAAAGAAACGTTCAAGTCTGTGAGTTGAATGCACTCATCACACAGAAGTTTCTGAGAATGCTTCTGTCTAGTTTTTAGGTGAAGATATTTCCTTTTCCAGCATAGGCCTCAAAACGCTCCAAATATCCTCTTGCAGATTCTACAAAAAGAGTGTTTCCAAACTGTTCTATCAAAAGGAAGGTTCAACTCTGTGAGTTGAATGAATGCATCGTGAAGAACTTTCTGAGAATGCTTCTCTGTAGTTTGTAGGTGAAGATACTCCATATCCCAGCACAGGCCTCGAAGTGCTCCAAATAACCACTTGCAGATTTTAACAAAAGAGTGTTTCAAAACTGCTCTTTCTACAGGTAAGTTCAAGTCTGTGAGTTGAATGCACTCAACACAAAGAAGTTTCTGAGAATGCTTCTGTTCAGTTTTTATGTGAAGATATTTCCTTTTCCAGCATAGGCCACAAACGGCTCCAAATATCCACTTGCAGATTCTACAAAAAGAGTGTTTCCAAACTTCTCTATCAATTGGTAGGTTCAACTCTGTGAGTTGAATGAACTCATCACAAAGAAGTTTCTGAGAATCCTTCTCTCTAGTTTTTATGTGAAGATATTTCCTTTTCCAACATAGGCCTCAAGGTGCTCCGAATAAACACTTGCAGATTCTACAAACGTAATGTTTCCAAACTGTTCTATCAAAAGAAACGTTCAAGTCTGTGAGTTGAATGCACTCATCACACAGAAGTTTCTGAGAATGCTTCTGTCTAGTTTTTAGGTGAAGATATTTCCTTTTCCAGCATAGGCCTCAAAACGCTCCAAATATCCTCTTGCAGATTCTACAAAAAGAGTGTTTCAAAACTGTTCTATCAAAAGGAAGGTTCAACTCTGTGAGTTGAATGAACTCATCACAAAGAAGTTTCTGAGAATGCTTCTCTGTAGTTTTTAGGTGAAGATATTCCATATCCCAGCACAGGCCTCGAAGTGCTCCAAATAACCACTTGCAGATTTTACCAAAAGAGTGTTTCAAAACTGCTCTTTCTACAGGTAAGTTCAAGTCTGTGAGTTGAATGCACTCAACACAAAGAAGTTTCTGAGAATGCTTCTGTTCAGTTTTTATGTGAAGATATTTCCTTTTCCAGCATAGGCCTCAAACGGCTCCAAATATCCACTTGCAGATTCTACAAAAAGAGTGTTTCCAAACTTCTCTATCAATTGGTAGGTTCAACTCTGTGAGTTGAATGAACTCATCACAAAGAAGTTTCTGAGAATCCTTCTCTCTAGTTTTTATGTGAAGATATTTCCTTTTCCAACAAAGGCCTCAAGGTGCTCCGTATAAACACCTGCAGATTCTACAAACGTAATGTTTCCAAACTGTTCTATCAAAAGAAACGTTCAAGTCTGTGAGTTGAATGCACTCATCACACAGAAGTTTCTGAGAATGCTTCTGTCTAGTTTTTAGGTGAAGATATTTCCTTTTCCAGCATAGGCCTCAAAACGCTCCAAATATCCTCTTGCAGATTCTACAAAAAGAGTGTTTCCAAACTGTTCTATCAAAAGGAAGGTTCAACTCTGTGAGTTGAATGAATGCATCGTGAAGAACTTTCTGAGAATGCTTCTCTGTAGTTTGTAGGTGAAGATATTCCATATCCCAGCACAGGCCTCGAAGTGCTCCAAATAACCACATGCAGATTTTAACAAAAGAGTGTTTCAAAACTGCTCTTTCTACAGGTAAGTTCAAGTCTGTGAGTTGAATGCACTCAACACAAAGAAGTTTCTGAGAATGCTTCTGTTCAGTTTTTATGTGAAGATATTTCCTTTTCCAGCATAGGCCACAAACGGCTCCAAATATCCACTTGCAGATTCTACAAAAAGAGTGTTTCCAAACTTCTCTATCAATTGGTAGGTTCAACTCTGTGAGTTGAATGAACTCATCACAAAGAAGTTTCTGAGAATCCTTCTCTCTAGTTTTTATGTGAAGATATTTCCTTTTCCAACATACGCCTCAAGGTGCTCCGAATAAACACTTGCAGATTCTACAAACGTAATGTTTCCAAACTGTTCTATCAAAAGAAGCGTTCAATTCTGTGAGTTGAATGCACTCATCACACAGAAGTTTCTGAGAATGCTTCTGTCTAGTTTTTAGGTGAAGATATTTCCTTTTCCAGCATAGGCCTCAAAATGCTCCAAATATCCTCTTGCAGATTCTACAAAAAGAGTGTTTCAAAACTGTTCTATCAAAAGGAAGGTTCAACTCTGTGAGTTGAATGAACTCATCACAAAGAAGTTTCTGAGAATGCTTCTCTGTAGTTTTTAGGTGAAGATATTCCATATCCCAGCACAGGCCTCGAAGTGCTCCAAATAACCACTTGCAGATTTTACCAAAAGAGTGTTTCAAAACTGCTCTTTCTACAGGTAAGTTCAAGTCTGTGAGTTGAATGCACTCAACACAAAGAAGTTTCTGAGAATGCTTCTGTTCAGTTTTTATGTGAAGATATTTCCTTTTCCAGCATAGGCCTCAAACGGCTCCAAATATCCACTTGCAGATTCTACAAAAAGAGTGTTTCCAAACTTCTCTATCAATTGGTAGGTTCAACTCTGTGAGTTGAATGAACTCATCACAAAGAAGTTTCTGAGAATCCTTCTCTCTAGTTTTTATGCGAAGATATTTCCTTTTCCAACATAGGCCTCAAGGTGCTCCGAATAAACACTTGCAGATTCTACAAACGTCATGTTTCCAAACTGTTCTATCAAAAGAAACGTTCAAGTCTGTGAGGTGAATGCACTCATCACACAGAAGTTTCTGAGAATGCTTCTGTCTAGTTTTTAGGTGAAGATATTTCCTTTTCCAGCATAGGCCTCAAAACGCTCCAAATATCCTCCTGCAGATTCTACAAAAAGAGTGTTTCAAAACTGTTCTATCAAAAGGAAGGTTCAACTCTGTGAGTTGAATGAATGCATCGTGAAGAACTTTCTGAGAATGCTTCTCTGTAGTTTTTAGGTGAAGATATTCCATATCCCAGCACAGGCCTCGAAGTGCTCCAAATAACCACTTGCAGATTTTACCAAAAGAGTGTTTCAAAACTGCTCTTTCTACAGGTAAGTTCAAGTCTGTGAGTTGAATGCACTCAACACAAAGAAGTTTCTGAGAATGCTTCTGTTCAGTTTTTATGTGAAGATATTTCCTTTTCCAGCATAGGCCTCAAACGGATCCAAATATCCACTTGCAGATTCTACAAAAAGAGTGTTTCCAAACTTCTCTATCAATTGGTAGGTTCAACTCTGTGAGTTGAATGAACTCATCACAACGAAGTTTCTGAGAATCCTTCTCTCTAGTTTTTATGTGAAGATATTTCCTTTTCCAACATCGGCCTCAAGGTGCTCCGGATAAAAACCTGCAGATTCTACAAACGTAATGTTTCCAAACTGTTCTATCAAAAGAAACGTTCAATTCTGTGAGTTGAATGCACTCATCACACAGAAGTTTCTGAGAATGCTTCTGTCTAGTTCTTAGGTGAAGATATTTCCATTTCCAGCATAGGCCTCAAAACGCTCCAAATATCCTCTTGCAGATTCTACAAAAAGAGTGTTTCAAAACTCTTCTATCAAAAGGAAGGTTCAACTCTGTGAGTTGAATGAACTCATCACAAAGAAGTTTCTGAGAATCCTTCTCTCTAGTTTTTATGTGAAGATATTTCCTTTTCCAACATACGCCTCAAGGTGCTCCGAATAAACACTTGCAGTTTCTGCAAACGTAATGTTTCCAAACTGTTCTATCAAAAGAAACGTTCAAGTCTGTGAGTTGAATGCACTCATCACACAGAAGTTTCTGAGAATGCTTCTGTCTAGTTTTTAGGTGAAGATATTTCCTTTTCCAGCATAGGCCGCAAAACGCTCCAAATATCCTCTTGCAGATTCTACAAAAAGAGTGTTTCAAAACTGTTCTATCAAAAGGAAGGTTCAACTCTGTGAGTTGAATGAATGCATCGTGAAGAACTTTCTGAGAATGCTTCTCTGTAGTTTTTAGGTGAAGATATTCCATATCCCAGCACAGGCCTCGAAGTGCTCCAAATAACCACTTGCAGATTTTACCAAAAGAGTGTTTCAAAACTGCTCTTTCTACAGGTAAGTTCAAGTCTGTGAGTTGAATGCACTCAACACAAAGAAGTTTCTGAGAATGCTTCTGTTCAGTTTTTATGTGAAGATATTTCCTTTTCCAGCATAGGCCTCAAACGGCTCCAAATATCCACTTGCAGATTCTACAAAAAGAGTGTTTCCAAACTTCTCTATCAATTGGTAGGTTCAACTCTGTGAGTTGAATGAACTCATCACAAAGAAGTTTCTGAGAATCCTTCTCTCTAGTTTTTATGTGAAGATATTTCCTTTTCCAACATAGGCCTCAAGGTGCTCCGAATAAACACTTGCAGATTCTACAAACGTAATGTTTCCAAACTGTTCTATCAAAAGAAACGTTCAAGTCTGTGAGTTGAATGCACTCATCACACAGAAGTTTCTGAGAATGCTTCTGTCTAGTTTTTAGGTGAAGATATTTCCTTTTCCAGCATAGGCCTCAAAACGCTCCAAATATCCTCTTGCAGATTCTACAAAAAGAGTGTTTCCAAACTGTTCTATCAAAAGGAAGGTTCAACTCTGTGAGTTGAATGAATGCATCGTGAAGAACTTTCTGAGAATGCTTCTCTGTAGTTTGTAGGTGAAGATATTCCATATCCCAGCACAGGCCTCGAAGTGCTCCAAATAACCACTTGCAGATTTTACCAAAAGAGTGTTTCAAAACTGCTCTTTCTACAGGTAAGTTCAAGTCTGTGAGTTGAATGCACTTAACACAAAGAAGTTTCTGAGAATGCTTCTGTTCAGTTTTTATGTGAAGATATTTCCTTTTCCAGCATAGGCCTCAAACGGCTCCAAATATCCACTTGCAGATTCTACAAAAAGAGTGTTTCCAAACTTCTCTATCAATTGGTAGGTTCAACTCTGTGAGTTGAATGAACTCATCACAAAGAAGTTTCTGAGAATCCTTCTCTCTAGTTTTTATGTGAAGATATTTCCTTTTCCAACATAGGCCTCAAAGTGCTCCGAATAAACACTTGCAGATTCTACAAACGTAATGTTTCCAAACTGTTCTATCAAAAGAAACGTTCAAGTCTGTGACTTGAATGCACTCATCACACAGAAGTTTCTGAGAATTCTTCTGTCTAGTTTTTAGGTGAAGATATTTCCTTTTCCAGCATAGGCCTCAAAACGCTCCAAATATCCTCTTGCAGATTCTACAAAAAGAGTGTTTCAAAACTGTTCTATCAAAAGGAAGGTTCAACTCTGTGAGTTGAATGAATGCATCGTGAAGAACTTTCTGAGAATGCTTCTCTGTAGTTTTTAGGTGAAGATATTCCATATCCCAGCACAGGCCTCGAAGTGCTCCAAATAACCACTTGCAGATTTTACCAAAAGAGTGTTTCAAAACTGCTCTTTCTTCAGGTAAGTTCAAGTCTGTGAGTTGAATGCACTCAACACAAAGAAGTTTCTGAGAATGCTTCTGTTCAGTTTTTATGTGAAGATATTTCCTTTTCCAGCATAGGCCTCAAACGGCTCCAAATATCCACTTGCAGATTCTACAAAAAGAGTGTTTCCAAACTTCTCTATCAGTTGGTAGGTTCAATTCTGTGAGTTGAATGAACTCATCACAAAGAAGTTTCTGAGAATCCTTCTCTCTAGTTTTTATGTGAAGATATTTCCTTTTCCAACATAGGCCTCAATGTGCTCCGAATAAACACTTGCAGATTCTACAAACGTAATGTTTCCAAACTGTTCTATCAAAAGAAACGTTCAAGTCTGTGAGTTGAATGCACTCATCACACAGAAGTTTCTGAGAATGCTTCTGTCTAGTATTTAGGTGAAGATATTTCCTTTTCCAGCATAGGCCTCAAAACGCTCCAAATATCCTCTTGCAGATTCTACAAAAAGAGTGTTTCAAACCTGTTCTATCAAAAGGAAGGTTCAACTCTGTGAGTTGAATGAATGCATCGTGAAGAACTTTCTGAGAATGCTTCTCTGTAGTTTTTAGGTGAAGATATTCCATATCCCAGCACAGGCCTCGAAGTGCTCCAAATAACCACTTGCAGATTTTACCAAAAGAGTGTTTCAAAACTGCTCTTTCTACAGGTAAGTTCAAGTCTGTGAGTTGAATGCACTCAACACAAAGAAGTTTCTGAGAATGCTTCTGTTCAGTTTTTATGTGAAGATATTTCCTTTTCCAGCATAGGCCTCAAACGGCTCCAAATATCCACTTGCAGATTCTACAAAAAGAGTGTTTCCAAACTTCTCTATCAATTGGTAGGTTCAACTCTGTGAGTTGAATGAACTCATCACAAAGAAGTTTCTGAGAATCCTTCTCTCTAGTTTTTATGTGAAGATATTTCCTTTTCCAACATAGGCCTCAAGGTGCTCCGAATAAACACTTGCAGATTCTACAAACGTAATGTTTCCAAACTGTTCTATCAAAAGAAACGTTCAAGTCTGTGAGTTGAATGCACTCATCACACAGAAGTTTCTGAGAATGCTTCTGTCTAGTTTTTAGGTGAAGATATTTCCTTTTCCAGCATAGGCCTCAAAACGCTCCAAATATCCTCTTGCAGATTCTACAAAAAGAGTGTTTCAAAACTGTTCTATCAAAAGGAAGGTTCAACTCTGTGAGTTGAATGAATGCATCGTGAAGAACTTTCTGAGAATGCTTCTCTGTAGTTTTTAGGTGAAGATATTCCATATCCCAGCACAGGCCTCGAAGTGCTCCAAATAACCACTTGCAGATTTTACCAAAAGAGTGTTTCAAAACTGCTCTTTCTACAGGTAAGTTCAAGTCTGTGAGTTGAATGCACTCAACACAAAGAAGTTTCTGAGAATGCTTCTGTTCAGTTTTTATGTGAAGGTATTTCCTTTTCCAGCATAGGCCTCAAACGGCTCCAAATATCCACTTGCAGATTCTACAAAAAGAGTGTTTCCAAACTTCTCTATCAATTGGTAGGTTCAACTCTGTGAGTTGAATGAACTCATCACAAAGAAGTTTCTGAGAATCCTTCTCTCTAGTTTTTATGTGAAGATATTTCCTTTTCCAACATAGGCCTCAATGTGCTCCGAATAAACACTTGCAGATTCTACAAACGTAATGTTTCCAAACTGTTCTATCAAAAGAAGCGTTCACGTCTGTGAGTTGAATGCACTCATCACACAGAAGTTTCTGAGAATGCTTCTGTCTAGTTTTTAGGTGAAGATATTTCCTTTTCCAGCATAGGCCTCAAAACGCTCCAAATATCCTCTTGCAGATTCTACAAAAAGAGTGTTTCCAAACTGTTCTATCAAAAGGAAGGTTCAACTCTGTGAGTTGAATGAATGCATCATGAAGAACTTTCTGAGAATGCTTCTCTGTAGTTTGTAGGTGAAGATATTCCATATCCCAGCACAGGCCTCGAAGTGCTCCAAATAACCACTTGCAGATTTTACCAAAAGAGTGTTTCAAAACTGCTCTTTCTACAGGTAAGTTCAAGTCTGTGAGTTGAATGCACTCAACACAAAGAAGTTTCTGAGAATGCTTCTGTTCAGTTTTTATGTGAAGATATTTCCTTTTCCAGCCTAGGCCTCAAACGGCTCCAAATATCCACTTGCAGATTCTACAAAAAGAGTGTTTCCAAACTTCTCTATCAATTGGTAGGTTCAACTCTGTGAGTTGAATGAACTCATCACAAAGAAGTTTCTGAGAATCCTTCTCTCTAGTTTTTATGTGAAGATATTTGCTTTTCCAACATAGGCCTCAAGGTGCTCCGAATAAACACTTGCAGATTCTACAAACGTAATGTTTCCAAACTGTTCTATCAAAAGAAACGTTCAAGTCTGTGACTTGAATGCACTCACCACACAGAAGTTTCTGAGAATGCTTCTGTCTAGTTTTTAGGTGAAGATATTTCCTTTTCCAGCATAGGCCTCAAAACGCTCCAAATATCCTCTTGCAGATTCTACAAAAAGAGTGTTTCAAAACTGTTCTATCAAAAGGAAGGTTCAACTCTGTGAGTTGAATGAATGCATCATGAAGAACTTTCTGAGAATGCTTCTCTGTAGTTTGTAGGTGAAGATATTCCATATCCCAGCACAGGCCTCCAAGTGCTCCAAATAACCACTTGCAGATTTTACCAAAAGGGTGTTTCAAAACTGCTCTTTCTACAGGTAAGTTCAAGTCTGTGAGTTGAATGCACTCAACACAAAGAAGTTTCTGAGAATGCTTCTGTTCAGTTTTTATGTGAAGATATTTCCTTTTCCAGCATAGGCCTCAAACGGCTCCAAATATCCACTTGCAGATTCTACAAAAAGAGTGTTTCCAAACTTCTCTATCAATTGGTAGGTTCAACTCTGTGAGTTGAATGAACTCATCACAAAGAAGTTTCTGAGAATCCTTCTCTCTAGTTTTTATGTGAAGATATTTCCTTTTCCAACATAGGCCTCAAGGTGCTCCGAATAAACACTTGCAGATTCTACAAACGTAATGTTTCCAAACTGTTCTATCAAAAGAAACGTTCAAGTCTGTGAGTTGAATGCACTCATCACACAGAAGTTTCTGAGAATGCTTCTGTTCAGTTTTTATGTGAAGATATTTCCTTTTCCAGCCTAGGCCTCAAACGGCTCCAAATATCCACTTGCAGATTCTACAAAAAGAGTGTTTCCAAACTTCTCTATCAATTGGTAGGTTCAACTCTGTGAGTTGAATGAACTCATCACAAAGAAGTTTCTGAGAATCCTTCTCTCTATTTTTTATGTGAAGATATTTCCTTTTCCAACATACGCCTCAAGGTGCTCCGAATAAACACTTGCAGATTCTACAAACGTAATGTTTCCAAACTGTTCTGTCAAAAGAAACGTTCAAGTCTGTGAGTTGAATGCACTCATCACACAGAAGTTTCTGACAATGCTTCTGTCTAGTTTTTAGGTGAAGATATTTCCTTTTCCAGCATAGGCCTCAAAACGCTCCAAATATCCTCTTGCAGATTCTACAAAAAGAGTGTTTCCAAACTGTTCTATCAAAAGGAAGGTTCAACTCTGTGAGTTAAATGAATGCATCGTGAAGAACTTTCTGAGAATGCTTCTCTGTAGTTTTTAGGTGAAGATATTCCATATCCCAGCACAGGCCTCGAAGTGCTCCAAATAACCACTTGCAGATTTTACCAAAAGAGTGTTTCAAAACTGCTCTTTCTACAGGTAAGTTCAAGTCTGTGAGTTGAATGCACTCAACACAAAGAAGTTTCTGAGAATGCTTCTGTTCAGTTTTTATGTGAAGATATTTCCTTTTCCAGCATAGGCCTCAAACGGCTCCAAATATCCACTTGCAGATTCTACAAAAAGAGTGTTTCCAAACTTCTCTATGAACTGGTAGGTTCAACTCTGTGAGTTGAATGAACTCATCACAAAGAAGTTTCTGAGAATCCTTCTCTCTAGTTTTTATGTGAAGATATTTCCTTTTCCAACATAGGCCTCAAGGTGCTCCGAATAAACACTTGCAGATTCTACAAACGTAATGTTTCCAAACTGTTCTATCAAAAGAAACGTTCAAGTCTGTGAGTTGAATGCACTCATCACACAGAAGTTTCTGAGAATGCTTCTGTCTAGTTTTTAGGTGAAGATATTTCCTTTTCCAGCATAGGCCTCAAAGCGCTCCAAATATCCTCCTGCAGATTCTACAAAAAGAGTGTTTCAAAACTGTTCTATCAAAAGGAAGGTTCAACTCTGTGAGTTGAATGAATGCATCGTGAAGAACTTTCTGAGAATGCTTCTCTGTAGTTTTTAGGTGAAGATATTCCATATCCCAGCACAGGCCTCGAAGTGCTCCAAATAACCACTTGCAGATTTTACCAAAAGAGTGTTTCAAAACTGCTCTTTCTATAGGTAAGTTCAAGTCTGTGAGTTGAATGCACTCAACACAAAGAAGTTTCTGAGAATGCTTCTGTTCAGTTTTTATGTGAAGATATTTCCTTTTCCAGCATAGGCCTCAAACGGCTCCAAATATCCACTTGCAGATTCTACAAAAAGAGTGTTTCCAAACTTCTCTATCAATTGGTAGGTTCAACTCTGTGAGTTGAATGAACTCATCACAAAGAAGTTTCTGAGAATCCTTCTCTCTAGTTTTTATGCGAAGATATTTCCTTTTCCAACATAGGCCTCAAGGTGCTCCGAATAAACACTTGCAGATTCTACAAACGTAATGTTTCCAAACTGTTCTATCAAAAGAAACGCTCAAGTCTGTGAGTTGAATGCACTCATCACACAGAAGTTTCTGAAAATGCTTCTGTTCCGTTTTTATGTGAAGATATTTCCTTTTCCAGCCTAGGCCTCAAACGGCTCCAAATATCCACTTGCAGATTCTACAAAAAGAGTGTTTCCAAACTTCTCTATCAATTGGTAGGTTCCACTCTGTGAGTTGAATGAACTCATCACAAAGAAGTTTCTGAGAATCCTTCTCTCTAGTTTTTATGTGAAGATATTTCCTTTTCCAACATACGCCTCAAGGTGCTCCGAATAAACACTTGCAGATTCTACAAACGTAATGTTTCCAAACTGTTCTATCAAAAGAAACGTTCAAGTCTGTGATTTGAATGCACTCATCACACAGAAGTTTCTGAGAATGCTTCTGTCTAGTTTTTAGGTGAAGATATTTCCTTTTCCAGCATAGGCCTCAAAACGCTCCAAATATCCTCTTGCAGATTCTACAAAAAGAGTGTTTCAAAACTGTTCTATCAAAAGGAAGGTTCAACTCTGTGAGTTGAATGAATGCATCGTGAAGAACTTTCTGAGAATGCTTCTCTGTAGTTTTTAGGTGAAGATATTCCATATCCCAGCACAGGCCTCGAAGTGCTCCAAATAACCACTTGCAGATTTTACCAAAAGAGTGTTTCAAAACTGCTCCTTCTATAGGTAAGTTCAAGTCTGTGAGTTGAATGCACTCAACACAAAGAAGTTTCTGAGAATGCTTCTATTCAGTTTTTATGTGAAGATATTTCCTTTTCCAGCATAGGCCTCAAACGGCTCCAAATATCCACTTGCAGATTCTACAAAAAGAGTGTTTCCAAACTTCTCTATCAATTGGTAGGTTCAACTCTGTGAGTTGAATGAACTCATCACAAAGAAGTTTCTGAGAATCCTTCTCTCTAGTTTTTATGTGAAGATATTTCCTTTTCCAACATAGGCCTCAAGGTGCTCCGAATAAACACTTGCAGATTCTACAAACGTAATGTTTCCAAACTGTTCTATCAAAAGAAACGTTCAAGTCTGTGAGTTGAATGCACTCATCACACAGAAGTTTCTGAGAATGCTTCTGTTCAGTTTTTATGTGAAGATATTTCCTTTTCCAGCCTAGGCCTCAAATGGCTCCAAATATCCACTTGCAGATTCTACAAAAAGAGTGTTTCCAAAATTCTCTATCAATTGGTAGGTTCAACTCTGTGAGTTGAATGAACTCATCACAAAGAAGTTTCTGAGAATCCTTCTCTCTAGTTTTTATGTGAAGATATTTCCTTTTGCAACATACGCCTCAAGGTGCTCCGAATAAACACTTGCAGATTCTACAAACGTAATGTTTCCAAACTGTTCTGTCAAAAGAAACGTTCAAGTCTGTGAGTTGAATGCACTCATCACACAGAAGTTTCTGAGAATGCTTCTGTCTAGTTTTTAGGTGAAGATATTTCCTTTTCCAGCATAGGCCTCAAAACGCTCCAAATATCCTCTTGCAGATTCTACAAAAAGAGTGTTTCAAAACTGTTCTATCAAAAGGAAGGTTCAACTCTGTGAGTTGAATGAATGCATCGTGAAGAACTTTCTGAGAATGCTTCTCTGTAGTTTTTAGGTGAAGATATTCCATATCCCAGCACAGGCCTCGAAGTGCTCCAAATAACCACTTGCAGATTTTACCAAAAGATTGTTTCAAAACTGCTCTTTCTACAGGTAAGTTCAAGTCTGTGAGTTGAATGCACTCAACACAAAGAAGTTTCTGAGAATGCTTCTGTTCAGTTTTTATGTGAAGATATTTCCTTTTCCAGCATAGGCCTCAAACGGCTCCAAATATCCACTTGCAGATTCTACAAAAAGAGTGTTTCCAAACTTCTCTATCAATTGGTAGGTTCAACTCTGTGAGTTGAATGAACTCATCACAAAGAAGTTTCTGAGAATCCTTCTCTCTAGTTTTTATGTGAAGATATTTCCTTTTCCAACATAGGCCTCAATGTGCTCCGAATAAACACTTGCAGATTCTAACGTAATGTTTCCAAACTGTTCTATCAAAAGAAGCGTTCACGTCTGTGAGTTGAATGCACTCATCACACAGAAGTTTCTGAGAATGCTTCTGTCTAGTTTTTAGGTGAAGATATTTCCTTTTCCAGCATAGGCCTCAAAACGCTCCAAATATCCTCTTGCAGATTCTACAAAAAGAGTGTTTCCAAACTGTTCTATCAAAAGGAAGGTTCAACTCTGTGATTTGAATGAATGCATCGTGAAGAACTTTCTGAGAATGCTTCTCTGTAGTTTGTAGGTGAAGATATTCCATATCCCAGCACAGGCCTCGAAGTGCTCCAAATAACCACTTGCAGATTTTACCAAAAGAGTGTTTCAAAACTGCTCTTTCTACAGGTAAGTTCAAGTCTGTGAGTTGAATGCACTCAACACAAAGAAGTTTCTGAGAATGCTTCTGTTCCGTTTTTATGTGAAGATATTTCCTTTTCCAGCATAGGCCTCAAACGGCTCCAAATATCCACTTGCAGATTCTACAAAAAGAGTGTTTCCAAACTTCTCTCTCAATTGGTAGGTTCAACTCTGTGAGTTGAATGAACTCATCACAAAGAAGTTTCTGAGAATCCTTCTCTCTAGTTTTTATGTGAAGATATTTCCTTTTCCAACATTGGCCTCAAGGTGCTCCGAATAAACACTTGCAGATTCTACAAACGTAATGTTTCCAAACTGTTCTATCAAAAGAAACGTTCAAGTCTGTGACTTGAATGCACTCATCACACAGAAGTTTCTGAGAATTCTTCTGTCTAGTTTTTAGGTGAAGATATTTCCTTTTCCAGCATAGGCCTCAAAACGCTCCAAATATCCTCTTGCAGATTCTACAAAAAGAGTGTTTCAAAACTGTTCTATCAAAAGGAAGGTTCAACTCTGTGAGTTGAATGAATGCATCATGAAGAACTTTCTGAGAATGCTTCTCTGTAGTTTTTAGGTGAAGATATTCCATATCCCAGCACAGGCCTCGAAGTGCTCCAAATAACCACTTGCAGATTTTACCAAAAGAGTGTTTCAAAACTGCTCTTTCTACAGGTAAGTTCAAGTCTGTGAGTTGAATGCACTCAACACAAAGAAGTTTCTGAGAATGCTTCTGTTCAGTTTTTATGTGAAGATATTTCCTTTTCCAGCATAGGCCTCAAACGGCTCCAAATATCCACTTGCAGATTCTACAAAAAGAGTGTTTCCAAACTTCTCTATCAGTTGGTAGGTTCAACTCTGTGAGTTGAATGAACTCATCACAAAGAAGTTTCTGAGAATCCTTCTCTCTAGTTTTTATGCGAAGGTATTTCCTTTTCCAACATAGGCCTCAAGGTGCTCCGAATAAACACTTGCAGATTCTACAAACGTAATGTTTCCAAACTGTTCTATCAAAAGAAACGTTCAAGTCTGTGAGTTGAATGCACTCATCACACAGAAGTTTCTGAGAATGCTTCTGTTCCGTTTTTATGTGAAGATATTTCCTTTTCCAGCCTAGGCCTCAAACGGCTCCAAATATCCACTTGCAGATTCTACAAAAAGAGTGTTTCCAAACTTCTCTATCAATTGGTAGGTTCAACTCTGTGAGTTGAATGAACTCATCACAAAGAAGTTTCTGAGAATCCTTCTCTCTAGTTTTTATGTGAAGATATTTCCTTTTCCAACATAGGCCTCAAGGTGCTCCGAATAAACACTTGCAGATTCTACAAACGTAATGTTTCCAAACTGTTCTATCAAAAGAAACGTTCAAGTCTGTGAGTTGAATGCACTCATCACACAGAAGTTTCTGAGAATGCTTCTGTCTAGTTTTTAGGTGAAGATATTTCCTTTTCCAGCATAGGCCTCAAAACGCTCCAAATATCCTCTTGCAGATTCTACAAAAAGAGTGTTTCAAAACTGTTCTATCAAAAGGAAGGTTCAACTCTGTGAGTTGAATGAATGCATCGTGAAGAACTTTCTGAGAATGCTTCTCTGTAGTTTGTAGGTGAAGATATTCCATATCCCAGCACAGGCCTCGAAGTGCTCCAAATAACCACTTGCAGATTTTACCAAAAGAGTGTTTCAAAACTGCTCTTTCTACAGGTAAGTTGCAGTCTGTGAGTTGAATGCACTCAACACAAAGAAGTTTCTGAGAATGCTTCTGTTCAGTTTTTAGGTGAAGATATTTCCTTTTCCAGCATAGGCCTCAAACGGCTCCAAATATACACTTGCAGATTCTACAAAAAGAGTGTTTCCAAACTTCTCTATCAATTGGTAGGTTCAACTCTGTGAGTTGAATGAACTCATCACAAAGAAGTTTCTGAGAATCCTTCTCTCTAGTTTTTATGTGAAGATATTTCCTTTTCCAACATAGGCCTCAAGGTGCTCCGAATAAACACCTGCAGATTCCACAAACGTAATGTTTCCAAACTGTTCTATCAAAAGAAACGTTCAATTCTGTGAGTTGAATGCACTCATCACACAGAAGTTTCTGAGAATGCTTCTGTCTAGTTCTTAGGTGAAGATATTTCCTTTTCCAGCATAGGCCTCAAAACGCTCCAAATATCCTCTTGCAGATTCTACAAAAAGAGTGTTTCAAAACTGTTCTATCAAAAGGAAGGTTCAACTCTGTGAGTTGAATGAACTCATCACAAAGAAGTTTCTGAGAATCCTTCTCTCTAGTTTTTATGTGAAGATATTTCCTTTTCCAACATACGCCTCAAGGTGCTCCGAATAAACACTTGCAGATTCTACAAACGTAATGTTTCCAAACTGTTCTGTCAAAAGAAACGTTCAAGTCTGTGAGTTGAATGCACTCATCACACAGAAGTTTCTGAGAATGCTTCTGTCTAGTTTTTAGGTGGAGATATTTCCTTTTCCAGCATAGGCCTCAAAACGCTCCAAATATCCTCTTGCAGATTCTACAAAAAGAGTGTTTCAAAACTGTTCAATCAAAATGAAGGTTCAACTCTGTGAGTTGAATGAATGCATCGTGTAGAACTTTCTGAGACTGCTTCTCTGTAGTTTTTAGGTGAAGATATTCCATATCCCAGCACAGGCCTCGAAGTGCTCCAAATAACCACTTGCAGATTTTACCAAAAGAGTGTTTCAAAACTGCTCTTTCTACAGGTAAGTTCAAGTCTGTGAGTTGAATGCACTCAACACAAAGAAGTTTCTGAGAATGCTTCTGTTCAGTTTTTATGTGAAGATATTTCCTTTTCCAGCATAGGCCTCAAACGGCTCCAAATATCCACTTGCAGATTCTACAAAAAGAGTGTTTCCAAACTTCTCTATCAATTGGTAGGTTCAACTCTGTGAGTTGAATGAACTCATCACAAAGAAGTTTCTGAGAATCCTTCTCTCTAGTTTTTATGTGAAGATATTTCCTTTTCCAACATAGGCCTCAAAGTGCTCCGAATAAACAACTGCAGATTCTACAAACGTAATGTTTCCAAACTGTTCTATCAAAAGAAACGTTCAAGTCTGTGAGTTGAATGCACTCATCACACAGAAGTTTCTGAGAATGCTTCTGTCTAGTTTTTAGTTGAAGATATTTCCTTTTCCAGCATAGGCCTCAAAACGCTCCAAATATCCTCTTGCAGATTCTACAAAAAGAGTGTTTCAAAACTGTTCTATCAAAAAGAAGGTTCAAGTCAGTGAGCTGAATGAATGCATCGTGAAGAACTTTCTGAGAATGCTTCTCTGTAGTTTTTAGGTGAAGATATTCCATATCCCAGCACAGGCCTTGAAGTGCTCCAAATAACCACTTGCAGATTTTACCAAAAGAGTGTTTCAAAACTGCTCCTTCTATAGGTAAGTTCAAGTCTGTGAGTTGAATGCACTCAACACAAAGAAGTTTCTGAGAATGCTTCTGTTCAGTTTTTATGTGAAGATATTTCCTTTTCCAGCATAGGCCTCAAACGGCTCCAAATATCCACTTGCAGATTCTACAAAAAGAGTGTTTCCAAACTTCTCTATCAATTGGTAGGTTCAACTCTGTGAGTTGAATGAACTCATCACAAAGAAGTTTCTAAGAATCCTTCTCTCTAGTTTTTATGCGAAGATATTTCCTTTTCCAACATAGGCCTCAAGGTGCTCCGAATAAACACTTGCAGATTCTACAAACGTAATGTTTCCAAACTGTTCTATCAAAAAAAATGTTCAAGTCTGTGAGTTGAATGCACTCATCACACAGAAGTTTCTGAGAATGCTTCTGTTCAGTTTTTATGTGAAGATATTTCCTTTTCCAGCCTAGGCCTCAAACGGCTCCAAATATCCACTTGCAGATTCTACAAAAAGAGTGTTTCCAAACTTCTCTATCAATTGGTAGGTTCAACTCTGTGAGTTGAATGAACTCATCACAAAGAAGTTTCTGAGAATCCTTCTCTCTAGTTTTTATGTGAAGATATTTCCTTTTCCAACATACGCCTCAAGGTGCTCCGAATAAACACTTGCAGATTCTACAAACGTAATGTTTCCAAACTGTTCTATCAAAAGAAACGTTCAAGTCTGTGAGTTGAATGCACTCATCACACAGAAGTTTCTGAGAATGCTTCTGTCTAGTTTTTAGGTGAAGATATTTCCTTTTCCGGCATAGGCCTCAAAACGCTCCAAATATCCTCTTGCAGATTCTACAAAAAGAGTGTTTCAAAACTGTTCTATCAAAAGGAAGGTTCAACTCTGTGAGTTGAATGAATGCATCATGAAGAACTTTCTGAGAATGCTTCTCTGTAGTTTTTAGGTGAAGATATTCCATATCCCAGCACAGGCCTCGAAGTGCTCCAAATAACCACTTGCAGATTTTACCAAAAGAGTGTTTCAAAACTGCTCTTTCTACAGGTAAGTTCAAGTCTGTGAGTTGAATGCACTCAACACAAAGAAGTTTCTGAGAATGCTTCTGTTCAGTTTTTATGTGAAGATATTTCCTTTTCCAGCATAGGCCACAAACGGCTCCAAATATCCACTTGCAGATTCTACAAAAAGAGTGTTTCCAAACTTCTCTATCAATTGGTAGGTTCAACTCTGTGAGTTGAATGAACTCATCACAAAGAAGTTTCTGAGAATCCTTCTCTCTAGTTTTTATGTGAAGATATTTCCTTTTCCAACATAGGCCTCCAGGTGCTCCGAATAAACACTTGCAGATTCTACAAAGGTAATGTTTCCAAACTGTTCTATCAAAAGAAACGTTGAAGTCTGTGAGTTGAATGCACTCATCACACAGAAGTTTCTGAGAATGCTTCTGTCTAGTTTTTAGGTGAAGATATTTCCTTTTCCAGCATAGGCCTCAAAACGCTCCAAATGTCCTCTTGCAGATTCTACAAAAAGAGTGTTTCCAAACTGTTCTATCAAAAGGAAGGTTCAACTCTGTGAGTTGAATGAATGCATCGTGAAGAACTTTCTGAGAATGCTTCTCTGTAGTTTTTAGGTGAAGATATTCCATATCCCAGCACAGGCCTCGAAGTGCTCCAAATAACCACTTGCAGATTTTACCAAAAGAGTGTTTCAAAACTGCTCTTTCTACAGGTAAGTTCAAGTCTGTGAGTTGAATGCACTCAACACAAAGAAGTTTCTGAGAATGCTTCTGTTCAGTTTTTATGTGAAGATATTTCCTTTTCCAGCATAGGCCTCAAACGGCTCCAAATATCCCCTTGCAGATTCTACAAAAAGAGTGTTTCCAAACTTCTCTATCAATTGGTAGGTTCAACTCTGTGAGTTGAATGAACTCATCACAAAGAAGTTTCTGAGAATCCTTCTCTCTACGTTTTATGTGAAGATATTTCCTTTTCCAACATAGGCCTCAAGGTGCTCCGAATAACCACTTGCGGATTCTACAAACGTAATGTTTCCAAACTGTTCTATCAAAAGAAACGTTCAAGTCTGTGAGTTGAATGCACTCATCACACAGAAGTTTCTGAGAATGCTTCTGTCTAGTTTTTAGGTGAAGATATTTCCTTTTCCAGCATAGGCCTCAAAACGCTCCAAATATCCTCTTGCAGATTCTACAAAAAGAGTGTTTCAAAACTGTTCTATCAAAAGGAAGGTTCAACTCTGTGAGTTGAATGAATGCATCGTGAAGAACTTTCTGAGAATGCTTCTCTGTAGTTTTTAGGTGAAGATATTCCATATCCCAGCACAGGCCTCGAAGTGCTCCAAATAACCACTTGCAGATTTTACCAAAAGAGTGTTTCAAAACTGCTCTTTCTACAGGTAAGTTCAAGTCTGTGAGTTGAATGCACTCAACACAAAGAAGTTTCTGAGAATGCTTCTGTTCAGTTTTTATGTGAAGATATTTCCTTTTCCAGCATTGGCCTCAAACGGCTCCAAATATCCACTTGCAGATTCTACAAAAAGAGTGTTTCCAAACTTCTCTATCAATTGGTAGGTTCAACTCTGTGAGTTGAATGAACTCATCACAAAGAAGTTTCTGAGAATCCTTCTCTCTAGTTTTTATGTGAAGATATTTCCTTTTCCAACATAGACCTCAAGGTGCTCCGAATAAACACTTGCAGATTCTACAAAGGTAATGTTTCCAAACTGTTCTATCAAAAGAAACGTTCAATTCTGTGAGTTGAATGCACTCATCACACAGAAGTTTCTGAGAATGCTTCTGTCTAGTTTTTAGGTGAAGATATTTCCTTTTCCAGCATAGGCCTCAAAACGCTCCAAATATCCTCTTGCAGATTCTACAAAAAGAGTGTTTCCAAACTGTTCTATCAAAAGGAAGGTTCAACTCTGTGAGTTGAATGAATGCATCGTGAAGAACTTTCTGAGAATGCTTCTCTGTAGTTTTTAGGTGAAGATATTCCATATCCCAGCACAGGCCTCGAAGTGCTCCAAATAACCACTTGCAGATTTTACCAAAAGAGTGTTTCAAAACTGCTCTTTCTACAGGTAAGTTCAAGTCTGTGAGTTGAATGCACTCAACACAAAGAAGTTTCTGAGAATGCTTCCGTTCAGTTTTTATGTGAAGATATTTCCTTTTCCAGCATAGGCCACAAACGGCTCCAAATATCCACTTGCAGATTCTACAAAAAGAGTGTTTCCAAACTTCTCTATCAGTTGGTAGGTTCAACTCTGTGAGTTGAATGAACTCATCACAAAGAAGTTTCTGAGAATCCTTCTCTCTAGTTTTTATGTGAAGATATTTCCTTTTCCAACATAGGCCTCAAGGTGCTCCGAATAAACACTTGCAGATTCTACAAAGGTAATGTTTCCAAACTGTTCTATCAAAAGAAACGTTCAAGTCTGTGAGTTGAATGCACTCATCACACAGAAGTTTCTGAGAATGCTTCTGTCTAGTTTTTAGGTGAAGATATTTCCTTTTCCAGCATAGGCCTCAAAACGCTCCAAATATCCTCTTGCAGATTCTACAAAAAGAGTGTTTCCAAACTGTTCTATCAAAAGGAAGGTTCAACTCTGTGAGTTGAATGAATGCATCGTGAAGAACTTTCTGAGAATGCTTCTCTGTAGTTTGTAGGTGAAGATATTCCATATCCCAGCACAGGCCTCGAAGTGCTCCAAATAACCACTTGCAGATTTTACCAAAAGAGTGTTTCAAAACTGCTCTTTCTACAGGTAAGTTCAAGTCTGTGAGTTGAATGCACTCAACACAAAGAAGTTTCTGAGAATGCTTCTGTTCAGTTTTTATGTGAAGATATTTCCTTTTCCAGCATAGGCCTCAAACGGCTCCAAATATCCACTTGCAGATTCTACAAAAAGAGTGTTTCCAAACTTCTCTATCAATTGGTAGGTTCAACTCTGTGAGTTGAATGAACTCATCACAAAGAAGTTTCTGAGAATCCTTCTCTCTAGTTTTTATGCGAAGATATTTCCTTTTCCAACATAGGCCTCAAGGTGCTCCGAATAAACACTTGCAGATTCTACAAACGTAATGTTTCCAAACTGTTCTATCAAAAGAAACCTTCAAGTCTGCGAGTTGAATGCACTCATCACACAGAAGTTTCTGAGAATGCTTCTGTTCAGTTTTTATGTGAAGATATTTCCTTTTCCAGCCTAGGCCTCAAACGGCTCCAAATATCCACTTGCAGATTCTACAAAAAGAGTGTTTCCAAACTTCTCTATCAATTGGTAGGTTCAACTCTGTGAGTTGAATGAACTCATCACAAAGAAGTTTCTGAGAATCCTTCTCTCTAGTTTTTATGTGAAGATATTTCCTTTTCCAACATAGGCCTCAAGGTGCTCCGAATAAACACTTGCAGATTCTACAAAGGTAATGTTTCCAAACTGTTCTATCAAAAGAAACGTTCAATTCTGTGAGTTGAATGCACTCATCACACAGAAGTTTCTGAGAATGCTTCTGTCTAGTTTTTAGGTGAAGATATTTAATTTTCCAGCATAGGCCTCAAAACGCTCCAAATATCCTCTTGCAGATTCTACAAAAAGAGTGTTTCCAAACTGTTCTATCAAAAGGAAGGTTCAACTCTGTGAGTTGAATGAATGCATCGTGAAGAACTTTCTGAGAATGCTTCTCTGTAGTTTTTAGGTGAAGATATTCCATATCCCAGCACAGGCCTCGAAGTGCTCCAAATAACCACTTGCAGATTTTACCAAAAGAGTGTTTCAAAACTGCTCTTTCTACAGGTAAGTTCAAGTCTGTGAGTTGAATGCACTCAACACAAAGAAGTTTCTGAGAATGCTTCCGTTCAGTTTTTATGTGAAGATATTTCCTTTTCCAGCATAGGCCACAAACGGCTCCAAATATCCACTTGCAGATTCTACAAAAAGAGTGTTTCCAAACTTCTCTATCAGTTGGTAGGTTCAACTCTGTGAGTTGAATGAACTCATCACAAAGAAGTTTTTGAGAATCCTTCTCTCTAGTTTTTATGTGAAGATATTTCCTTTTCCAACATAGGCCTCAAGGTGCTCCGAATAAACACTTGCAGATTCTACAAAGGTAATGTTTCCAAACTGTTCTATCAAAAGAAACGTTCAAGTCTGTGAGTTGAATGCACTCATCACACAGAAGTTTCTGAGAATGCTTCTGTCTAGTTTTTAGGTGAAGATATTTCCTTTTCCAGCATAGGCCTCAAAACGCTCCAAATATCCTCTTGCAGATTCTACAAAAAGAGTGTTTCCAAACTGTTCTATCAAAAGGAAGGTTCAACTCTGTGAGTTGAATGAATGCATCGTGAAGAACTTTCTGAGAATGCTTCTCTGTAGTTTGTAGGTGAAGATATTCCATATCCCAGCACAGGCCTCGAAGTGCTCCAAATAACCACTTGCAGATTTTACCAAAAGAGTGTTTCAAAACTGCTCTTTCTACAGGTAAGTTCAAGTCTGTGAGTTGAATGCACTCAACACAAAGAAGTTTCTGAGAATGCTTCTGTTCAGTTTTTATGTGAAGATATTTCCTTTTCCAGCATAGGCCTCAAACGGCTCCAAATATCCACTTGCAGATTCTACAAAAAGAGTGTTTCCAAACTTCTCTATCAATTGGTAGGTTCAACTCTGTGAGTTGAATGAACTCATCACAAAGAAGTTTCTGAGAATCCTTCTCTCTAGTTTTTATGCGAAGATATTTCCTTTTCCAACATAGGCCTCAAGGTGCTCCGAATAAACACTTGCAGATTCTACAAACGTAATGTTTCCAAACTGTTCTATCAAAAGAAACCTTCAGGTCTGCGAGTTGAATGCACTCATCACACAGAAGTTTCTGAGAATGCTTCTGTTCAGTTTTTATGTGAAGATATTTCCTTTTCCAGCCTAGGCCTCAAACGGCTCCAAATATCCACTTGCAGATTCTACAAAAAGAGTGTTTCCAAACTTCTCTATCAATTGGTAGGTTCAACTCTGTGAGTTGAATGAACTCATCACAAAGAAGTTTCTGAGAATCCTTCTCTCTAGTTTTTATGTGAAGATATTTCCTTTTCCAACATACGCCTCAAGGTGCTCCGAATAAACACTTGCAGATTCTACAAACGTAATGTTTCCAAACTGTTCTATCAAAAGAAACGTTCAAGTCTGTGAGTTGAATGCACTCATCACACAGAAGTTTCTGAGAATGCTTCTGTCTAGTTTTTAGGTGAAGATATTTCCTTTTCCAGCATAGGCCCCAAAACGCTCCAAATATCCTCTTGCAGATTCTACAAAAAGAGTGTTTCCAAACTGTTCTATCAAAAGGAAGGTTCAACTCTGTGAGTTGAATGAATGCATCGTGAAGAACTTTCTGAGAATGCTTCTCTGTAGTTTTTAGGTGAAGATATTCCATATCCCAGCACAGGCCTCGAAGTGCTCCAAATAACCACTTGCAGATTTTACCAAAAGAGTGTTTCAAAACTGCTCTTTCTACAGGTAAGTTCAAGTCTGTGAGTTGAATGCACTCAACACAAAGAAGTTTCTGAGAATGCTTCTGTTCAGTTTTTATGTGAAGATATTTCCTTTTCCAGCATAGGCCTCAAACGGCTCCAAATATCCACTTGCAGTTTCTACAAAAAGAGTGTTTCCAAACTTCTCTATCAATTGGTAGGTTCAACTCTGTGAGTTGAATGAACTCATCACAAAGAAGTTTCTGAGAATCCTTCTCTCTAGTTTTTATGTGAAGATATTTCCTTTTCCAACATACGCCTCAAGGTGCTCCGAATAAACACTTGCAGATTCTACAAAGGTAATGTTTCCAAACTGTTCTATCAAAAGAAACGTTCAATTCTGTGAGTTGAATGCACTCATCACACAGAAGTTTCTGAGAATGCTTCTGTCTAGTTTTTAGGTGAAGATATTTCCTTTTCCAGCATAGGCCTCAAAACGCTCCAAATATCCTCTTGCAGATTCTACAAAAAGAGTGTTTCAAAACTGTTCTATCAAAAGGAAGGTTCAACTCTGTGAGTTGAATGAATGCATCGTGAAGAACTTTCTGAGAATGCTTCTCTGTAGTTTGTAGGTGAAGATATTCCATATCCCAGCACAGGCCTCGAAGTGCTCCAAATAACCACTTGCAGATTTTACCAAAAGAGTGTTTCAAAACTGCTCTTTCTACAGGTAAGTTCAAGTCTGTGAGTTGAATGCACTCAACACAAAGAAGTTTCTGAGAATGCTTCTGTTCAGTTTTTATGTGAAGATATTTCCTTTTCCAGCATAGGCCTCAAACGGCTCCAAATATCCACTTGCAGATTCTACAAAAAGAGTGTTTCCAAACTTCTCTATCAATTGGTAGGTTCAACTCTGTGAGTTGAATGAACTCATCACAAAGAAGTTTCTGAGAATCCTTCTCTCTAGTTTTTATGTGAAGATATTTCCTTTTCCAACATAGGCCTCAAGGTGCTCCGAATAAACACCTGCAGATTCTACAAACGTAATGTTTCCAAACTGTTCTATCAAAAGAAACGTTCAATTCTGTGAGTTGAATGCCCTCATCACACAGAAGTTTCTGAGCATGCTTCTGTCTAGTTCTTAGGTGAAGATATTTCCTTTTCCAGCATAGGCCTCAAAACGCTCCAAATATCCTCTTGCAGATTCTACAAAAAGAGTGTTTCAAAACTGTTCTATCAAAAGGAAGGTTCAACTCTGTGAGTTGAATGAACTCATCACAAAGAAGTTTCTGAGAATCCTTCTCTCTAGTTTTTATGTGAAGATATTTCCTTTACCAACATACGCCTCAAGGTGCTCCGAATAAACACTTGCAGATTCTACAAACGTAATGTTTCCAAACTGTTCTATCAAAAGAAACGTTCAAGTCTGTGAGTTGAATGCACTCATCACACAGAAGTTTCTGAGAATGCTTCTGTCTAGTTTTTAGGTGAAGATATTTCCTTTTCCAGCATAGGCCTCAAAACGCTCCAAATATCCTCTTGCAGATTCTACAAAAAGAGTGTTTCCAAACTGTTCTATCAAAAGGAAGGTTCAACTCTGTGAGTTGAATGAATGCATCGTGAAGAACTTTCTGAGAATGCTTCTCTGTAGTTTTTAGGTGAAGATATTCCATATCCCAGCACAGGCCTCGAAGTGCTCCAAATAACCACTTGCAGATTTTACCAAAAGAGTGTTTCAAAACTGCTCTTTCTACAGGTAAGTTCAAGTCTGTGAGTTGAATGCACTCAACACAAAGAAGTTTCTGAGAATGCTTCTGTTCAGTTTTTATGTGAAGATATTTCCTTTTCCAGCATAGGCCTCAAACGGCTCCAAATATCCACTTGCAGATTCTACAAAAAGAGTGTTTCCAAACTTCTCTATCAATTGGTAGGTTCAACTCTGTGAGTTGAATGAACTCATCACAAAGAAGTTTCTGAGAATCCTTCTCTCTAGTTTTTATGTGAAGATATTTCCTTTTCCAACATAGGCCTCAAGGTGCTCCGAATAACCACTTGCAGATTCTACAAACGTAATGTTTCCAAACTGTTCTATCAAAAGAAACGTTCAAGTCTGTGAGTTGAATGCACTCATCACACAGAAGTTTCTGAGAATGCTTCTGTCTAGTTTTTAGGTGAAGATATTTCCTTTTCCAGCATAGGCCTCAAAACGCTCCAAATATCCTCTTGCAGATTCTACAAAAAGAGTGTTTCAAAACTGTTCTATCAAAAGGAAGGTTCAACTCTGTGAGTTGAATGAATGCATCGTGAAGAACTTTCTGAGAATGCTTCTCTGTAGTTTGTAGGTGAAGATATTCCATATCCCAGCACAGGCCTCGAAGTGCTCCATATAACCACTTGCAGATTTTACCAAAAGAGTGTTTCAAAACTGCTCTTTCTACAGGTAAGTTCAAGTCTGTGAGTTGAATGCACTCAACACAAAGAAGTTTCTGAGAATGCTTCTGTTCAGTTTTTATGTGAAGATATTTCCTTTTCAAGCATAGGCCTCAAACGGCTCCAAATATCCACTTGCAGATTCTACAAAAAGAGTGTTTCCAAACTTCTCTATCAATTGGTAGGTTCAACTCTGTGAGTTGAATGAACTCATCACAAAGAAGTTTCTGAGAATCCTTCTCTCTAGTTTTTATGTGAAGATATTTCCTTTTCCAACATAGGCCTCAAGGTGCTCCGAATAAACACTTGCAGATTCTACAAAGGTAATGTTTACAAACTGTTCTATCAAAAGAAACGTTCAATTCTGTGAGTTGAATGCACTCATCACACAGAAGGTTCTGAGAATGCTTCTGTCTAGTTTTTAGGTGAAGATATTTCCTTTTCCAGCATAGGCCTCAAAACGCTCCAAATATCCTCTTGCAGATTCTACAAAAAGAGTGTTTCCAAACTGTTCTATCAAAAGGAAGGTTCAACTCTGTGAGTTGAATGAATGCATCGTGAAGAACTTTCTGAGAATGCTTCTCTGTAGTTTTTAGGTGAAGATATTCCATATCCCAGCACAGGCCTCGAAGTGCTCCAAATAACCCCTTGCAGATTTTACCAAAAGAGTGTTTCAAAACTGCTCTTTCTACAGGTAAGTTCCAGTCTGTGAGTTGAATGCACTCAACACAAAGAAGTTTCTGAGAATGCTTCTGTTCAGTTTTTATGTGAAGATATTTCCTTTTCCAGCATAGGCCTCAAACGGCTCCAAATATCCACTTGCAGATTCTACAAAAAGAGTGTTTCCAAACTTCTCTATCAATTGGTAGGTTCAACTCTGTGAGTTGAATGAACTCATCACAAAGAAGTTTCTGAGAATCCTTCTCTCTAGTTTTTATATGAAGATATTTCCTTTTCCAACATAGGCCTCAAGGTGCTCCGAATAAACACCTGCAGATTCTACAAACGTAATGTTTCCAAACTGTTCTATCAAAAGAAACGTTCAATTCTGTGAGTTGAATGCACTCATCACACAGAAGTTTCTGAGCATGCTTCTGTCTAGTTCTTAGGTGAAGATATTTCCTTTTCCAGCATAGGCCTCAAAACGCTCCAAATATCCTCTTTCAGATTCTACAAAAAGAGTGTTTCAAAACTGTTCTATCAAAAGGAAGGTTCAACTCTGTGAGTTGAATGAACTCATCACAAAGAAGTTTCTGAGAATCCTTCTCTCTAGTTTTTATGTGAAGATATTTCCTTTTCCAACATAGGCCTCAAGGTGCTCCGAATAACCACTTGCAGATTCTACAAACGTAATGTTTCCAAACTGTTCTATCAAAAGAAACGTTCAAGTCTGTGAGTTGAATGCACTCATCACACAGAAGTTTCTGAGAATGCTTCTGTCTAGTTTTTAGGTGAAGATATTTCCTTTTCCAGCATAGGCCTCAAAACGCTCCAAATATCCTCTTGCAGATTCTACAAAAAGAGTGTTTCAAAACTGTTCTATCAAAAGGAAGGTTCAACTCTGTGAGTTGAATGAATGCATCGTGAAGAACTTTCTGAGAATGCTTCTCTGTAGTTTTTAGGTGAAGATATTCCATATCCCAGCACAGGCCTCGAAGTGCTCCAAATAATCACTTGCAGAATTTACCAAAAGAGTGTTTCAAAACTGCTCTTTCTACACGTAAGTTCAAGTCTGTGAGTTGAATGCACTCAACACAAAGAAGTTTCTGAGAATGCTTCTGTTCAGTTTTTATGTGAAGATATTTCCTTTTCCAGCATAGGCCTCAAACGGCTCCAAACATCCACTTGCAGATTCTACAAAAAGATTGTTTCCAAACTTCTCTATCAATTGATAGGTTCAACTCTGTGAGTTGAATGAACTCATCACAAAGAAGTTTCTGAGAATCCTTCTCTCTAGTTTTTATGTGAAGATATTTCCTTTTCCAACATAGGCCTCAAGGTGCTCCGAATAAACACTTGCAGATTCTACAAAGGTAATGTTTCCAAACTGTTCTATCAAAAGAAACGTTCAAGTCTGTGAGTTGAATGCACTCATCACACAGAAGTTTCTGAGAATGCTTCTGTCTAGTTTTTAGGTGAAGATATTTCCTTTTCCAGCATAGGCCTCAAAACGCTCCAAATATCCTCTTGCAGATTCTACAAAAAGAGTGTTTCCAAACTGTTCTATCAAAAGGAAGGTTCAACTCTGTGAGTTGAATGAATGCATCGTGAAGAACTTTCTGAGAATGCTTCTCTGTAGTTTTTAGGTGAAGATATTCCATATCCCAGCACAGGCCTCGAAGTGCTCCAAATAACCACTTGCAGATTTTACCAAAAGAGTGTTTCAAAACTGCTCTTTCTACAGGTAAGTTCAAGTCTGTGAGTTGAATGCACTCAACACAAAGAAGTTTCTGAGAATGCTTCCGTTCAGTTTTTATGTGAAGATATTTCCTTTTCCAGCATAGGCCACAAACGGCTCCAAATATCCACTTGCAGATTCTACAAAAAGAGTGTTTCCAAACTTCTCTATCAGTTGGTAGGTTCAACTCTGTGAGTTGAATGAACTCATCACAAAGAAGTTTCTGAGAATCCTTCTCTCTAGTTTTTATGTGAAGATATTTCCTTTTCCAACATAGGCCTCAAGGTGCTCCGAATAAACACTTGCAGATTCTACAAACGTAATGTTTCCAAACTGTTCTATCAAAAGAAACGTTCAAGTCTGTGAGTTGAATGCACTCATCACACAGAAGTTTCTGAGAATGCTTCTGTCTAGTTTTTAGGTGAAGATATTTCCTTTTCCAGCATAGGCCTCAAAACGCTCCAAATATCCTCTTGCAGATTCTACAAAAAGAGTGTTTCCAAACTGTTCTATCAAAAGGAAGGTTCAACTCTGTGAGTTGAATGAATGCATCGTGAAGAACTTTCTGAGAATGCTTCTCTGTAGTTTTTAGGTGAAGATATTCCATATCCCAGCACAGGCCTCGAAGTGCTCCAAATAACCACTTGCAGATTTTACCAAAAGAGTGTTTCAAAACTGCTCTTTCTACAGGTAAGTTCCAGTCTGTGAGTTGAATGCACTCAACACAAAGAAGTTTCTGAGAATGCTTCTGTTCAGTTTTTATGTGAAGATATTTCCTTTTCCAGCATAGGCCTCAAACGGCTCCAAATATCCACTTGCAGATTCTACAAAAAGAGTGTTTCCAAACTTCTCTATCAATTGGTAGGTTCAACTCTGTGAGTTGAATGAACTCATCACAAAGAAGTTTCTGAGAATCCTTCTCTCTAGTTTTTATATGAAGATATTTCCTTTTCCAACATAGGCCTCAAGGTGCTCCGAATAAACACCTGCAGATTCTACAAACGTAATGTTTCCAAACTGTTCTATCAAAAGAAACGTTCAATTCTGTGAGTTGAATGCACTCATCACACAGAAGTTTCTGAGCATGCTTCTGTCTAGTTCTTAGGTGAAGATATTTCCTTTTCCAGCATAGGCCTCAAAACGCTCCAAATATCCTCTTTCAGATTCTACAAAAAGAGTGTTTCAAAACTGTTCTATCAAAAGGAAGGTTCAACTCTGTGAGTTGAATGAACTCATCACAAAGAAGTTTCTGAGAATCCTTCTCTCTAGTTTTTATGTGAAGATATTTCCTTTTCCAACATACGCCTCAAGGTGCTCCGAATAAACACTTGCAGATTCTACAAACGTAATGTTTCCAAACTGTTCTATCAAAAGAAACGTTCAAGTCTGTGAGTTGAATGCACTCATCACACAGAAGTTTCTGAGAATGCTTCTGTCTAGTTTTTAGGTGAAGATATTTCCTTTTCCAGCATAGGCCTCAAAACGCTCCAAATATCCTCTTGCAGATTCTACAAAAAGAGTGTTTCAAAACTGTTCTATCAAAAGGAAGGTTCAACTCTGTGAGTTGAATGAATGCATCGTGAAGAACTTTCTGAGAATGCTTCTCTGTAGTTTTTAGGTGAAGATATTCCATATCCCAGCACAGGCCTCGAAGTGGTCCAAATAACCACTTGCAGATTTTACCAAAAGAGTGTTTCAAAACTGCTCTTTCTACAGGTAAGTTCAAGTCTGTGAGTTGAATGCACTCAACACAAAGAAGTTTCTGAGAATGCTTCTGTTCAGTTTTTATGTGAAGATATTTCCTTTTCCAGCATAGGCCTCAAACGGCTCCAAATATCCACTTGCAGATTCTACAAAAAGAGTGTTTCCAAACTTCTCTATCAATTGGTAGGTTCAACTCTGTGAGTTGAATGAACTCATCACAAAGAAGTTTCTGAGAATCCTTCTCTCTAGTTTTTATGTGAAGATATTTCCTTTTCCAACATACGCCTCAAGGTGCTCCGAATAAACACTTGCAGATTCTACAAACGTAATGTTTCCAAACTGTTCTATCAAAAGAAACGTTCAAGTCTGTGAGTTGAATGCACTCATCACACAGAAGTTTCTGAGAATGCTTCTGTCTAGTTTTTAGGTGAAGATATTTCCTTTTCCAGCATAGGCCTCACAACGCTCCAAATATCCTCTTGCAGATTCTACAAAAAGAGTGTTTCAAAACTGTTCTATCAAATGGAAGGTTCAACTCTGTGAGTTGAATGAATGCATCGTGAAGAACTTTCTGAGAATGCTTCTCTGTAGTTTTTAGGTGAAGATATTCCATATCCCAGCACAGGCCTCGAAGTGCTCCAAATAACCACTTGCAGATATTACCAAAAGAGTGTTTCAAAACTGCTCTTTCTATAGGTAAGTTCAAGTCTGTGAGTTGAATGCACTCAACACAAAAAAGTTTCTGAGAATGCTTCTGTTCAGTTTTTATGTGAAGATATTTCCTTTTCCAGCATAGGCCTCAAACGGCTCCAAATATCCACTTGCAGATTCTACAAAAAGAGTGTTTCCAAACTTCTCTATCAATTGGTAGGTTCAACTCTGTGAGTTGAATGAACTCATCACAAAGAAGTTTCTGAGAATCCTTCTCTGTAGTTTTTATGCGAAGATATTTCCTTTTCCAACATAGGCCTCAAGGTGCTCCGAATAAACACTTGCAGATTCTACAAACGTAATGTTTCCAAACTGTTCTATCAAAAGAAACGTTCAAGTCTGCGAGTTGAATGCACTCATCACACAGAAGTTTCTGAGAATGCTTCTGTTCAGTTTTTATGTGAAGATATTTCCTTTTCCAGCCTAGGCCTCAAACGTCTCCAAATATCCACTTGCAGATTCTACAAAAAGAGTGTTTCAAAACTGTTCTATCAAAAGGAAGGTTCAACTCTGTGAGTTGAATGAATGCATCGTGAAGAACTTTCTGAGAATGCTTCTCTGTAGTTTTTAGGTGAAGATATTCCATATCCCAGCACAGGCCTCGAAGTGCTCCAAATAACCACTTGCAGATTTTACCAAAAGAGTGTTTCAAAACTGCTCTTTCTACAGGTAAGTTCAAGTCTGTGAGTTGAATGCACTCAACACAAAGTAGTTTCTGAGAATGCTTCTGTTCAGTTTTTATGTGAAGATATTTCCTTTTCCAGCATAGGCCTCAAACGGCTCCAAATATCCACTTGCAGATTCTACAAAAAGAGTGTTTCCAAACTTCTCTATCAATTGGTAGGTTCAACTCTGTGAGTTGAATGAACTCATCACAAAGAAGTTTCTGAGAATCCTTCTCTCTAGTTTTTATGTGAAGATATTTCCTTTTCCAACATACGCCTCAAGGTGCTCCGAATAAACACTTGCAGATTCTACAAACGTAATGTTTCCAAACTGTTCTATCAAAAGAAGCGTTCAATTCTGTGAGTTGAATGCACTCATCACACAGAAGTTTCTGAGAATGCTTCTGTCTAGTTTTTAGGTGAAGATATTTCCTTTTCCAGCATAGGCCTCAAAACGCTCCAAATATCCTCTTGCAGATTCTACAAAAAGAGTGTTTCAAAACTGTTCTATCAAAAGGAAGGTTCAACTCTGTGAGTTGAATGAACTCATCACAAAGAAGTTTCTGAGAATGCTTCTCTGTAGTTTTTAGGTGAAGATATTCCATATCCCAGCACAGGCCTCGAAGTGCTCCAAATAACCACTTGCAGATTTTACCAAAAGAGTGTTTCAAAACTGCTCTTTCTACAGGTAAGTTCAAGTCTGTGAGTTGAATGCACTCAACACAAAGAAGTTTCTGAGAATGCTTCTGTTCAGTTTTTATGTGAAGATATTTCCTTTTCCAGCATAGGCCTCAAACGGCTCCAAATATCCACTTGCAGATTCTACAAAAAGAGTGTTTCCAAACTTCTCTATCAATTGGTAGGTTCAACTCTGTGAGTTGAATGAACTCATCACAAAGAAGTTTCTGAGAATCCTTCTCTCTAGTTTTTATGCGAAGATATTTCCTTTTCCAACATAGGCCTCAAGGTGCTCCGAATAAACACTTGCAGATTCTACAAACGTCATGTTTCCAAACTGTTCTATCAAAAGAAACGTTCAAGTCTGTGAGGTGAATGCACTCATCACACAGAAGTTTCTGAGAATGCTTCTGTCTAGTTTTTAGGTGAAGATATTTCCTTTTCCAGCATAGGCCTCAAAACGCTCCAAATATCCTCCTGCAGATTCTACAAAAAGAGTGTTTCAAAACTGTTCTATCAAAAGGAAGGTTCAACTCTGTGAGTTGAATGAATGCATCGTGAAGAACTTTCTGAGAATGCTTCTCTGTAGTTTTTAGGTGAAGATATTCCATATCCCAGCACAGGCCTCGAAGTGCTCCAAATAACCACTTGCAGATTTTACCAAAAGAGTGTTTCAAAACTGCTCTTTCTACAGGTAAGTTCAAGTCTGTGAGTTGAATGCACTCAACACAAAGAAGTTTCTGAGAATGCTTCTGTTCAGTTTTTATGTGAAGATATTTCCTTTTCCAGCATAGGCCTCAAACGGCTCCAAATATCCACTTGCAGATTCTACAAAAAGAGTGTTTCCAAACTTCTCTATCAATTGGTAGGTTCAACTCTGTGAGTTGAATGAACTCATCACAAAGAAGTTTCTGAGAATCCTTCTCTGTAGTTTTTATGCGAAGATATTTCCTTTTCCAACATAGGCCTCAAGGTGCTCCGAATAAACACTTGCAGATTCTACAAACGTAATGTTTCCAAACTGTTCTATCAAAAGAAACGTTCAAGTCTGCGAGTTGAATGCACTCATCACACAGAAGTTTCTGAGAATGCTTCTGTTCAGTTTTTATGTGAAGATATTTCCTTTTCCAGCCTAGGCCTCAAACGTCTCCAAATATCCACTTGCAGATTCTACAAAAAGAGTGTTTCAAAACTGTTCTATCAAAAGGAAGGTTCAACTCTGTGAGTTGAATGAATGCATCGTGAAGAACTTTCTGAGAATGCTTCTCTGTAGTTTTTAGGTGAAGATATTCCATATCCCAGCACAGGCCTCGAAGTGCTCCAAATAACCACTTGCAGATTTTACCAAAAGAGTGTTTCAAAACTGCTCTTTCTACAGGTAAGTTCAAGTCTGTGAGTTGAATGCACTCAACACAAAGTAGTTTCTGAGAATGCTTCTGTTCAGTTTTTATGTGAAGATATTTCCTTTTCCAGCATAGGCCTCAAACGGCTCCAAATATCCACTTGCAGATTCTACAAAAAGAGTGTTTCCAAACTTCTCTATCAATTGGTAGGTTCAACTCTGTGAGTTGAATGAACTCATCACAAAGAAGTTTCTGAGAATCCTTCTCTCTAGTTTTTATGTGAAGATATTTCCTTTTCCAACATACGCCTCAAGGTGCTCCGAATAAACACTTGCAGATTCTACAAACGTAATGTTTCCAAACTGTTCTATCAAAAGAAGCGTTCAATTCTGTGAGTTGAATGCACTCATCACACAGAAGTTTCTGAGAATGCTTCTGTCTAGTTTTTAGGTGAAGATATTTCCTTTTCCAGCATAGGCCTCAAAACGCTCCAAATATCCTCTTGCAGATTCTACAAAAAGAGTGTTTCAAAACTGTTCTATCAAAAGGAAGGTTCAACTCTGTGAGTTGAATGAACTCATCACAAAGAAGTTTCTGAGAATGCTTCTCTGTAGTTTTTAGGTGAAGATATTCCATATCCCAGCACAGGCCTCGAAGTGCTCCAAATAACCACTTGCAGATTTTACCAAAAGAGTGTTTCAAAACTGCTCTTTCTACAGGTAAGTTCAAGTCTGTGAGTTGAATGCACTCAACACAAAGAAGTTTCTGAGAATGCTTCTGTTCAGTTTTTATGTGAAGATATTTCCTTTTCCAGCATAGGCCTCAAACGGCTCCAAATATCCACTTGCAGATTCTACAAAAAGAGTGTTTCCAAACTTCTCTATCAATTGGTAGGTTCAACTCTGTGAGTTGAATGAACTCATCACAAAGAAGTTTCTGAGAATCCTTCTCTCTAGTTTTTATGCGAAGATATTTCCTTTTCCAACATAGGCCTCAAGGTGCTCCGAATAAACACTTGCAGATTCTACAAACGTCATGTTTCCAAACTGTTCTATCAAAAGAAACGTTCAAGTCTGTGAGGTGAATGCACTCATCACACAGAAGTTTCTGAGAATGCTTCTGTCTAGTTTTTAGGTGAAGATATTTCCTTTTCCAGCATAGGCCTCAAAACGCTCCAAATATCCTCCTGCAGATTCTACAAAAAGAGTGTTTCAAAACTGTTCTATCAAAAGGAAGGTTCAACTCTGTGAGTTGAATGAATGCATCGTGAAGAACTTTCTGAGAATGCTTCTCTGTAGTTTTTAGGTGAAGATATTCCATATCCCAGCACAGGCCTCGAAGTGCTCCAAATAACCACTTGCAGATTTTACCAAAAGAGTGTTTCAAAACTGCTCTTTCTACAGGTAAGTTCAAGTCTGTGAGTTGAATGCACTCAACACAAAGAAGTTTCTGAGAATGCTTCTGTTCAGTTTTTATGTGAAGATATTTCCTTTTCCAGCATAGGCCTCAAACGGATCCAAATATCCACTTGCAGATTCTACAAAAAGAGTGTTTCCAAACTTCTCTATCAATTGGTAGGTTCAACTCTGTGAGTTGAATGAACTCATCACAACGAAGTTTCTGAGAATCCTTCTCTCTAGTTTTTATGTGAAGATATTTCCTTTTCCAACATAGGCCTCAAGGTGCTCCGGATAAACACCTGCAGATTCTACAAACGTAATGTTTCCAAACTGTTCTATCAAAAGAAACGTTCAATTCTGTGAGTTGAATGCACTCATCACACAGAAGTTTCTGAGAATGCTTCTGTCTAGTTCTTAGGTGAAGATATTTCCATTTCCAGCATAGGCCTCAAAATGCTCCAAATATCCTCTTGCAGATTCTACAAAAAGAGTGTTTCAAAACTCTTCTATCAAAAGGAAGGTTCAACTCTGTGAGTTGAATGAACTCATCACAAAGAAGTTTCTGAGAATCCTTCTCTCTAGTTTTTATGTGAAGATATTTCCTTTTCCAACATAGGCCTCAAGGTGCTCCGAATAAACACTTGCAGATTCTACAAACGTAATGTTTCCAAACTGTTCTATCAAAAGAAACGTTCAAGTCTGTGAGTTGAATGCACTCATCACACAGAAGTTTCTGAGAATGCTTCTGTCTAGTTTTTAGGTGAAGATATTTCCTTTTCCAGCATAGGCCTCAAAACGCTCCAAATATCCTCTTGCAGATTCTACAAAAAGAGTGTTTCCAAACTGTTCTATCAAAAGGAAGGTTCAACTCTGTGAGTTGAATGAATGCATCGTGAAGATCTTTCTGAGAATGCTTCTCTGTAGTTTGTAGGTGAAGATATTCCATATCCCAGCACAGGCCTCGAAGTGCTCCAAATAACCACTTGCAGATTTTACCAAAAGAGTGTTTCAAAACTGCTCTTTCTACAGGTAAGTTCAAGTCTGTGAGTTGAATGCACTCAACACAAAGAAGTTTCTGAGAATGCTTCTGTTCAGTTTTTATGTGAAGATATTTCCTTTTCCAGCATAGGCCTCAAACGGCTCCAAATATCCACTTGCAGATTCTACAAAAAGAGTGTTTCCAAACTTCTCTATCAATTGGTAGGTTCAATTCTGTGAGTTGAATGAACTCATCACAAAGAAGTTTCTGAGAATCCTTCTCTCTAGTTTTTATGTGAAGATATTTCCTTTTCCAACATAGGCCTCAAAGTGCTCCGAATAAACACTTGCAGATTCTACAAACGTAATGTTTCCAAACTGTTCTATCAAAAGAAACGTTCAAGTCTGTGACTTGAATGCACTCATCACACAGAAGTTTCTGAGAATTCTTCTGTCTAGTTTTTAGGTGAAGATATTTCCTTTTCCAGCATAAGCCTCAAAACGCTCCAAATATCCTCTTGCAGATTCTACAAAAAGAGTGTTTCAAAACTGTTCTATCAAAAGGAAGGTTCAACTCTGTGAGTTGAATGAATGCATCGTGAAGAACTTTCTGAGAATGCTTCTCTGTAGTTTTTAGGTGAAGATATTCCTTATCCCAGCACAGGCCTCGAAGTGCTCCAAATAACCACTTGCAGATTTTACCAAAAGAGTGTTTCAAAACTGCTCTTTCTTCAGGTAAGTTCAAGTCTGTGAGTTGAATGCACTCAACACAAAGAAGTTTCTGAGAATGCTTCTGTTCAGTTTTTATGTGAAGATATTTCCTTTTCCAGCATAGGCCTCAAACGGCTCCAAATATCCACTTGCAGATTCTACAAAAAGAGTGTTTCCAAACTTCTCTATCAGTTGGTAGGTTCAATTCTGTGAGTTGAATGAACTCATCACAAAGAAGTTTCTGAGAATCCTTCTCTCTAGTTTTTATGTGAAGATATTTCCTTTTCCAACATAGGCCTCAATGTGCTCCGAATAAACACTTGCAGATTCTACAAACGTAATGTTTCCAAACTGTTCTATCAAAAGAAACGTTCAAGTCTGTGAGTTGAATGCACTCATCACACAGAAGTTTCTGAGAATGCTTCTGTCTAGTTTTTAGGTGAAGATATTTCCTTTTCCAGCATAGGCCTCAAAACGCTCCAAATATCCTCTTGCAGATTCTACAAAAAGAGTGTTTCAAACCTGTTCTATCAAAAGGAAGGTTCAACTCTGTGAGTTGAATGAATGCATCGTGAAGAACTTTCTGAGAATGCTTCTCTGTAGTTTTTAGGTGAAGATATTCCATATCCCAGCACAGGCCTCGAAGTGCTCCAAATAACCACTTGCAGATTTTAACAAAAGAGTGTTTCAAAACTGCTCTTTCTACAGGTAAGTTCAAGTCTGTGAGTTGAATGCACTCAACACAAAGAAGTTTCTGAGAATGCTTCTGTTCAGTTTTTATGTGAAGATATTTCCTTTTCCAGCATAGGCCTCAAACGGCTCCAAATATCCACTTGCAGATTCTACAAAAAGAGTGTTTCCAAACTTCTCTATCAATTGGTAGGTTCAACTCTGTGAGTTGAATGAACTCATCACAAAGAAGTTTCTGAGAATCCTTCTCTCTAGTTTTTATGTGAAGATATTTCCTTTTCCAACATAGGCCTCAAGGTGCTCCGAATAAACACTTGCAGATTCTACAAACGTAATGTTTCCAAACTGTTCTATCAAAAGAAACGTTCAAGTCTGTGAGTTGAATGCACTCATCACACAGAAGTTTCTGAGAATGCTTCTGTCTAGTTTTTAGGTGAAGATATTTCCTTTTCCAGCATACGCCTCAAAACGCTCCAAATATCCTCTTGCAGATTCTACAAAAAGAGTGTTTCAAAACTGTTCTATCAAAAGGAAGGTTCAACTCTGTGAGTTGAATGAATGCATCGTGAAGAACTTTCTGAGAATGCTTCTCTGTAGTTTTTAGGTGAAGATATTCCATATCCCAGCACAGGCCTCGAAGTGCTCCAAATAACCACTTGCAGATTTTACCAAAAGAGTGTTTCAAAACTGCTCTTTCTACAGGTAAGTTCAAGTCTGTGAGTTGAATGCACTCAACACAAAGAAGTTTCTGAGAATGCTTCTGTTCAGTTTTTATGTGAAGGTATTTCCTTTTCCAGCATAGGCCTCAAACGGCTCCAAATATCCACTTGCAGATTCTACAAAAAGAGTGTTTCCAAACTTCTCTATCAATTGGTAGGTTCAACTCTGTGAGTTGAATGAACTCATCACAAAGAAGTTTCTGAGAATCCTTCTCTCTAGTTTTTATGTGAAGATATTTCCTTTTCCAACATAGGCCTCAATGTGCTCCGAATAAACACTTGCAGATTCTACAAACGTAATGTTTCCAAACTGTTCTATCAAAAGAAGCGTTCACGTCTGTGAGTTGAATGCACTCATCACACAGAAGTTTCTGAGAATGCTTCTGTCTAGTTTTTAGGTGAAGATATTTCCTTTTCCAGCATAGGCCTCAAAACGCTCCAAATATCCTCTTGCAGATTCTACAAAAAGAGTGTTTCCAAACTGTTCTATCAAAAGGAAGGTTCAACTCTGTGAGTTGAATGAATGCATCGTGAAGAACTTTCTGAGAATGCTTCTCTGTAGTTTGTAGGTGAAGATATTCCATATCCCAGCACAGGCCTCGAAGTGCTCCAAATAACCACTTGCAGATTTTACCAAAAGAGTGTTTCAAAACTGCTCTTTCTACAGGTAAGTTCAAGTCTGTGAGTTGAATGCACTCAACACAAAGAAGTTTCTGAGAATGCTTCTGTTCAGTTTTTATGTGAAGATATTTCCTTTTCCAGCCTAGGCCTCAAACGGCTCCAAATATCCACTTGCAGATTCTACAAAAAGAGTGTTTCCAAACTTCTCTATCAATTGGTAGGTTCAACTCTGTGAGTTGAATGAACTCATCACAAAGAAGTTTCTGAGAATCCTTCTCTCTAGTTTTTATGCGAAGATATTTCCTTTTCCAACATAGGCCTCAAGGTGCTCCGAATAAACACTTGCAGATTCTACAAACGTAATGTTTCCAAACTGTTCTATCAAAAGAAACGCTCAAGTCTGTGAGTTGAATGCACTCATCACACAGAAGTTTCTGAAAATGCTTCTGTTCCGTTTTTATGTGAAGATATTTCCTTTTCCAGCCTAGGCCTCAAACGGCTCCAAATATCCACTTGCAGATTCTACAAAAAGAGTGTTTCCAAACTTCTCTATCAATTGGTAGGTTCCACTCTGTGAGTTGAATGAACTCATCACAAAGAAGTTTCTGAGAATCCTTCTCTCTAGTTTTTATGTGAAGATATTTCCTTTTCCAACATACGCCTCAAGGTGCTCCGAATAAACACTTGCAGATTCTACAAACGTAATGTTTCCAAACTGTTCTATCAAAAGAAACGTTCAAGTCTGTGATTTGAATGCACTCATCACACAGAAGTTTCTGAGAATGCTTCTGTCTAGTTTTTAGGTGAAGATATTTCCTTTTCCAGCATAGGCCTCAAAACGCTCCAAATATCCTCTTGCAGATTCTACAAAAAGAGTGTTTCAAAACTGTTCTATCAAAAGGAAGGTTCAACTCTGTGAGTTGAATGAATGCATCGTGAAGAACTTTCTGAGAATGCTTCTCTGTAGTTTTTAGGTGAAGATATTCCATATCCCAGCACAGGCCTCGAAGTGCTCCAAATAACCACTTGCAGATTTTACCAAAAGAGTGTTTCAAAACTGCTCCTTCTATAGGTAAGTTCAAGTCTGTGAGTTGAATGCACTCAACACAAAGAAGTTTCTGAGAATGCTTCTATTCAGTTTTTATGTGAAGATATTTCCTTTTCCAGCATAGGCCTCAAACGGCTCCAAATATCCACTTGCAGATTCTACAAAAAGAGTGTTTCCAAACTTCTCTATCAATTGGTAGGTTCAACTCTGTGAGTTGAATGAACTCATCACAAAGAAGTTTCTGAGAATCCTTCTCTCTAGTTTTTATGTGAAGATATTTCCTTTTCCAACATAGGCCTCAAGGTGCTCCGAATAAACACTTGCAGATTCTACAAACGTAATGTTTCCAAACTGTTCTATCAAAAGAAACGTTCAAGTCTGTGAGTTGAATGCACTCATCACACAGAAGTTTCTGAGAATGCTTCTGTTCAGTTTTTATGTGAAGATATTTCCTTTTCCAGCCTAGGCCTCAAACGGCTCCAAATATCCACTTGCAGATTCTACAAAAAGAGTGTTTCCAAAATTCTCTATCAATTGGTAGGTTCAACTCTGTGAGTTGAATGAACTCATCACAAAGAAGTTTCTGAGAATCCTTCTCTCTAGTTTTTATGTGAAGATATTTCCTTTTGCAACATACGCCTCAAGGTGCTCCGAATAAACACTTGCAGATTCTACAAAAGTAATGTTTCCAAACTGTTCTGTCAAAAGAAACGTTCAAGTCTGTGAGTTGAATGCACTCATCACACAGAAGTTTCTGAGAATGCTTCTGTCTAGTTTTTAGGTGAAGATATTTCCTTTTCCAGCATAGGCCTCAAAACGCTCCAAATATCCTCTTGCAGATTCTACAAAAAGAGTGTTTCAAAACTGTTCTATCAAAAGGAAGGTTCAACTCTGTGAGTTGAATGAATGCATCGTGAAGAACTTTCTGAGAATGCTTCTCTGTAGTTTTTAGGTGAAGATATTCCATATCCCAGCACAGGCCTCGAAGTGCTCCAAATAACCACTTGCAGATTTTACCAAAAGATTGTTTCAAAACTGCTCTTTCTACAGGTAAGTTCAAGTCTGTGAGTTGAATGCACTCAACACAAAGAAGTTTCTGAGAATGCTTCTGTTCAGTTTTTATGTGAAGATATTTCCTTTTCCAGCATAGGCCTCAAACGGCTCCAAATATCCACTTGCAGATTCTACAAAAAGAGTGTTTCCAAACTTCTCTATCAATTGGTAGGTTCAACTCTGTGAGTTGAATGAACTCATCACAAAGAAGTTGCTGAGAATCCTTCTCTCTAGTTTTTATGTGAAGATATTTCCTTTTCCAACATAGGCCTCAATGTGCTCCGAATAAACACTTGCAGATTCTAACGTAATGTTTCCAAACTGTTCTATCAAAAGAAGCGTTCACGTCTGTGAGTTGAATGCACTCATCACACAGAAGTTTCTGAGAATGCTTCTGTCTAGTTTTTAGGTGAAGATATTTCCTTTTCCAGCATAGGCCTCAAAACGCTCCAAATATCCTCTTGCAGATTCTACAAAAAGAGTGTTTCCAAACTGTTCTATCAAAAGGAAGGTTCAACTCTGTGATTTGAATGAATGCATCGTGAAGAACTTTCTGAGAATGCTTCTCTGTAGTTTGTAGGTGAAGATATTCCATATCCCAGCACAGGCCTCGAAGTGCTCCAAATAACCACTTGCAGATTTTACCAAAAGAGTGTTTCAAAACTGCTCTTTCTACAGGTAAGTTCAAGTCTGTGAGTTGAATGCACTCAACACAAAGAAGTTTCTGAGAATGCTTCTGTTCCGTTTTTATGTGAAGATATTTCCTTTTCCAGCATAGGCCTCAAACGGCTCCAAATATCCACTTGCAGATTCTACAAAAAGAGTGTTTCCAAACTTCTCTCTCAATTGGTAGGTTCAACTCTGTGAGTTGAATGAACTCATCACAAAGAAGTTTCTGAGAATCCTTCTCTCTAGTTTTTATGTGAAGATATTTCCTTTTCCAACATTGGCCTCAAGGTGCTCCAAATAAACACTTGCAGATTCTACAAACGTAATGTTTCCAAACTGTTCTATCAAAAGAAACGTTCAAGTCTGTGACTTGAATGCACTCATCACACAGAAGTTTCTGAGAATTCTTCTGTCTAGTTTTTAGGTGAAGATATTTCCTTTTCCAGCATAGGCCTCAAAACGCTCCAAATATCCTCTTGCAGATTCTACAAAAAGAGTGTTTCAAAACTGTTCTATCAAAAGGAAGGTTCAACTCTGTGAGTTGAATGAATGCATCATGAAGAACTTTCTGAGAATGCTTCTCTGTAGTTTTTAGGTGAAGATATTCCATATCCCAGCACAGGCCTCGAAGTGCTCCAAATAACCACTTGCAGATTTTACCAAAAGAGTGTTTCAAAACTGCTCTTTCTACAGGTAAGTTCAAGTCTGTGAGTTGAATGCACTCAACACAAAGAAGTTTCTGAGAATGCTTCTGTTCAGTTTTTATGTGAAGATATTTCCTTTTCCAGCATAGGCCTCAAACGGCTCGAAATATCCACTTGCAGATTCTACAAAAAGAGTGTTTCCAAACTTCTCTATCAGTTGGTAGGTTCAACTCTGTGAGTTGAATGAACTCATCACAAAGAAGTTTCTGAGAATCCTTCTCTCTAGTTTTTATGCGAAGGTATTTCCTTTTCCAACATAGGCCTCAAGGTGCTCCGAATAAACACTTGCAGATTCTACAAACGTAATGTTTCCAAACTGTTCTATCAAAAGAAACGTTCAAGTCTGTGAGTTGAATGCACTCATCACACAGAAGTTTCTGAGAATGCTTCTGTTCCGTTTTTATGTGAAGATATTTCCTTTTCCAGCCTAGGCCTCAAACGGCTCCAAATATCCACTTGCAGATTCTACAAAAAGAGTGTTTCCAAACTTCTCTATCAATTGGTAGGTTCAACTCTGTGAGTTGAATGAACTCATCACAAAGAAGTTTCTGAGAATCCTTCTCTCTAGTTTTTATGTGAAGATATTTCCTTTTCCAACATAGGCCTCAAGGTGCTCCGAATAAACACTTGCAGATTCTACAAACGTAATGTTTCCAAACTGTTCTATCAAAAGAAACGTTCAAGTCTGTGAGTTGAATGCACTCATCACACAGAAGTTTCTGAGAATGCTTCTGTCTAGTTTTTAGGTGAAGATATTTCCTTTTCCATCATAGGCCTCAAAACGCTCCAAATATCCTCTTGCAGATTCTACAAAAAGAGTGTTTCAAAACTGTTCTATCAAAAGGAAGGTTCAACTCTGTGAGTTGAATGAATGCATCGTGAAGAACTTTCTGAGAATGCTTCTCTGTAGTTTGTAGGTGAAGATATTCCATATCCCAGCACAGGCCTCGAAGTGCTCCAAATAACCACTTGCAGATTTTACCAAAAGAGTGTTTCAAAACTGCTCTTTCTACAGGTAAGTTGCAGTCTGTGAGTTGAATGCACTCAACACAAAGAAGTTTCTGAGAATGCTTCTGTTCAGTTTTTAGGTGAAGATATTTCCTTTTCCAGCATAGGCCTCAAACGGCTCCAAATATACACTTGCAGATTCTACAAAAAGAGTGTTTCCAAACTTCTCTATCAATTGGTAGGTTCAACTCTGTGAGTTGAATGAACTCATCACAAAGAAGTTTCTGAGAATCCTTCTCTCTAGTTTTTATGTGAAGATATTTCCTTTTCCAACATAGGCCTCAAGGTGCTCCGAATAAACACCTGCAGATTCCACAAACGTAATGTTTCCAAACTGTTCTATCAAAAGAAACGTTCAATTCTGTGAGTTGAATGCACTCATCACACAGAAGTTTCTGAGAATGCTTCTGTCTAGTTCTTAGGTGAAGATATTTCCTTTTCCAGCATAGGCCTCAAAACGCTCCAAATATCCTCTTGCAGATTCTACAAAAAGAGTGTTTCAAAACTGTTCTATCAAAAGGAAGGTTCAACTCTGTGAGTTGAATGAACTCATCACAAAGAAGTTTCTGAGAATCCTTCTCTCTAGTTTTTATGTGAAGATATTTCCTTTTCCAACATACGCCTCAAGGTGCTCCGAATAAACACTTGCAGATTCTACAAACGTAATGTTTCCAAACTGTTCTGTCAAAAGAAACGTTCAAGTCTGTGAGTTGAATGCACTCATCACACAGAAGTTTCTGAGAATGCTTCTGTCTAGTTTTTAGGTGAAGATATTTCCTTTTCCAGCATAGGCCTCAAAACGCTCCAAATATCCTCTTGCAGATTCTACAAAAAGAGTGTTTCCAAACTGTTCTATCAAAAGGAAGGTTCAACTCTGTGAGTTGAATGAATGCATCATGAAGAACTTTCTGAGAATGCTTCTCTGTAGTTTGTAGGTGAAGATATTCCATATCCCAGCACAGGCCTCGAAGTGCTCCAAATAACCACTTGCAGATTTTACCAAAAGAGTGTTTCAAAACTGCTCTTTCTACAGGTAAGTTCAAGTCTGTGAGTTGAATGCACTCATCACACAGAAGTTTCTGAGAATGCTTCTGTCTAGTTTTTAGGTGGAGATATTTCCTTTTCCAGCATAGGCCTCAAAACGCTCCAAATATCCTCTTGCAGATTCTACAAAAAGAGTGTTTCAAAACTGTTCAATCAAAATGAAGGTTCAACTCTGTGAGTTGAATGAATGCATCGTGTAGAACTTTCTGAGACTGCTTCTCTGTAGTTTTTAGGTGAAGATATTCCATATCCCAGCACAGGCCTCGAAGTGCTCCAAATAACCACTTGCAGATTTTACCAAAAGAGTGTTTCAAAACTGCTCTTTCTACAGGTAAGTTCAAGTCTGTGAGTTGAATGCACTCAACACAAAGAAGTTTCTGAGAATGCTTCTGTTCAGTTTTTATGTGAAGATATTTCCTTTTCCAGCATAGGCCTCAAACGGCTCCAAATATCCACTTGCAGATTCTACAAAAAGAGTGTTTCCAAACTTCTCTATCAATTGGTAGGTTCAACTCTGTGAGTTGAATGAACTCATCACAAAGAAGTTTCTGAGAATCCTTCTCTCTAGTTTTTATGTGAAGATATTTCCTTTTCCAACATAGGCCTCAAGGTGCTCCGAATAAACAACTGCAGATTCTACAAACGTAATGTTTCCAAACTGTTCTATCAAAAGAAACGTTCAAGTCTGTGAGTTGAATGCACTCATCACACAGAAGTTTCTGAGAATGCTTCTGTCTAGTTTTTAGGTGAAGATATTTCCTTTTCCAGCATAGGCCTCAAAACGCTCCAAATATCCTCTTGCAGATTCTACAAAAAGAGTGTTTCAAAACTGTTCTATCAAAAAGAAGGTTCAAGTCAGTGAGTTGAATGAATGCATCGTGAAGAACTTTCTGAGAATGCTTCTCTGTAGTTTTTAGGTGAAGATATTCCATATCCCAGCACAGGCCTTGAAGTGCTCCAAATAACCACTTGCAGATTTTACCAAAAGAGTGTTTCAAAACTGCTCCTTCTATAGGTAAGTTCAAGTCTGTGAGTTGAATGCACTCAACACAAAGAAGTTTCTGAGAATGCTTCTGTTCAGTTTTTATGTGAAGATATTTCCTTTTCCAGCATAGGCCTCAAACGGCTCCAAATATCCACTTGCAGATTCTACAAAAAGAGTGTTTCCAAACTTCTCTATCAATTGGTAGGTTCAACTCTGTGAGTTGAATGAACTCATCACAAAGAAGTTTCTAAGAATCCTTCTCTCTAGTTTTTATGCGAAGATATTTCCTTTTCCAACATAGGCCTCAAGGTGCTCCGAATAAACACTTGCAGATTCTACAAACGTAATGTTTCCAAACTGTTCTATCAAAAAAAACGTTCAAGTCTGTGAGTTGAATGCACTCATCACACAGAAGTTTCTGAGAATGCTTCTGTTCAGTTTTTATGTGAAGATATTTCCTTTTCCAGCCTAGGCCTCAAACGGCTCCAAATATCCACTTGCAGATTCTACAAAAAGAGTGTTTCCAAACTTCTCTATCAATTGGTAGGTTCAACTCTGTGAGTTGAATGAACTCATCACAAAGAAGTTTCTGAGAATCCTTCTCTCTAGTTTTTATGTGAAGATATTTCCTTTTCCAACATACGCCTCAAGGTGCTCCGAATAAACACTTGCAGATTCTACAAACGTAATGTTTCCAAACTGTTCTATCAAAAGAAACGTTCAAGTCTGTGAGTTGAATGCACTCATCACACAGAAGTTTCTGAGAATGCTTCTGTCTAGTTTTTAGGTGAAGATATTTCCTTTTCCGGCATAGGCCTCAAAACGCTCCAAATATCCTCTTGCAGATTCTACAAAAAGAGTGTTTCAAAACTGTTCTATCAAAAGGAAGGTTCAACTCTGTGAGTTGAATGAATGCATCATGAAGAACTTTCTGAGAATGCTTCTCTGTAGTTTTTAGGTGAAGATATTCCATATCCCAGCACAGGCCTCGAAGTGCTCCAAATAACCACTTGCAGATTTTACCAAAAGAGTGTTTCAAAACTGCTCTTTCTACAGGTAAGTTCAAGTCTGTGAGTTGAATGCACTCAACACAAAGAAGTTTCTGAGAATGCTTCTGTTCAGTTTTTATGTGAAGATATTTCCTTTTCCAGCATAGGCCACAAACGGCTCCAAATATCCACTTGCAGATTCTACAAAAAGAGTGTTTCCAAACTTCTCTATCAATTGGTAGGTTCAACTCTGTGAGTTGAATGAACTCATCACAAAGAAGTTTCTGAGAATCCTTCTCTCTAGTTTTTATGTGAAGATATTTCCTTTTCCAACATAGGCCTCCAGGTGCTCCGAATAAACACTTGCAGATTCTACAAAGGTAATGTTTCCAAACTGTTCTATCAAAAGAAACGTTCAAGTCTGTGAGTTGAATGCACTCATCACACAGAAGTTTCTGAGAATGCTTCTGTCTAGTTTTTAGGTGAAGATATTTCCTTTTCCAGCATAGGCCTCAAAACGCTCCAAATGTCCTCTTGCAGATTCTACAAAAAGAGTGTTTCCAAACTGTTCTATCAAAAGGAAGGTTCAACTCTGTGAGTTGAATGAATGCATCGTGAAGAACTTTCTGAGAATGCTTCTCTGTAGTTTTTAGGTGAAGATATTCCATATCCCAGCACAGGCCTCGAAGTGCTCCAAATAACCACTTGCAGATTTTACCAAAAGAGTGTTTCAAAACTGCTCTTTCTACAGGTAAGTTCAAGTCTGTGAGTTGAATGCACTCAACACAAAGAAGTTTCTGAGAATGCTTCTGTTCAGTTTTTATGTGAAGATATTTCCTTTTCCAGCATAGGCCTCAAACGGCTCCAAATATCCCCTTGCAGATTCTACAAAAAGAGTGTTTCCAAACTTCTCTATCAATTGGTAGGTTCAACTCTGTGAGTTGAATGAACTCATCACAAAGAAGTTTCTGAGAATCCTTCTCTCTACGTTTTATGTGAAGATATTTCCTTTTCCAACATAGGCCTCAAGGTGCTCCGAATAACAACTTGCGGATTCTACAAACGTAATGTTTCCAAACTGTTCTATCAAAAGAAACGTTCAAGTCTGTGAGTTGAATGCACTCATCACACAGAAGTTTCTGAGAATGCTTCTGTCTAGTTTTTAGGTGAAGATATTTCCTTTTCCAGCATAGGCCTCAAAACGCTCCAAATATCCTCTTGCAGATTCTACAAAAAGAGTGTTTCCAAACTGTTCTATCAAAAGGAAGGTTCAACTCTGTGAGTTGAATGAATGCATCGTGAAGAACTTTCTGAGAATGCTTCTCTGTAGTTTTTAGGTGAAGATATTCCATATCCCAGCACAGGCCTCGAAGTGCTCCAAATAACCACTTGCAGATTTTACCAAAAGAGTGTTTCAAAACTGCTCTTTCTACAGGTAAGTTCAAGTCTGTGAGTTGAATGCACTCAACACAAAGAAGTTTCTGAGAATGCTTCTGTTCAGTTTTTATGTGAAGATATTTCCTTTTCCAGCATTGGCCTCAAACGGCTCCAAATATCCACTTGCAGATTCTACAAAAAGAGTGTTTCCAAACTTCTCTATCAATTGGTAGGTTCAACTCTGTGAGTTGAATGAACTCATCACAAAGAAGTTTCTGAGAATCCTTCTCTCTAGTTTTTATGTGAAGATATTTCCTTTTCCAACATAGGCCTCAAGGTGCTCCGAATAAACACTTGCAGATTCTACAAAGGTAATGTTTCCAAACTGTTCTATCAAAAGAAACGTTCAATTCTGTGAGTTGAATGCACTCATCACACAGAAGTTTCTGAGAATGCTTCTGTCTAGTTTTTAGGTGAAGATATTTCCTTTTCCAGCATAGGCCTCAAAACGCTCCAAATATCCTCTTGCAGATTCTACAAAAAGAGTGTTTCCAAACTGTTCTATCAAAAGGAAGGTTCAACTCTGTGAGTTGAATGAATGCATCGTGAAGAACTTTCTGAGAATGCTTCTCTGTAGTTTTTAGGTGAAGATATTCCATATCCCAGCACAGGCCTCGAAGTGCTCCAAATAACCACTTGCAGATTTTACCAAAAGAGTGTTTCAAAACTGCTCTTTCTACAGGTAAGTTCAAGTCTGTGAGTTGAATGCACTCAACACAAAGAAGTTTCTGAGAATGCTTCCGTTCAGTTTTTATGTGAAGATATTTCCTTTTCCAGCATAGGCCACAAACGGCTCCAAATATCCACTTGCAGATTCTACAAAAAGAGTGTTTCCAAACTTCTCTATCAGTTGGTAGGTTCAACTCTGTGAGTTGAATGAACTCATCACAAAGAAGTTTCTGAGAATCCTTCTCTCTAGTTTTTATGTGAAGATATTTCCTTTTCCAACATAGGCCTCAAGGTGCTCCGAATAAACACTTGCAGATTCTACAAAGGTAATGTTTCCAAACTGTTCTATCAAAAGAAACGTTCAAGTCTGTGAGTTGAATGCACTCATCACACAGAAGTTTCTGAGAATGCTTCTGTCTAGTTTTTAGGTGAAGATATTTCCTTTTCCAGCATAGGCCTCAAAACGCTCCAAATATCCTCTTGCAGATTCTACAAAAAGAGTGTTTCCAAACTGTTCTATCAAAAGGAAGGTTCAACTCTGTGAGTTGAATGAATGCATCGTGAAGAACTTTCTGAGAATGCTTCTCTGTAGTTTGTAGGTGAAGATATTCCATATCCCAGCACAGGCCTCGAAGTGCTCCAAATAACCACTTGCAGATTTTACCAAAAGAGTGTTTCAAAACTGCTCTTTCTACAGGTAGTTCAAGTCTGTGAGTTGAATGCACTCAACACAAAGAAGTTTCTGAGAATGCTTCTGTTCAGTTTTTATGTGAAGATATTTCCTTTTCCAGCATAGGCCTCAAACGGCTCCAAATATCCACTTGCAGATTCTACAAAAAGAGTGTTTCCAAACTTCTCTATCAATTGGTAGGTTCAACTCTGTGAGTTGAATGAACTCATCACAAAGAAGTTTCTGAGAATCCTTCTCTCTAGTTTTTATGCGAAGATATTTCCTTTTCCAACATAGGCCTCAAGGTGCTCCGAATAAACACTTGCAGATTCTACAAACGTAATGTTTCCAAACTGTTCTATCAAAAGAAACCTTCAAGTCTGCGAGTTGAATGCACTCATCACACAGAAGTTTCTGAGAATGCTTCTGTTCAGTTTTTATGTGAAGATATTTCCTTTTCCAGCCTAGGCCTCAAACGGCTCCAAATATCCACTTGCAGATTCTACAAAAAGAGTGTTTCCAAACTTCTCTATCAATTGGTAGGTTCAACTCTGTGAGTTGAATGAACTCATCACAAAGAAGTTTCTGAGAATCCTTCTCTCTAGTTTTTATGTGAAGATATTTCCTTTTCCAACATAGGCCTCAAGGTGCTCCGAATAAACACTTGCAGATTCTACAAAGGTAATGTTTCCAAACTGTTCTATCAAAAGAAACGTTCAATTCTGTGAGTTGAATGCACTCATCACACAGAAGTTTCTGAGAATGCTTCTGTCTAGTTTTTAGGTGAAGATATTTCCTTTTCCAGCATAGGCCTCAAAACGCTCCAAATATCCTCTTGCAGATTCTACAAAAAGAGTGTTTCCAAACTGTTCTATCAAAAGGAAGGTTCAACTCTGTGAGTTGAATGAATGCATCGTGAAGAACTTTCTGAGAATGCTTCTCTGTAGTTTTTAGGTGAAGATATTCCATATCCCAGCACAGGCCTCGAAGTGCTCCAAATAACCACTTGCAGATTTTACCAAAAGAGTGTTTCAAAACTGCTCTTTCTACAGGTAAGTTCAAGTCTGTGAGTTGAATGCACTCAACACAAAGAAGTTTCTGAGAATGCTTCCGTTCAGTTTTTATGTGAAGATATTTCCTTTTCCAGCATAGGCCACAAACGGCTCCAAATATCCACTTGCAGATTCTACAAAAAGAGTGTTTCCAAACTTCTCTATCAGTTGGTAGGTTCAACTCTGTGAGTTGAATGAACTCATCACAAAGAAGTTTCTGAGAATCCTTCTCTCTAGTTTTTATGTGAAGATATTTCCTTTTCCAACATAGGCCTCAAGGTGCTCCGAATAAACACCTGCAGATTCTACAAACGTAATGTTTCCAAACTGTTCTATCAAAAGAAACGTTCAATTCTGTGAGTTGAATGCCCTCATCACACAGAAGTTTCTGAGCATGCTTCTGTCTAGTTCTTAGGTGAAGATATTTCCTTTTCCAGCATAGGCCTCAAAACGCTCCAAATATCCTCTTGCAGATTCTACAAAAAGAGTGTTTCAAAACTGTTCTATCAAAAGGAAGGTTCAACTCTGTGAGTTGAATGAACTCATCACAAAGAAGTTTCTGAGAATCCTTCTCTCTAGTTTTTATGTGAAGATATTTCCTTTACCAACATACGCCTCAAGGTGCTCCGAATAAACACTTGCAGATTCTACAAACGTAATGTTTCCAAACTGTTCTATCAAAAGAAACGTTCAAGTCTGTGAGTTGAATGCACTCATCACACAGAAGTTTCTGAGAATGCTTCTGTCTAGTTTTTAGGTGAAGATATTTCCTTTTCCAGCATAGGCCTCAAAACGCTCCAAATATCCTCTTGCAGATTCTACAAAAAGAGTGTTTCCAAACTGTTCTATCAAAAGGAAGGTTCAACTCTGTGAGTTGAATGAATGCATCGTGAAGAACTTTCTGAGAATGCTTCTCTGTAGTTTTTAGGTGAAGATATTCCATATCCCAGCACAGGCCTCGAAGTGCTCCAAATAACCACTTGCAGATTTTACCAAAAGAGTGTTTCAAAACTGCTCTTTCTACAGGTAAGTTCAAGTCTGTGAGTTGAATGCACTCAACACAAAGAAGTTTCTGAGAATGCTTCTGTTCAGTTTTTATGTGAAGATATTTCCTTTTCCAGCATAGGCCTCAAACGGCTCCAAATATCCACTTGCAGATTCTACAAAAAGAGTGTTTCCAAACTTCTCTATCAATTGGTAGGTTCAACTCTGTGAGTTGAATGAACTCATCACAAAGAAGTTTCTGAGAATCCTTCTCTCTAGTTTTTATGTGAAGATATTTCCTTTTCCAACATAGGCCTCAAGGTGCTCCGAATAAACACTTGCAGATTCTACAAAGGTAATGTTTACAAACTGTTCTATCAAAAGAAACGTTCAATTCTGTGAGTTGAATGCACTCATCACACAGAAGGTTCTGAGAATGCTTCTGTCTAGTTTTTAGGTGAAGATATTTCCTTTTCCAGCATAGGCCTCAAAACGCTCCAAATATCCTCTTGCAGATTCTACAAAAAGAGTGTTTCCAAACTGTTCTATCAAAAGGAAGGTTCAACTCTGTGAGTTGAATGAATGCATCGTGAAGAACTTTCTGAGAATGCTTCTCTGTAGTTTTTAGGTGAAGATATTCCATATCCCAGCACAGGCCTCGAAGTGCTCCAAATAACCCCTTGCAGATTTTACCAAAAGAGTGTTTCAAAACTGCTCTTTCTACAGGTAAGTTCCAGTCTGTGAGTTGAATGCACTCAACACAAAGAAGTTTCTGAGAATGCTTCTGTTCAGTTTTTATGTGAAGATATTTCCTTTTCCAGCATAGGCCTCAAACGGCTCCAAATATCCACTTGCAGATTCTACAAAAAGAGTGTTTCCAAACTTCTCTATCAATTGGTAGGTTCAACTCTGTGAGTTGAATGAACTCATCACAAAGAAGTTTCTGAGAATCCTTCTCTCTAGTTTTTATATGAAGATATTTCCTTTTCCAACATAGGCCTCAAGGTGCTCCGAATAAACACCTGCAGATTCTACAAACGTAATGTTTCCAAACTGTTCTATCAAAAGAAACGTTCAATTCTGTGAGTTGAATGCACTCATCACACAGAAGTTTCTGAGCATGCTTCTGTCTAGTTCTTAGGTGAAGATATTTCCTTTTCCAGCATAGGCCTCAAAACGCTCCAAATATCCTCTTTCAGATTCTACAAAAAGAGTGTTTCAAAACTGTTCTATCAAAAGGAAGGTTCAACTCTGTGAGTTGAATGAACTCATCACAAAGAAGTTTCTGAGAATCCTTCTCTCTAGTTTTTATGTGAAGATATTTCCTTTTCCAACATAGGCCTCAAGGTGCTCCGAATAACCACTTGCAGATTCTACAAACGTAATGTTTCCAAACTGTTCTATCAAAAGAAACGTTCAAGTCTGTGAGTTGAATGCACTCATCACACAGAAGTTTCTGAGAATGCTTCTGTCTAGTTTTTAGGTGAAGATATTTCCTTTTCCAGCATAGGCCTCAAAACGCTCCAAATATCCTCTTGCAGATTCTACAAAAAGAGTGTTTCAAAACTGTTCTATCAAAAGGAAGGTTCAACTCTGTGAGTTGAATGAATGCATCGTGAAGAACTTTCTGAGAATGCTTCTCTGTAGTTTTTAGGTGAAGATATTCCATATCCCAGCACAGGCCTCGAAGTGCTCCAAATAATCACTTGCAGAATTTACCAAAAGAGTGTTTCAAAACTGCTCTTTCTACACGTAAGTTCAAGTCTGTGAGTTGAATGCACTCAACACAAAGAAGTTTCTGAGAATGCTTCTGTTCAGTTTTTATGTGAAGATATTTCCTTTTCCAGCATAGGCCTCAAACGGCTCCAAACATCCACTTGCAGATTCTACAAAAAGATTGTTTCCAAACTTCTCTATCAATTGATAGGTTCAACTCTGTGAGTTGAATGAACTCATCACAAAGAAGTTTCTGAGAATCCTTCTCTCTAGTTTTTATGTGAAGATATTTCCTTTTCCAACATAGGCCTCAAGGTGCTCCGAATAAACACTTGCAGATTCTACAAAGGTAATGTTTCCAAACTGTTCTATCAAAAGAAACGTTCAAGTCTGTGAGTTGAATGCACTCATCACACAGAAGTTTCTGAGAATGCTTCTGTCTAGTTTTTAGGTGAAGATATTTCCTTTTCCAGCATAGGCCTCAAAACGCTCCAAATATCCTCTTGCAGATTCTACAAAAAGAGTGTTTCCAAACTGTTCTATCAAAAGGAAGGTTCAACTCTGTGAGTTGAATGAATGCATCGTGAAGAACTTTCTGAGAATGCTTCTCTGTAGTTTTTAGGTGAAGATATTCCATATCCCAGCACAGGCCTCGAAGTGCTCCAAATAACCACTTGCAGATTTTACCAAAAGAGTGTTTCAAAACTGCTCTTTCTACAGGTAAGTTCAAGTCTGTGAGTTGAATGCACTCAACACAAAGAAGTTTCTGAGAATGCTTCCGTTCAGTTTTTATGTGAAGATATTTCCTTTTCCAGCATAGGCCACAAACGGCTCCAAATATCCACTTGCAGATTCTACAAAAAGAGTGTTTCCAAACTTCTCTATCAGTTGGTAGGTTCAACTCTGTGAGTTGAATGAACTCATCACAAAGAAGTTTCTGAGAATCCTTCTCTCTAGTTTTTATGTGAAGATATTTCCTTTTCCAACATAGGCCTCAAGGTGCTCCGAATAAACACTTGCAGATTCTACAAACGTAATGTTTCCAAACTGTTCTATCAAAAGAAACGTTCAAGTCTGTTAGTTGAATGCACTCATCACACAGAAGTTTCTGAGAATGCTTCTGTCTAGTTTTTAGGTGAAGATATTTCCTTTTCCAGCATAGGCCTCAAAACGCTCCAAATATCCTCTTGCAGATTGTGCAAAAAGAGTGTTTCAAAACTGTTCTATCAAAAGGAAGGTTCAACTCTGTGAGTTGAATGAATGCATCGTGAAGAGCTTTCTGAGAATGCTTCTCTGTAGTTTTTAGGTGAAGATATTCCATATCCCAGCACAGGCCTCGAAGTGCTCCAAATAACCACTTGCAGATTTTACCAAAAGAGTGTTTCAAAACTGCTCTTTCTACAGGTAAGTTCCAGTCTGTGAGTTGAATGCACTCAACACAAAGAAGTTTCTGAGAATGCTTCTGTTCAGTTTTTATGTGAAGATATTTCCTTTTCCAGCATAGGCCTCAAACGGCTCCAAATATCCACTTGCAGATTCTACAAAAAGAGTGTTTCCAAACTTCTCTATCAATTGGTAGGTTCAACTCTGTGAGTTGAATGAACTCATCACAAAGAAGTTTCTGAGAATCCTTCTCTCTAGTTTTTATGTGAAGATATTTCCTTTTCCAACATAGGCCTCAAGGTGCTCCGAATAAACACCTGCAGATTCTACAAACGTAATGTTTCCAAACTGTTCTATCAAAAGAAACGTTCAATTCTGTGAGTTGAATGCACTCATCACACAGAAGTTTCTGAGAATGCTTCTGTCTAGTTCTTAGGTGAAGATATTTCCTTTTCCAGCATAGGCCTCAAAACGCTTCAAATATCCTCTTGCAGATTCTACAAAAAGGGTGTTTCAAAACTGTTCTATCAAAAGGAAGGTTCAACTCTGTGAGTTGAATGAACTCATCACAAAGAAGTTTCTGAGAATCCTTCTCTCTAGTTTTTATGTGAAGATATTTCCTTTTCCAACATACGCCTGAAGGTGCTCCGAATAAACACTTGCAGATTCTACAAACGTAATGTTTCCAAACTGTTCTATCAAAAGAAACGTTCAAGTCTGTGAGTTGAATGCACTCATCACACAGAAGTTTCTGAGAATGCTTCTGTCTAGTTTTTAGGTAAAGATATTTCCTTTTCCAGCATAGGCCTCAAAACGCTCCAAATATCCTCTTGCAGATTCTACAAAAAGAGTGTTTCCAAACTGTTCTATCAAAAGGAAGGTTCAACTCTGTGAGTTGAATGAATGCACCGTGAAGAACTTTCTGAGAATGCTTCTCTGTAGTTTTTAGGTGAAGATATTCCATATCCCAGCACAGGCCTCGAAGTGCTCCAAATAACCACTTGCAGATTTTACCAAAAGAGTGTTTCAAAACTGCTCTTTCTACAGGTAAGTTCAAGTCTGTGAGTTGAATGCACTCAACACAAAGAAGTTTCTGAGAATGCTTCTGTTCAGTTTTTATGTGAAGATATTTCCTTTTCCAGCATAGGCCTCAAACGGCTCCAAATATCCACTTGCAGATTCTACAAAAAGAGTGTTTCCAAACTTCTCTATGAATTGGTAGGTTCAACTCTGTGAGTTGAATGAACTCATCACAAAGAAGTTTCTGAGAATCCTTCTCTCTAGTTTTTATGTGAAGATATTTCCTTTTCCAACATAGGCCTCAAGGTGCTCCGAATAACCACTTGCAGATTCTACAAACGTAATGTTTCCAAACTGTTCTATCAAAAGAAACGTTCAAGTCTGTGAGTTGAATGCACTCATCACACAGAAGTTTCTGAGAATGCTTCTGTCTAGTTTTTAGGTGAAGATATTTCCTTTTCCAGCATAGGCCTCAAAACGCTCCAAATATCCTCTTGCAGATTCTACAAAAAGAGTGTTTCAAAACTGTTCTATCAAAAGGAAGGTTCAACTCTGTGAGTTGAATGAATGCATCGTGAAGAACTTTCTGAGAATGCTTCTCTGTAGTTTTTAGGTGAAGATATTCCATATCCCAGCACAGGCCTCGAAGTGCTCCAAATAATCACTTGCAGAATTTACCAAAAGAGTGTTTCAAAACTGCTCTTTCTACACATAAGTTCAAGTCTGTGAGTTGAATGCACTCAACACAAAGAAGTTTCTGAGAATGCTTCTGTTCAGTTTTTATGTGAAGATATTTCCTTTTCCAGCATAGGCCTCAAACGGCTCCAAACATCCACTTGCAGATTCTACAAAAAGATTGTTTCCAATCTTCTCTATCAATTGATAGGTTCAACTCTGTGAGTTGAATGAACTCATCACAAAGAAGTTTCTGAGAATCCTTCTCTCTAGTTTGTATGTGAAGATATTTCCTTTTCCAACATAGGCCTCAAGGTGCTCCGAATAAACACTTGCAGATTCTACAAAGGTAATGTTTCCAAACTGTTCTATCAAAAGAAACGTTCAAGTCTGTGAGTTGAATGCACTCATCACACAGAAGTTTCTGAGAATGCTTCTGTCTAGTTTTTAGGTGAAGATATTTCCTTTTCCAGCATAGGCCTCAAAACGCTCCAAATATCCTCTTGCAGATTCTACAAAAAGAGTGTTTCCAAACTGTTCTATCAAAAGGAAGGTTCAACTCTGTGAGTTGAATGAATGCATCGTGAAGAACTTTCTGAGAATGCTTCTCTGTAGTTTTTAGGTGAAGATATTCCATATCCCAGCACAGGCCTCGAAGTGCTCCAAATAACCACTTGCAGATTTTACCAAAAGAGTGTTTCAAAACTGCTCTTTCTACAGGTAAGTTCAAGTCTGTGAGTTGAATGCACTCAACACAAAGAAGTTTCTGAGAATGCTTCCGTTCAGTTTTTATGTGAAGATATTTCCTTTTCCAGCATAGGCCACAAACGGCTCCAAATATCCACTTGCAGATTCTACAAAAAGAGTGTTTCCAAACTTCTCTATCAGTTGGTAGGTTCAACTCTGTGAGTTGAATGAACTCATCACAAAGAAGTTTCTGAGAATCCTTCTCTCTAGTTTTTATGTGAAGATATTTCCTTTTCCAACATAGGCCTCAAGGTGCTCCGAATAAACACTTGCAGATTCTACAAAGGTAATGTTTCCAAACTGTTCTATCAAAAGAAACGTTCAAGTCTGTGAGTTGAATGCACTCATCACACAGAAGTTTCTGAGAATGCTTCTGTCTAGTTTTTAGGTGAAGATATTTCCTTTTCCAGCATAGGCCTCAAAACGCTCCAAATATCCTCTTGCAGATTCTACAAAAAGAGTGTTTCCAAACTGTTCTATCAAAAGGAAGGTTCAACTCTGTGAGTTGAATGAATGCATCGTGAAGAACTTTCTGAGAATGCTTCTCTGTAGTTTGTAGGTGAAGATATTCCATATCCCAGCACAGGCCTCGAAGTGCTCCAAATAACCACTTGCAGATTTTACCAAAAGAGTGTTTCAAAACTGCTCTTTCTACAGGTAAGTTCCAGTCTGTGAGTTGAATGCACTCAACACAAAGAAGTTTCTGAGAATGCTTCTGTTCAGTTTTTATGTGAAGATATTTCCTTTTCCAGCATAGGCCTCAAACGGCTCCAAATATCCACTTGCAGATTCTACAAAAAGAGTGTTTCCAAACTTCTCTATCAATTGGTAGGTTCAACTCTGTGAGTTGAATGAACTCATCACAAAGAAGTTTCTGAGAATCCTTCTCTCTAGTTTTTATGCGAAGATATTTCCTTTTCCAACATAGGCCTCAAGGTGCTCCGAATAAACACTTGCAGATTCTACAAACGTAATGTTTCCAAACTGTTCTATCAAAAGAAACCTTCAAGTCTGCGAGTTGAATACACTCATCACACAGAAGTTTCTGAGAATGCTTCTGTTCAGTTTTTATGTGAAGATATTTCCTTTTCCAGCCTAGGCCTCAAACGGCTCAAATATCCACTTGCAGATTCTACAAAAAGAGTGTTTCCAAACTTCTCTATCAATTGGTAGGTTCAACTCTGTGAGTTGAATGAACTCATCACAAAGAAGTTTCTGAGAATCCTTCTCTCTAGTTTTTATGTGAAGATATTTCCTTTTCCAACATACGCCTCAAGGTGCTCCGAATAAACACTTGCAGATTCTACAAACGTAATGTTTCCAAACTGTTCTATCAAAAGAAACGTTCAAGTCTGTGAGTTGAATGCACTCATCACACAGAAGTTTCTGAGAATGCTTCTGTCTAGTTTTTAGGTGAAGATATTTCCTTTTCCAGCATAGGCCTCAAAACGCTCCAAATATCCTCTTGCAGATTCTACAAAAAGAGTGTTTCCAAACTGTTCTATCAAAAGGAAGGTTCAACTCTGTGAGTTGAATGAATGCATCGTGAAGAACTTTCTGAGAATGCTTCTCTGTAGTTTTTAGGTGAAGATATTCCATATCCCAGCACAGGCCTCGAAGTGCTCCAAATAACCACTTGCAGATTTTACCAAAAGAGTGTTTCAAAACTGCTCTTTCTACAGGTAAGTTCAAGTCTGTGAGTTGAATGCACTCAACACAAAGAAGTTTCTGAGAATGCTTCTGTTCAGTTTTTATGTGAAGATATTTCCTTTTCCAGCATAGGCCTCAAACGGCTCCAAATATCCACTTGCAGATTCTACAAAAAGAGTGTTTCCAAACTTCTCTATCAATTGGTAGGTTCAACTCTGTGAGTTGAATGAACTCATCACAAAGAAGTTTCTGAGAATCCTTCTCTCTAGTTTTTATGTGAAGATATTTCCTTTTCCAACATACGCCTCAAGGTGCTCCGAATAAACACTTGCAGATTCTACAAAGGTAATGTTTCCAAACTGTTCTATCAAAAGAAACGTTCAAGTCTGTGAGTTGAATGCACTCATCACACAGAAGTTTCTGAGAATGCTTCTGTCTAGTTTTTAGGTGAAGATATTTCCTTTTCCAGCATAGGCCTCAAAACGCTCCAAATATCCTCTTGCAGATTCTACAAAAAGAGTGTTTCCAAACTGTTCTATCAAAAGGAAGGTTCAACTCTGTGAGTTGAATGAATGCATCGTGAAGAACTTTCTGAGAATGCTTCTCTGTAGTTTGTAGGTGAAGATATTCCATATCCCAGCACAGGCCTCGAAGTGCTCCAAATAAATACTTGCAGATTTTACCAAAAGAGTGTTTCAAAACTGCTCTTTCTACAGGTAAGTTCAAGTCTGTGAGTTGAATGCACTCAACACAAAGAAGTTTCTGAGAATGCTTCTGTTCAGTTTTTATGTGAAGATATTTCCTTTTCCAGCATAGGCCTCAAACGGCTCCAAATATCCACTTGCAGATTCTACAAAAAGAGTGTTTCCAAACTTCTCTATCAATTGGTAGGTTCAACTCTGTGAGTTGAATGAACTCATCACAAAGAAGTTTCTGAGAATCCTTCTCTCTAGTTTTTATGTGAAGATATTTCCTTTTCCAACATAGGCCTCAAGGTGCTCCGAATAAACACCTGTAGATTCTACAAACGTAATGTTTCCAAACTGTTCTATCAAAAGAAACGTTCAATTCTGTGAGTTGAATGCCCTCATCACACAGAAGTTTCTGAGCATGCTTCTGTCTAGTTCTTAGGTGAAGATATTTCCTTTTCCAGCATAGGCCTCAAAACGCTCCAAATATCCTCTTGCAGATTCTACAAAAAGAGTGTTTCAAAACTGTTCTATCAAAAGGAAGGTTCAACTCTGTGAGTTGAATGAACTCATCACAAAGAAGTTTCTGAGAATCCTTCTCTCTAGTTTTTATGTGAAGATATTTCCTTTACCAACATACGCCTCAAGGTGCTCCGAATAAACACTTGCAGATTCTACAAACGTAATGTTTCCAAACTGTTCTATCAAAAGAAACGTTCAAGTCTGTGAGTTGAATGCACTCATCACACAGAAGTTTCTGAGAATGCTTCTGTCTAGTTTTTAGGTGAAGATATTTCCTTTTCCAGCATAGGCCTCAATACGCTCCAAATATCCTCTTGCAGATTCTACAAAAAGAGTGTTTCCAAACTGTTCTATCAAAAGGAAGGTTCAACTCTGTGAGTTGAATGAATGCATCGTGAAGAACTTTCTGAGAATGCTTCTCTGTAGTTTTTAGGTGAAGATATTCCATATCCCAGCACAGGCCTCGAAGTGCTCCAAATAACCACTTGCAGATTTTACCAAAAGAGTGTTTCAAAACTGCTCTTTCTACAGGTAAGTTCAAGTCTGTGAGTTGAATGCACTCAACACAAAGAAGTTTCTGAGAATGCTTCTGTTCAGTTTTTATGTGAAGATATTTCCTTTTCCAGCATAGGCCTCAAACGGCTCCAAATATCCACTTGCAGATTCTACAAAAAGAGTGTTTCCAAACTTCTCTATCAATTGGTAGGTTCAACTCTGTGAGTTGAATGAACTCATCACAAAGAAGTTTCTGAGAATCCTTCTCTCTAGTTTTTATGTGAAGATATTTCCTTTTCCAACATAGGCCTCAAGGTGCTCCGAATAACCACTTGCAGATTCTACAAACGTAATGTTTCCAAACTGTTCTATCAAAAGAAACGTTCAAGTCTGTGAGTTGAATGCTCTCATCACACAGAAGGTTCTGAGAATGCTTCTGTCTAGTTTTTAGGTGAAGATATTTCCTTTTCCAGCATAGGCCTCAAAACGCTCCAAATATCCTCTTGCAGATTCTACAAAAAGAGTGTTTCAAAACTGTTCTATCAAAAGGAAGGTTCAACTCTGTGAGTTGAATGAATGCATCGTGAAGAACTTTCTGAGAATGCTTCTCTGTAGTTTGTAGGTGAAGATATTCCATATCCCAGCACAGGCCTCGAAGTGCTCCAAATAACCACTTGCAGATTTTACCAAAAGAGTGTTTCAAAACTGCTCTTTCTACAGGTAAGTTCAAGTCTGTGAGTTGAATGCACTCAACACAAAGAAGTTTCTGAGAATGCTTCTGTTCAGTTTTTATGTGAAGATATTTCCTTTTCCAGCATAGGCCTCAAACGGCTCCAAATATCCACTTGCAGATTCTACAAAAAGAGTGTTTCCAAACTTCTCTATCAATTGGTAGGTTCAACTCTGTGAGTTGAATGAACTCATCACAAAGAAGTTTCTGAGAATCCTTCTCTCTAGTTTTTATGTGAAGATATTTCCTTTTCCAACATAGGCCTCAAGGTGCTCCGAATAAACACTTGCAGATTCTACAAAGGTAATGTTTCCAAACTGTTCTATCAAAAGAAACGTTCAATTCTGTGAGTTGAATGCACTCATCACACAGAAGTTTCTGAGAATGCTTCTGTCTAGTTTTTAGGTGAAGATATTTCCTTTTCCAGCATAGGCCTCAAAACGCTCCAAATATCCTCTTGCAGATTCTACAAAAAGAGTGTTTCCAAACTGTTCTATCAAAAGGAAGGTTCAACTCTGTGAGTTGAATGAATGCATCGTGAAGAACTTTCTGAGAATGCTTCTCTGTAGTTTTTAGGTGAAGATATTCCATATCCCAGCACAGGCCTCGAAGTGCTCCAAATAACCCCTTGCAGATTTTACCAAAAGAGTTTTTCAAAACTGCTCTTTCTACAGGTAAGTTCCAGTCTGTGAGTTGAATGCACTCAACACAAAGAAGTTTCTGAGAATGCTTCTGTTCAGTTTTTATGTGAAGATATTTCCTTTTCCAGCATAGGCCTCAAACGGCTCCAAATATCCACTTGCAGATTCTACAAAAAGAGTGTTTCCAAACTTCTCTATCAATTTGTAGGTTCAACTCTGTGAGTTGAATGAACTCATCACAAAGAAGTTTCTGAGAATCCTTCTCTCTAGTTTTTATATGAAGATATTTCCTTTTCCAACATAGGCCTCAAGGTGCTCCGAATAAACACCTGCAGATTCTACAAACGTAATGTTTCCAAACTGTTCTATCAAAAGAAACGTTCAATTCTGTGAGTTGAATGCACTCATCACACAGAAGTTTCTGAGCATGCTTCTGTCTAGTTCTTAGGTGAAGATATTTCCTTTTCCAGCATAGGCCTCAAAACGCTCCAAATATCCTCTTTCAGATTCTACAAAAAGAGTGTTTCAAAACTGTTCTATCAAAAGGAAGGTTCAACTCTGTGTGTTGAATGAACTCATCACAAAGAAGTTTCTGAGAATCCTTCTCTCTAGTTTTTATGTGAAGATATTTCCTTTTCCAACATACGCCTCAAGGTGCTCCGAATAAACACTTGCAGATTCTACAAACGTAATGTTTCCAAACTGTTCTATCAAAAGAAACGTTCAAGTCTGTGAGTTGAATGCACTCATCACACAGAAGTTTCTGAGAATGCTTCTGTCTAGTTTTTAGGTGAAGATATTTCCTTTTCCAGCATAGGCCTCAAAACGCTCCAAATATCCTCTTGCAGATTCTACAAAAAGAGTGTTTCAAAACTGTTCTATCAAAAGGAAGGTTCAACTCTGTGAGTTGAATGAATGCATCGTGAAGAACTTTCTGAGAATGCTTCTCTGTAGTTTTTAGGTGAAGATATTCCATATCCCAGCACAGGCCTCGAAGTGGTCCAAATAACCACTTGCAGATTTTACCAAAAGAGTGTTTCAAAACTGCTCTTTCTACAGGTAAGTTCAAGTCTGTGAGTTGAATGCACTCAACACAAAGAAGTTTCTGAGAATGCTTCTGTTCAGTTTTTATGTGAAGATATTTCCTTTTCCAGCATAGGCCTCAAACGGCTCCAAATATCCACTTGCAGATTCTACAAAAAGAGTGTTTCCAAACTTCTCTATCAATTGGTAGGTTCAACTCTGTGAGTTGAATGAACTCATCACAAAGAAGTTTCTGAGAATCCTTCTCTCTAGTTTTTATGTGAAGATATTTCCTTTTCCAACATAGGCCTCAAGGTGCTCCGAATAAACACTTGCAGATTCTACAAGCGTAATGTTTCCAAACTGTTCTATCAAAAGAAACGTTCAAGTCTGTGAGTTGAATGCACTCATCACACAGAAGTTTCTGAGAATGCTTCTGTCTAGTTTTTAGGTGAAGATATTTCCTTTTCCAGCATAGGCCTCACAACGCTCCAAATATCCTCTTGCAGATTCTACAAAAAGAGTGTTTCAAAACTGTTCTATCAAATGGAAGGTTCAACTCTGTGAGTTGAATGAATGCATCGTGAAGAACTTTCTGAGAATGCTTCTCTGTAGTTTTTAGGTGAAGATATTCCATATCCCAGCACAGGCCTCGAAGTGCTCCAAATAACCACTTGCAGATATTACCAAAAGAGTGTTTCAAAACTGCTCTTTCTATAGGTAAGTTCAAGTCTGTGAGTTGAATGCACTCAACACAAAAAAGTTTCTGAGAATGCTTCTGTTCAGTTTTTATGTGAAGATATTTCCTTTTCCAGCATAGGCCTCAAACGGCTCCAAATATCCACTTGCAGATTCTACAAAAAGAGTGTTTCCAAACTTCTCTATCAATTGGTAGGTTCAACTCTGTGAGTTGAATGAACTCATCACAAAGAAGTTTCTGAGAATCATTCTCTGTAGTTTTTATGTGAAGATATTTCCTTTTCCAACATAGGCCTCAAGGTGCTCCGAATAAACACTTGCAGATTCTACAAACGTAATGTTTCCAAACTGTTCTATCAAAAGAAACGTTCAAGTCTGCGAGTTGAATGCACTCATCACACAGAAGTTTCTGAGAATGCTTCTGTTCAGTTTTTATGTGAAGATATTTCCTTTTCCAGCCTAGGCCTCAAACGGCTCCAAATATCCACTTGCAGATTCTACAAAAAGAGTGTTTCAAAACTGTTCTATCAAAAGGAAGGTTCAACTCTGTGAGTTGAATGAATGCATCGTGAAGAACTTTCTGAGAATGCTTCTCTGTAGTTTTTAGGTGAAGATATTCCATATCCCAGCACAGGCCTCGAAGTGCTCCAAATAACCACTTGCAGATTTTACCAAAAGAGTGTTTCAAAACTGCTCTTTCTACAGGTAAGTTCAAGTCTGTGAGTTGAATGCACTCAACACAAAGAAGTTTCTGAGAATGCTTCTGTTCAGTTTTTATGTGAAGATATTTCCTTTTCCAGCATAGGCCTCAAACGGCTCCAAATATCCACTTGCAGATTCTACAAAAAGAGTGTTTCCAAACTTCTCTATCAATTGGTAGGTTCAACTCTGTGAGTTGAATGAACTCATCACAAAGAAGTTTCTGAGAATCCTTCTCTCTAGGTTTTATGTGAAGATATTTCCTTTTCCAACATAGGCCTCAAGGTGCTCCGAATAAACACTTGCAGATTCTACAAACGTAATGTTTCCAAACTGTTCTATCAAAAGAAACGTTCAAGTCTGTTAGTTGAATGCACTCATCACAAAGAAGTTTCTGAGAATGCTTCTGTCTAGTTTTTAGGTGAAGATATTTCCTTTTCCAGCATAAGCCTCAAAACGCTCCAAATATCCTCTTGCAGATTGTGCAAAAAGAGTGTTTCAAAACTGTTCTATCAAAAGGAAGGTTCAACTCTGTGAGTTGAATGAATGCATCGTGAAGAGCTTTCTGAGAATGCTTCTCTGTAGTTTTTAGGTGAAGATATTCCATATCCCAGCACAGGCCTCGAAGTGCTCCAAATAACCACTTGCAGATTTTACCAAAAGAGTGTTTCAAAACTGCTCTTTCTACAGGTAAGTTCCAGTCTGTGAGTTGAATGCACTCAACACAAAGAAGTTTCTGAGAATGCTTCTGTTCAGTTTTTATGTGAAGATATTTCCTTTTCCAGCATAGGCCTCAAACGGCTCCAAATATCCACTTGCAGATTCTACAAAAAGAGTGTTTCCAAACTTCTCTATCAATTGGTAGGTTCAACTCTGTGAGTTGAATGAACTCATCACAAAGAAGTTTCTGAGAATCCTTCTCTCTAGTTTTTATGTGAAGATATTTCCTTTTCCAACATAGGCCTCAAGGTGCTCCGAATAAACACCTGCAGATTCTACAAACGTAATGTTTCCAAACTGTTCTATCAAAAGAAACGTTCAATTCTGTGAGTTGAATGCACTCATCACACAGAAGTTTCTGAGAATGCTTCTGTCTAGTTCTTAGGTGAAGATATTTCCTTTTCCAGCATAGGCCTCAAAACGCTCCAAATATCCTCTTGCAGATTCTACAAAAAGGGTGTTTCAAAACTGTTCTATCAAAAGGAAGGTTCAACTCTGTGAGTTGAATGAACTCATCACAAAGAAGTTTCTGAGAATCCTTCTCTCTAGTTTTTATGTGAAGATATTTCCTTTTCCAACATACGCCTGAAGGTGCTCCGAATAAACACTTGCAGATTCTACAAACGTAATGTTTCCAAACTGTTCTATCAAAAGAAACGTTCAAGTCTGTGAGTTGAATGCACTCATCACACAGAAGTTTCTGAGAATGCTTCTGTCTAGTTTTTAGGTAAAGATATTTCCTTTTCCAGCATAGGCCTCAAAACGCTCCAAATATCCTCTTGCAGATTCTACAAAAAGAGTGTTTCCAAACTGTTCTATCAAAAGGAAGGTTCAACTCTGTGAGTTGAATGAATGCACCGTGAAGAACTTTCTGAGAATGCTTCTCTGTAGTTTTTAGGTGAAGATATTCCATATCCCAGCACAGGCCTCGAAGTGCTCCAAATAACCACTTGCAGATTTTACCAAAAGAGTGTTTCAAAACTGCTCTTTCTACAGGTAAGTTCAAGTCTGTGAGTTGAATGCACTCAACACAAAGAAGTTTCTGAGAATGCTGCTGTTCAGTTTTTATGTGAAGATATTTCCTTTTCCAGCATAGGCCTCAAACGGCTCCAAATATCCACTTGCAGATTCTACAAAAAGAGTGTTTCCAAACTTCTCTATGAATTGGTAGGTTCAACTCTGTGAGTTGAATGAACACATCACAAAGAAGTTTCTGAGAATCCTTCTCTCTAGTTTTTATGTGAAGATATTTCCTTTTCCAACATAGGCCTCAAGGTGCTCCGAATAACCACTTGCAGATTCTACAAACGTAATGTTTCCAAACTGTTCTATCAAAAGAAACGTTCAAGTCTGTGAGTTGAATGCACTCATCACACAGAAGTTTCTGAGAATGCTTCTGTCTAGTTTTTAGGTGAAGATATTTCCTTTTCCAGCATAGGCCTCAAAACGCTCCAAATATCCTCTTGCAGATTCTACAAAAAGAGTGTTTCAAAACTGTTCTATCAAAAGGAAGGTTCAACTCTGTGAGTTGAATGAATGCATCGTGAAGAACTTTCTGAGAATGCTTCTCTGTAGTTTTTAGGTGAAGATATTCCATATCCCAGCACAGGCCTCGAAGTGCTCCAAATAATCACTTGCAGAATTTACCAAAAGAGTGTTTCAAAACTGCTCTTTCTACACGTAAGTTCAAGTCTGTGAGTTGAATGCACTCAACACAAAGAAGTTTCTGAGAATGCTTCTGTTCAGTTTTTATGTGAAGATATTTCCTTTTCCAGCATAGGCCTCAAACGGCTCCAAACATCCACTTGCAGATTCTACAAAAAGATTGTTTCCAAACTTCTCTATCAATTGATAGGTTCAACTCTGTGAGTTGAATGAACTCATCACAAAGAAGTTTCTGAGAATCCTTCTCTCTAGTTTTTATGTGAAGATATTTCCTTTTCCAACATAGGCCTCAATGTGCTCCGAATAAACACTTGCAGATTCTACAAAGGTAATGTTTCCAAACTGTTCTATCAAAAGAAACGTTCAAGTCTGTGAGTTGAATGCACTCATCACACAGAAGTTTCTGAGAATGCTTCTGTCTAGTTTTTAGGTGAAGATATTTCCTTTTCCAGCATAGGCCTCAAAACGCTCCAAATATCCTCTTGCAGATTCTACAAAAAGAGTGTTTCAAAACTGTTCTATCAAAAGGAAGGTTCAACTCTGTGAGTTGAATGAATGCATCGTGAAGAACTTTCTGAGAATGCTTCTCTGTAGTTTTTAGGTGAAGATATTCCATATCCCAGCACAGGCCTCGAAGTGCTCCAAATAACCACTTGCCGATTTTACCAAAAGAGTGTTTCAAAACTGCTCTTTCTACAGGTAAGTTCAAGTCTGTGAGTTGAATGCACTCAACACAAAGAAGTTTCTGAGAATGCTTCTGCTCAGTTTTTATGTGAAGATATTTCCTTTTCCAGCATAGGCCTCAAACGGCTCCAAATATCCACTTGCAGATTCTACAAAAAGAGTGTTTCCAAACTTCTCTATCAATTGGTAGGTTCAACTCTGTGAGTTGAATGAACTCATCACAAAGAAGTTTCTGAGAATCCTTCTCTCTAGGTTTTATGTGAAGATATTTCCTTTTCCAACATAGGCCTCAAGGTGCTCCGAATAAACACTTGCAGATTCTACAAACGTAATGTTTCCAAACTGTTCTATCAAAAGAAACGTTCAAGTCTGTGAGTTGAATGCACTCATCACACAGAAGTTTCTGAGCATGCTTCTGTCTAGTTCTTAGGTGAAGATATTTCCTTTTCCAGCATAGGCCTCAAAACGCTCCAAATATCCTCTTGCAGATTCTACAAAAAGAGTGTTTCAAAACTGTTCTATCAAAAGGAAGGTTCAACTCTATGAGTTGAATGAACTCATCACAAGGAAGTTTCTGAGAATCCTTCTCTCTAGTTTTTATGTGAAGATATTTCCTTTTCCAACATACGCCTCAAGGTGCTCCGAATAAACACTTGCAGATTCTACAAACATAATGTTTCCAAACTGTTCTATCAAAAGAAACTTTCAAGTCTGTGAGTTGAATGCACTCATCACACAGAAGTTTCTGAGAATGCTTCTGTCTAGTTTTTAGGTGAAGATATTTCCTTTTCTAGCATAGGCCTCAAAACGCTCCAAATATCCTCTTGCAGATTCTACAAAAAGAGTGTTTCCAAACTGTTCTATCAAAAGGAAGGTTCAACTCTGTGAGTTGAATGAATGCATCGTGAAGAACTTTCTGAGAATGCTTCTCTGTAGTTTGTAGGTGAAGATATTCCATATCCCAGCACAGGCCTCGAAGTGCTCCAAATAACCACTTGCAGATTTTACCAAAAGAGTGTTTCAAAACTGCTCTTTCTACAGGTAAGTTCCAGTCTGTGAGTTGAATGCACTCAACACAAAGAAGTTTCTGAGAATGCTTCTGTTCAGTTTTTATGTGAAGATATTTCCTTTTCCAGCATAGGCCTCAAACGGCTCCAAATATCCACTTGCAGATTCTACAAAAAGAGTGTTTCCAAACTTCTCTATCAATTGGTAGGTTCAACTCTGTGAGTTGAATGAACTCATCACAAAGAAGTTTCTGAGAATCCTTCTCTCTAGTTTTTATGCGAAGATATTTCCTTTTCCAACATAGGCCTCAAGGTGCTCCGAATAAACACTTGCAGATTCTACAAACGTAATGTTTCCAAACTGTTCTATCAAAAGAAACCTTCAAGTCTGCGAGTTGAATGCACTCATCACACAGAAGTTTCTGAGAATGCTTCTGTTCAGTTTTTATGTGAAGATATTTCCTTTTCCAGCCTAGGCCTCAAACGGCTCCAAATATCCACTTGCAGATTCTACAAAAAGAGTGTTTCCAAACTTCTCTATCAATTGGTAGGTTCAACTCTGTGAGTTGAATGAACTCATCACAAAGAAGTTTCTGAGAATCCTTCTCTCTAGTTTTTATGTGAAGATATTTCCTTTTCCAACATACGCCTCAAGGTGCTCCGAATAAACACTTGCAGATTCTACAAACGTAATGTTTCCAAACTGTTCTATCAAAAGAAACGTTCAAGTCTGTGAGTTGAATGCACTCATCACACAGAAGTTTCTGAGAATGCTTCTGTCTAGTTTTTAGGTGAAGATATTTCCTTTTCCAGCATACGCCTCAAAACGCTCCAAATATCCTCTTGCAGATTCTACAAAAAGAGTGTTTCCAAACTGTTCTATCAAAAGGAAGGTTCAACTCTGTGAGTTGAATGAATGCATCGTGAAGAACTTTCTGAGAATGCTTCTCTGTAGTTTTTAGGTGAAGATATTCCATATCCCAGCACAGGCCTCGAAGTGCTCCAAATAACCACTTGCAGATTTTACCAAAAGAGTGTTTCAAAACTGCTCTTTCTACAGGTAAGTTCAAGTCTGTGAGTTGAATGCACTCAACACAAAGAAGTTTCTGAGAATGCTTCTGTTCAGTTTTTATGTGAAGATATTTCCTTTTCCAGCATAGGCCTCAAACGGCTCCAAATATCCACTTGCAGATTCTACAAAAAGAGTGTTTCCAAACTTCTCTATCAATTGGTAGGTTCAACTCTGTGAGTTGAATGAACTCATCACAAAGAAGTTTCTGAGAATCCTTCTCTCTAGTTTTTATGTGAAGATATTTCCTTTTCCAACATACGCCTCAAGGTGCTCCGAATAAACACTTGCAGATTCTACAAAGGTAATGTTTCCAAACTGTTCTATCAAAAGAAACGTTCAAGTCTGTGAGTTGAATGCACTCATCACACAGAAGTTTCTGAGAATGCTTCTGTCTAGTTTTTAGGTGAAGATATTTCCTTTTCCAGCATAGGCCTCAAAACGCTCCAAATATCCTCTTGCAGATTCTACAAAAAGAGTGTTTCAAAACTGTTCTATCAAAAGGAAGGTTCAACTCTGTGAGTTGAATGAATGCATCGTGAAGAACTTTCTGAGAATGCTTCTCTGTAGTTTGTAGGTGAAGATATTCCATATCCCAGCACAGGCCTCGAAGTGCTCCAAATAACCACTTGCAGATTTTACCAAAAGAGTGTTTCAAAACTGCTCTTTCTACAGGTAAGTTCCAGTCTGTGAGTTGAATGCACTCAACACAAAGAAGTTTCTGAGAATGCTTCTGTTCAGTTTTTATGTGAAGATATTTCCTTTTCCAGCATAGGCCTCAAACGGCTCCAAATATCCACTTGCAGATTCTACAAAAAGAGTGTTTCCAAACTTCTCTATCAATTGGTAGGTTCAACTCTGTGAGTTGAATGAACTCATCACAAAGAAGTTTCTGAGAATCCTTCTCTCTAGTTTTTATGTGAAGATATTTCCTTTTCCAACATAGGCCTCAAGGTGCTCCGAATAAACACCTGCAGATTCTACAAACGTAATGTTTCCAAACTGTTCTATCAAAAGAAACGTTCAATTCTGTGAGTTGAATGCCCTCATCACACAGAAGTTTCTGAGCATGCTTCTGTCTAGTTCTTAGGTGAAGATATTTCCTTTTCCAGCATAGGCCTCAAAACGCTCCAAATATCCTCTTGCAGATTCTACAAAAAGAGTGTTTCAAAACTGTTCTATCAAAAGGAAGGTTCAACTCTGTGAGTTGAATGAACTCATCACAAAGAAGTTTCTGAGAATCCTTCTCTCTAGTTTTTATGTGAAGATATTTCCTTTACCAACATACGCCTCAAGGTGCTCCGAATAAACACTTGCAGATTCTACAAACGTAATGTTTCCAAACTGTTCTATCAAAAGAAACGTTCAAGTCTGTGAGTTGAATGCACTCATCACACAGAAGTTTCTGAGAATGCTTCTGTCTAGTTTTTAGGTGAAGATATTTCCTTTTCCAGCATAGGCCTCAAAACGCTCCAAATATCCTCTTGCAGATTCTACAAAAAGAGTGTTTCCAAACTGTTCTATCAAAAGGAAGGTTCAACTCTGTGAGTTGAATGAATGCATCGTGAAGAACTTTCTGAGAATGCTTCTCTGTAGTTTTTAGGTGAAGATATTCCATATCCCAGCACAGGCCTCGAAGTGCTCCAAATAACCACTTGCAGATTTTACCAAAAGAGTGTTTCAAAACTGCTCTTTCTACAGGTAAGTTCAAGTCTGTGAGTTGAATGCACTCAACACAAAGAAGTTTCTGAGAATGCTTCTGTTCAGTTTTTATGTGAAGATATTTCCTTTTCCAGCATAGGCCTCAAACGGCTCCAAATATCCACTTGCAGATTCTACAAAAAGAGTGTTTCCAAACTTCTCTATCAATTGGTAGGTTCAACTCTGTGAGTTGAATGAACTCATCACAAAGAAGTTTCTGAGAATCCTTCTCTCTAGTTTTTATGTGAAGATATTTCCTTTTCCAACATAGGCCTCAAGGTGCTCCGAATAACCACTTGCAGATTCTACAAACGTAATGTTTCCAAACTGTTCTATCAAAAGAAACGTTCAAGTCTGTGAGTTGAATGCTCTCATCACACAGAAGTTTCTGAGAATGCTTCTGTCTAGTTTTTAGGTGAAGATATTTCCTTTTCCAGCATAGGCCTCAAAACGCTCCAAATATCCTCTTGCAGATTCTACAAAAAGAGTGTTTCAAAACTGTTCTATCAAAAGGAAGGTTCAACTCTGTGAGTTGAATGAATGCATCGTGAAGAACTTTCTGAGAATGCTTCTCTGTAGTTTTTAGGTGAAGATATTCCATATCCCAGCACAGGCCTCGAAGTGCTCCAAATAACCACTTGCCGATTTTACCAAAAGAGTGTTTCAAAACTGCTCTTTCTACAGGTAAGTTCAAGTCTGTGAGTTGAATGCACTCAACACAAAGAAGTTTCTGAGAATGCTTCTGCTCAGTTTTTATGTGAAGATATTTCCTTTTCCAGCATAGGCCTCAAACGGCTCCAAATATCCACTTGCAGATTCTACAAAAAGAGTGTTTCCAAACTTCTCTATCAATTGGTAGGTTCAACTCTGTGAGTTGAATGAACTCATCACAAAGAAGTTTCTGAGAATCCTTCTCTCTAGGTTTTATGTGAAGATATTTCCTTTTCCAACATAGGCCTCAAGGTGCTCCGAATAAACACTTGCAGATTCTACAAACGTAATGTTTCCAAACTGTTCTATCAAAAGAAACGTTCAAGTCTGTGAGTTGAATGCACTCATCACACAGAAGTTTCTGAGCATGCTTCTGTCTAGTTCTTAGGTGAAGATATTTCCTTTTCCAGCATAGGCCTCAAAACGCTCCAAATATCCTCTTGCAGATTCTACAAAAAGAGTGTTTCAAAACTGTTCTATCAAAAGGAAGGTTCAACTCTGTGAGTTGAATGAACTCATCACAAGGAAGTTTCTGAGAATCCTTCTCTCTAGTTTTTATGTGAAGATATTTCCTTTTCCAACATACGCCTCAAGGTGCTCCGAATAAACACTTGCAGATTCTACAAAGGTAATGTTTCCAAACTGTTCTATCAAAAGAAACTTTCAAGTCTGTGAGTTGAATGCACTCATCACACAGAAGTTTCTGAGAATGCTTCTGTCTAGTTTTTAGGTGAAGATATTTCCTTTTCTAGCATAGGCCTCAAAACGCTCCAAATATCCTCTTGCAGATTCTACAAAAAGAGTGTTTCCAAACTGTTCTATCAAAAGGAAGGTTCAACTCTGTGAGTTGAATGAATGCATCGTGAAGAACTTTCTGAGAATGCTTCTCTGTAGTTTGTAGGTGAAGATATTCCATATCCCAGCACAGGCCTCGAAGTTCTCCAAATAACCACTTGCAGATTTTACCAAAAGAATGTTTCAAAACTGCTCTTTCTACAGGTAAGTTCCAGTCTGTGAGTTGAATGCACTCAACACAAAGAAGTTTCTGAGAATGCTTCTGTTCAGTTTTTATGTGAAGATATTTCCTTTTCCAGCATAGGCCTCAAACGGCTCCAAATATCCACTTGCAGATTCTACAAAAAGAGTGTTTCCAAACTTCTCTATCAATTGGTAGGTTCAACTCTGTGAGTTGAATGAACTCATCACAAAGAAGTTTCTGAGAATCCTTCTCTCTAGTTTTTATGCGAAGATATTTCCTTTTCCAACATAGGCCTCAAGGTGCTCCGAATAAACACTTGCAGATTCTACAAACGTAATGTTTCCAAACTGTTCTATCAAAAGAAACCTTCAAGTCTGCGAGTTGAATGCACTCATCACACAGAAGTTTCTGAGAATGCTTCTGTTCAGTTTTTATGTGAAGATATTTCCTTTTCCAGCCTAGGCCTCAAACGGCTCCAAATATCCACTTGCAGATTCTACAAAAAGAGTGTTTCCAAACTTCTCTATCAATTGGTAGGTTCAACTCTGTGAGTTGAATGAACTCATCACAAAGAAGTTTCTGAGAATCCTTCTCTCTAGTTTTTATGTGAAGATATTTCCTTTTCCAACATACGCCTCAAGGTGCTCCGAATAAACACTTGCAGATTCTACAAACGTAATGTTTCCAAACTGTTCTATCAAAAGAAACGTTCAAGTCTGTGAGTTGAATGCACTCATCACACAGAAGTTTCTGAGAATGCTTCTGTCTAGTTTTTAGGTGAAGATATTTCCTTTTCCAGCATAGGCCTCAAAACGCTCCAAATATCCTCTTGCAGATTCTACAAAAAGAGTGTTTCCAAACTGTTCTATCAAAAGGAAGGTTCAACTCTGTGAGTTGAATGAATGCATCGTGAAGAACTTTCTGAGAATGCTTCTCTGTAGTTTTTAGGTGAAGATATTCCATATCCCAGCACAGGCCTCGAAGTGCTCCAAATAACCACTTGCAGATTTTACCAAAAGAGTGTTTCAAAACTGCTCTTTCTACAGGTAAGTTCAAGTCTGTGAGTTGAATGCACTCAACACAAAGAAGTTTCTGAGAATGCTTCTGTTCAGTTTTTATGTGAAGATATTTCCTTTTCCAGCATAGGCCTCAAACGGCTCCAAATATCCACTTGCAGATTCTACAAAAAGAGTGTTTCCAAACTTCTCTATCAATTGGTAGGTTCAACTCTGTGAGTTGAATGAACTCATCACAAAGAAGTTTCTGAGAATCCTTCTCTCTAGTTTTTATGTGAAGATATTTCCTTTTCCAACATACGCCTCAAGGTGCTCCGAATAAACACTTGCAGATTCTACAAAGGTAATGTTTCCAAACTGTTCTATCAAAAGAAACGTTCAAGTCTGTGAGTTGAATGCACTCATCACACAGAAGTTTCTGAGAATGCTTCTGTCTAGTTTTTAGGTGAAGATATTTCCTTTTCCAGCATAGGCCTCAAAACGCTCCAAATATCCTCTTGCAGATTCTACAAAAAGAGTGTTTCAAAACTGTTCTATCAAAAGGAAGGTTCAACTCTGTGAGTTGAATGAATGCATCGTGAAGAACTTTCTGAGAATGCTTCTCTGTAGTTTGTAGGTGAAGATATTCCATATCCCAGCACAGGCCTCGAAGTGCTCCAAATAACCACTTGCAGATTTTACCAAAAGAGTGTTTCAAAACTGCTCTTTCTACAGGTAAGTTCAAGTCTGTGAGTTGAATGCACTCAACACAAAGAAGTTTCTGAGAATGCTTCTGTTCAGTTTTTATGTGAAGATATTTCCTTTTCCAGCATAGGCCTCAAACGGCTCCAAATATCCACTTGCAGATTCTACAAAAAGAGTGTTTCCAAACTTCTCTATCAATTGGTAGGTTCAACTCTGTGAGTTGAATGAACTCATCACAAAGAAGTTTCTGAGAATCCTTCTCTCTAGTTTTTATGTGAAGATATTTCCTTTTCCAACATAGGCCTCAAGGTGCTCCGAATAAACACCTGCAGATTCTACAAACGTAATGTTTCCAAACTGTTCTATCAAAAGAAACGTTCAATTCTGTGAGTTGAATGCCCTCATCACACAGAAGTTTCTGAGCATGCTTCTGTCTAGTTCTTAGGTGAAGATATTTCCTTTTCCAGCATAGGCCTCAAAACGCTCCAAATATCCTCTTGCAGATTCTACAAAAAGAGTGTTTCAAAACTGTTCTATCAAAAGGAAGGTTCAACTCTGTGAGTTGAATGAACTCATCACAAAGAAGTTTCTGAGAATCCTTCTCTCTAGTTTTTATGTGAAGATATTTCCTTTACCAACATACGCCTCAAGGTGCTCCGAATAAACACTTGCAGATTCTACAAACGTAATGTTTCCAAACTGTTCTATCAAAAGAAACGTTCAAGTCTGTGAGTTGAATGCACTCATCACACAGAAGTTTCTGAGAATGCTTCTGTCTAGTTTTTAGGTGAAGATATTTCCTTTTCCAGCATAGGCCTCAAAACGCTCCAAATATCCTCTTGCAGATTCTACAAAAAGAGTGTTTCCAAACTGTTGTATCAAAAGGAAGGTTCAACTCTGTGAGTTGAATGAATGCATCGTGAAGAACTTTCTGAGAATGCTTCTCTGTAGTTTTTAGGTGAAGATATTCCATATCCCAGCACAGGCCTCGAAGTGCTCCAAATAACCACTTGCAGATTTTACCAAAAGAGTGTTTCAAAACTGCTCTTTCTACAGGTAAGTTCAAGTCTGTGAGTTGAATGCACTCAACACAAAGAAGTTTCTGAGAATGCTTCTGTTCAGTTTTTATGTGAAGATATTTCCTTTTCCAGCATAGGCCTCAAACGGCTCCAAATATCCACTTGCAGATTCTACAAAAAGAGTGTTTCCAAACTTCTCTATCAATTGGTAGGTTCAACTCTGTGAGTTGAATGAACTCATCACAAAGAAGTTTCTGAGAATCCTTCTCTCTAGTTTTTATGTGAAGATATTTCCTTTTCCAACATAGGCCTCAAGGTGCTCCGAATAACCACTTGCAGATTCTACAAACGTAATGTTTCCAAACTGTTCTATCAAAAGAAACG